>NC_068937.1:72092838-72203907 GCF_016801865.2 Culex pipiens pallens
TTTAAAAGATTACATTTTTGCGGTAACACTCTCAACTTTTACGCGCACGATCACATCACTCAACTTTTTGTTGCTAATTTCATTAAGACTTTCGTCGAGCCAATTATCTACGTTGAAGCCAGACTTGTCCTCCAGACCTCTTCGCCGAGCCATGCCAGACCCCGAACTCCTAAGTCCCGGGTGGACTCTTCACTGCGGTCCCGACGGACGCTTCACGGCGGCTAAGTCCCGGCGGACTCTTCACAGCGGCTAAGTCCCGGTGGACTGCGGCCTCCACCGCTAAGTCCGGCTGGACTGGGGCCTCTGCTACTGGTGGCTGCTGGCGGGTCTGGCTGGTCTGGGGCGTCTTCTGGAACTGGACTGGAACAAGAACTGGAACTAACTGGAACTAACTGCCCTCCTCAAGAATTTTGGGGTTTTTATAGTCAGTCCCCGAAAACTCTACTAAATTTTGTTCTACTAAAAGTGGTCCGTTTCGATGAGAAGCATCGATGAACCTCATGAATTAAATTATGCAGACCTCTGCAATTCTTCATGACTTTCCGTATGGTGTAGTGAGTACACCTCAAAATCGGAAGTCATGGGTTCGAACCATTGTCGTGAAACTTTAAATTATGTTATTGGAATATTAAAATTATGTTTCTAAAACATTCTCCAAAATGTTGGTCAATAATGAGAAGGTCGAATTCTCCATTGAACAAACATGCCAATGAATTTGGTTAAGCCACACCCTCAATTTCCCCTGTGAAATAACATCGCACATTCATAATTGAAAGCTTAACCATTTTTTTGATTGCCTAACAATTGGCGAAATTTAATAAAGGGCTTTTCAGGTGAGGATGACTCATGATCCACACCTGTACATAAGCTTAATTATTTGTCGCGCAACGCGAGTCGACGGGTAAAATTATTTATGCTTGCGTAAGCGCGCATGGTCAGAACTGTGGTGAGGTTCGAAAATGGACAAATTTAATGATTTAAATTTGAGGTCGCTGCATTCCCCCACACTTACCAGCTAGATGTTTGTATTCTTGAAAAGCATTAAGAACATCTATCGAAAGTTATTTGTAGGTTGAAATAATATTCCCAAAGTCAATAATTTAAATTGTGTAAAAATTACTTTGCAAAAAATCATAAAAAGATACTTTAATGGCTGGCTATAAAAAAATGATTTAAAAAAAAAATTGGTTCAGTTAATCTCCCCCACACTTATCAGCTAGATGATCGTCTGAAAGAAATGATCATCTATGGAAAGAATATTGTCGGGTGTAGTGATCGTGCGGTTTACAATTTGTTCTTCTTGTGCTTTCTTGTAAATTGCTTTATAATTATAATTGCTCTTTTGATTTTTCTACTGTAAAATTATTTTCATTACTCTTTTGATCTTCTGTCCTGTTAAATTACTTGAATTACTGTTTTGAACTTCTCTTTTAAAAATATTTTCGTTGAAACTGATTTAAATAATCTTGCATTTGAAATTAATTTTCATTATCTCTCCTAAAAAAATCATTGCATTTTTCCCACTGTAAGCAAAATCTGTTGTAGAACTGTGTTGATCGGCTGGTTGTTATCGTTGTCATCTTCCATCAAAAATCGTCTTTATCGTGAGGCTATTCATTCCACAGTGACTTGGTCAATTGGTCAGTTTTCGAGGCTAAGGTGTTGAATTTCGTCGATTAGTGCAATTGTCGTTTCCATCATGAATTATGCTTTATAACTCAACTGTGAGTTGACTGTGGTCAATTTTGAGAGTGCATTGACTTCTCTCTTGCTGAGTATTGTGAATTGTTCATAAATCCAGTATTTTTGTCCAAAATTGACTTTTCCGGTTGCTTTGTATCTTTGACAATCTCAAATTATTGACATCGGTTGATGTAATTCTTTTTCCAAATGTTTAGGACATGTCGTTTGTCCGAAATTGTCTTTTCGTGTAATTTACAACTTTGGCTTTTGTAAATTAATGACGTCGGATGATGTTATCATTTGTTTATCATGAAATTCTCCTTTTCCATAGTTTCAGACATGCAGTATGATCTCAACTTGCAATTTTGTTCCATAATTGATGTTTCTCATTTCGATCATCTTTACTTCGCTTAATTCCACATTTCAATTTGGCAATTTGTTTTACGTGAATGTCTCGTTACCAAAAATTGCGTTTTAATTCGACTTGATCCTCATTGATATGACCTTTAACAACTACATCAACACCGTTACCTGTCCAACCTCCCGCATGACTTTGCCACTCACCATCTTGCCATCACAAACTTCTGCATACGAACGCGTAGAACCTCTCAGCATACGAACGCGTCGATCATCCTTGTGTTTCGTCTCCCGTCTCTGCCATATTTTACTTCAGTTTTTAGTTTTGTTTCTCCCACAAAAATTTCTTACTTGTTTTCTTTGCATGAACAATATTTTATAATTTTCAGGAATCTATCATTTAATTTCTGTGCAAAATTGAAATTGAAATTTACTTAGAATCTTATAAATCTTGTTGATATTTTTATATGAAATCAGTTCTATTATTTAAAATACTAAAAAAATCAGTTCTAATTGACTATTATTTTTATACTTGAATAAAAAAAATTACTCTATAAAGTTTTTCATTGATCTATACATCCTATCATCTTGTCATTGCAATACTGCGCATGTTCGAATATCCTTTCTGTTATATCAACTTTTTATGAAACTTGTCTGTCACTTTGTGTTTTCAAATTTGTCAAACCCATTCAATAAATTTGTTTATTTGAGCAATTCGCAATAAAATGCTGAATTTGCAAGATAATTAGTTGGTTCAATTATCATGATATCGTTCTGATTTTTTTTTCTCTGAATTTTATCAGTTTAAAGGTGTTTTTCCCTTGAAGCATTATTTTATCCCTTGATTTTCCCTTGAAGCGTTATTTATCCATTCCCTTTAATTTTCATTTGACTATCCCCGTAAAGTGCAAATGTTTTGAAATGTTTTTAACATATTGAATCTCCCCATGGATTACAACTGTTTTGAAGCTATATTCGACATAAAACTCTCCCCATAGAGTACAATTGTCTACTTTTTAATCGCTTTGGCGTTGCTTTATCAGTTTATGTATCCCTAGATCGGAACTTTTACCATCCTTTCCGATCTTTTTAGATTCCCCACGATGTACTCACAAATTTTACCCTTTCTTGAGCTATAGTCCATATTCGTTTTTGCAAGCGTCCTTGCTGATATTGTTGTCTTCTTGATTGTTTTCCAATGGTTTCCTGTAAATCCTTCATATAAGCGTATGACATTCTGAAAATATATTCTTAATATTTTGTTAAGTAAATTATAAAACACATGTTTACATTCAACATTCATTCTGGGGTGCACCTCCCTTGTCCAATTATTCTCACACACATTCTTACTTGCATACATGTTGTTTTGAAACATTTAATAATCACACCATCTTCATTTGCCTGTCGTTGAAATTCCGTTATTGTTCAGTCCGTTTGATTTGTTTTTATTTGTAGTTAAAAATTGCGTCATTGTTTTTTCTAATACCCTGTTAACCCATTTTTAGCTCAATTAAGTATATTCCCAAAATTGCAACCCAACAGCTTCTTAATTGTTTTAACGTGTTTCATCACTGCTTCATTATTATGTTTATATTGGATCATTATCGCTTCACGTGTTTTTTTTTTTCAAAGAAAAAAAAATGTATAAACTCAGTACTGGTATTTTTCTTAATCTGTTTCTTGTTTAAACCCCATCAATTCAATCATTTATAAAAATTATCTTTCATCCCCAATTCATAACATTCTTGTTTGCGCCTTTTTTTTTGATAATAATCATTCATATTTTGTTTAACTCAACATTAATTCATTTATCATATCAAATCAATCATATATTCCTTTTTCATGTTTATTTTTATATATAAAAAAAATGGTATTTGTAACACATTTGTTTGATTCATTTAGTTCTCTTGATAACAATCTTTTTTTTTCAAATTCATCGATCATATCAATTCAATAAGTTTTATTATTATTATTATATTTTTTTGTTCAATATACATAAATAATCCCATGTGTTAAAAATAAATATTTTCATTCAATGTAGTCTTTTGATATTAATCGTTTATGATACTATGTCATTCATTGCATAAATCGCTTATTTTTTTTACTTTATTTTAATTGTACTGTAATTGTCATTTCCAAATATTTTACTTGTATTGGAGCATTTAATTTTAAATTATGTTTAATGTATTTTAAAACGGGTACATTGTGAACTATCATTAAGTGTTATTTTAATCATTATATTTTCTTAGTCTATTATTATGTACATCTTCAAATTTGTTTCCATTTTTAATAGTGGTCGTTTGATCGCTGTTAAATTTAACGATATCATAAGGGCCTCGCCACTTATTTTGTAACTTTTGACCAATTCCTGTCTGTACCATTTGTACCAAAACTCTATCTCCCCACATTGGTACCCAATCATTTGTCTTTTTGTCATTAATTTCCTTTCTCTTTTCTTTTGACAATATTAAGTTATTTCTAGCAGTTTCATGAGCATCCTTGAATATATCTTTCATTGAACAAATATAGTCGTCATAATTTAAATCTGAATCATTGATTTTATAAATTGTGCTTGGTATAGTAGCTTTTCTTCCATACAAAAGTTCATAGGGAGAATATCCAGTTGATATATTTTCTGTAGTGTTGTATTCAAACATAAAATATGGTATTAATTCATCCCAACATTGTGGATCTTTGCCAATAAAATTTCGTAAATAAACTTTCAACTCTCTATTTGATCTCTCTACTAAATTAGCTTGAGGATGATATGCACTTGTAACAATCTTTTTAATGTGTAATATTTTGCATGTGTGTTGCAATAATTTGCTTACAAAGTTTGTACCTCGATCGGTTACAACTTCTTTAGGAGCACCAAATTTACAAACAAAGTTTTCAACAAAAGTTTTAGCAACAGTAGTACTTTCTTGGTTTTCCATGGGAGCTACAATCAAAAATCTTGTTAAATCATCTTGCATCACAAGTCCACAATTGTTTCCGATATTAGAAATTGGTAACATAACCACATCCATATAAATTTTATCAAAGGGTTCATACGATGTTGTCGTAATTTTCATTGGCATCTTATTAGCTGGCCATATTT
The DNA here is from genome assembly GCF_016801865.2 of Culex pipiens pallens. NCBI lineage: Eukaryota > Metazoa > Arthropoda > Insecta > Diptera > Culicidae > Culex > Culex pipiens. The sequence continues at coordinate 72,097,979 of NC_068937.1, forward strand.
TATTCTTTTGACAAGAATCACATTGCTTTACATAATTCAAAACATCTCTTCGCATATTTTCCCATGTAAATAGAGGACTCATTCTTTTAATCATTCGTTTACCTCCGACATGACCACCCAACGGTGCGTCGTGAAAATCTTGAAGCACTTGATCTCTGTCTTCTGGCTTTACATAAATTCGTTCATTTTCTGTTGCATATAGTGTAAATGACTTTGAAAGTTTCATTGCAAAAAATCGTAATAAGTTTAGTTCCAACTCTGTTTTAAATATTCTATGAGAAATAATTTGTATAACTGATGCATCTTTAGCAAAATCAGGATAATCTTTAAAGCTTTTAAATAAACCATCGAAAAATTCTTCATTCTTAACTGCTGAACGATATGTTCCATTCAAAATTAAACCCCAAATTTTCTTTTGCGGGAATACAAATATATTTTCATTGGTGTAATCCTTAATACCATGTGGAAGGTCAATGTATTTACTCAATTCTTTGTGTACCGTAACACTGTTTAATATCATAAATGTAGCTTCGGCTTGTTCAAATGGTATAATATTTTTAGAAATTTTTAAAACGTTAAAATCGATATCTGTATCTTGGAAATCCTTGTAGGTAAATGTTTTATCGTTGCTATCATCGTCATTATCTAAATTTATGTCAATTTGTTGAAGTCCATTCATATTATTATTCCAATTAGTATCGTTTCTAGATGAATTCTGTCTGTTTGGAGTATTTGTTGAGTTTTGATTATCTGAAATATTTTGTCTATTTTGTTTTGCTTGTTGACGAGTTGTAATTGCTACTAATTTTGATGCTTGTTTATCATCTGCATGATTTTCATCATTATTTAAACGTGAGAGAAAATCTGCAACCACATTTTCCTTTCCTTGCTTGTAACGAATTTCACATCCAATGCCTTGGATTTTCAAACGAAGCTTTGTCAAAGTTGGTGAAGTTTCCTTCAAATGCCATAGAGCTACCAATGGTCTATGATCTGTGTAAACGATAAAATCTTGGTTATAAATAAAATGTTTGAAGTGGTCTACTGCCCAAACAATAGCTAGTAGTTCCTTCTCAATGGTGAAATAATTTCTTTCAGCTCCGATAAGCGCACGACTTGCGTAAGCGATGGGGTGATCATTTGACTTCTCATTAGTAAGAACTGCTCCGATAGCATAATCGCTAGCATCAGTTGTCAAAACAAATTTGTCATTGTAGTTTTTTAATTCTTCAAAAGCATTTTCGCATTCTTCTGTCCAAATAAATTTCACATTTTTCTTTAATAATGCATTAAGTGGCTTACGTTTATCTGCAATGTTTGGAATAAATTTTCCATAAAAATTAACAGTTCCCAAAAATGATCTCACATTTTTAATCGTCTGCGGCCTTTTCATGTTTTTGATTGTATCAATATTTTCACTAGTTGGTCGAATACCTTCTTCATTAATAATATGCCCCAAATATCTGACTTCTTTGTGTAAAATTTTACATTTTGATGGTTCAACTTTTAAATTATGTTCATGCAATGCATTCAAAACTTTATACCGAATACAATAATATCATCCAAGTATACAAACGCATTAACTGGTTGTATTTCATAAATAAGTGTGAATGTAAATTTTTGAAATGTTGATGGACTATTTTTCAGTCCCATTGGCATTCTTAAAAATTCATAATGTCCTAAAAATGTTGAAAAAGCGGTTTTCGCAGCATCCTTTGGGTTAATTGGGATTTGATAAAATCCTGATTTCAAGTCAATGGTTGAGAAATATCGAGCTTCTCCAATACTGTCCAAAATTTCGCTAATAAGCGGTATAGGGTACACAAATGGTTTAGTAATTGTATTTAGGTCTCGAAAATCCACTACAATTCTGTAGCGTTTGTTGCCTTCGGCGTCTAAGTCTTTCTTTGGGATGCATAATACCGGTGCAATCCACGGACTTTTACTTGGGCGTATTATCCCTAATTTTAGCATTTCTTCCACTTGTTTTTCTACGTGTTTCTTGGTAGCTTCAGGAAATCTATATTGTCTTTTATTAATTGGAATTTCAGTTGTTGTCTCTATATCGTGCATGGTTAAATTGGTATAAGTCAACTAGTCACCCTCTAAACAAAATATTTCATTAAAATCATTCAAAATATTATTAATTTCTTGATTGATATCACCTTTCAAGTGGTCTGTTTTAACCAATTCATAAATTTTCTCATTCTGTCGTTGCCTGTAAGTTTCTCATGCTTCATGTTTTCAATCACATCATAATCCCGATCGTTTTCTAAATTCATCTCTTTTTGGTAATCTTGGTTATCATTAGGGTTAGTGAAATTTCACGATTTCGCGGACAGCGTGAAATCCGCGAAATTTGGCTTTTTCCGCGAAATCCCGTGAAATGTTATGTTTGTGTGAAAATGTTAAGATTTTTCTCAAAATAATTAATCAAACTCAAAAAGGAATAAAAATAATCTTATGAACTACTGTAGAATTAAGCGAGGTAATATCTTGGTTTAACCCTTACAGTCCGAACGTCTGATGCGAGATACCGAAAAAACCTTAAAAATGCTGTATCTTTGGCCTCTTTTGACCAAATAAGTTCGTTCACCCCTCAAAAGAACCGGACAAATCTCTATTTTCAGAATCTACAAAGAAATCCGGAATCGGTCACTTGGCCACGGAGATATTCCGGAACCTAGTGGGGTAGGTTTTTGTCCGGGTATGCAACCCAATCTACAAATCATGATTATTATCATAAATTCTTCAAAAAAACCATCCCAATTTGCTCCAAGACCTGTTCTGGACATATAAGGCATATTCCTTTGATCCCGGACCATCGGATATGAATTGGCCACCCTTCCGGAACCGACTACACAGGAACGGATGTCGAATTCTACATCAAGTCTAATATGGCTTCCGACATGTCAAACGGCACTAAATTTGGCTCAGGAAATCAAATTTGACATCCTCAGTACGTTCTGGTGCCATTTGGCCACCCTGCCACCAACCCGGAATATCCGTAACATGGTTCCGGTGGACCAATTTCGGTAATTTCACGAGCACACTTTCCGACATGTCAAACAACACTGATTTTGGCTCAGGAACTCAAATTTGACATCCTCATTACGATCTGGTGCCATTTGGCCACCCTGCCACCAACCCGGAATATCCGTAACATGGTTCCGATGGACCATTTGCGGTAATTTCACGAGCACACTTTCCGACATGTCAAACAACACTGAATTTGGCTCAGGAACTCAAATTTGACATCCTCATTACGATCTGGTGCCATTTGGCCACCCTGCCACCAACCCGGAATATCCGTAACATGGTTCCGATGGACCATTTGCGGTAATTTCACGAGCACACTTTCCGACATGTCAAACAACACTGAATTTTGCTCAGGAACTCAAATTTGACATCCTCATTACGATCTGGTGCCATTTGGCCAGCCTGCCATCAACCCGGAATATCCGTAACATGGTTCCGGTGGACCAATTTCGGTAATTTCACAAGGGTACTTTCCGACATGTCAAACAACACTGAATTTGGCTCAGGAACTCAAATTTGACATCCTCATTACGATCTGGTGCCATTTGGCCAGCCTGCCATCAACCCGGAATATCCGTAACATGGTTCCGGTGGACCAATTTCGGTAATTTCACAAGGGTACTTTCCGACATGTCAAACAACACTGATTTTGGCTCAGGAACTCAAATTTGACATCCTCATTACGATCTGGTGCCATTTGGCCACCCTGCCACCAACCCGGAATATCCGTAACATGGTTCCGATGGACCATTTGCGGTAATTTCACGAGCACACTTTCCGACATGTCAAACAACACTGAATTTGGCTCAGGAACTCAAATTTGACATCCTCATTACGATCTGGTGCCATTTGGCCAGCCTGCCATCAACCCGGAATATCCGTAACATGGTTCCGGTGGACCAATTTCGGTAATTTCACAAGTACACTTTCCGACATGTCAAACAACACTGATTTTTGCTCAGGAACTCAAATTTGACATCCTCATTACGATCTGGTGCCATTTGGCCACCCTGTCACCAACCCGGAATATCCGTAACATGGTTCCGATGGACCAATTTCGGTAATTTCACAAGGGTACTTTCCGAAATGTCAAACAACACTGAATTTGGCTCAGGAACTCAAATTTGACATCCTCAGTACGTTCTGGTGCCATTTGGCCACCCTGCCACCAACCCGGATTGTCCGTAACAAGGTTCTAATGGACCAATTTACGGATACTTTCCGATTTGTCAATTACCGAAATTGGTCCACCGGAACCATTTTTTCCGGATATTCCGGGTTGATGGCAGGGTGGCCAAATGGCACCAGATCGTAATGTGGATGTCAAATTTGAGTTCCTGAGCAAAAAACAGTGTTGTTTGACATATCGGAAAGTACCCTTGTGAAATTACCGAAATTGGTCCATCGGAACCATGTTACGGATATTCCGGGTTGGTGACAGGGTGGCCAAATGGCACCAGATCGTAATGAGGATGTCAAATTTGAGTTCCTGAGCAAAAATCAGTGTTGTTTGACATGTCGGAAAGTGTGCTCGTGATATTACCGAAATTGGTCCACCGGAATCATGTTACGGATATTCCGGGTTGGTGGCAGGGTGGCCAAATGGCACCAGATCGTAATGAGGATGTCAAATTTGAGTTCCTGAGCAAAAATCAGTGTTGTTTGACATGTCGGAAAGTATGCTCGTAAAATTACCGAAATTGGTCCACCGGAACCATGTTACGGATATTCCGGTTTGGTGGCAGAGTGGCCAAATGGCACCAAATCGTAATGAGGATGTCAAATTTGAGTTTCTGAGCAAAAATCAGTGTTGTTTGGCATGTCGGAAAGTGTACTTGTGAAATTACCGAAATTGGTCCACCGGAACCATGTTACGGATATTCCGGGTTGATGGCAGGGTGGCCAAATGGCACCAGATCGTAATGAGGATGTCAAATTTGAGTTCTTGAGCAAAAATCAGTGCCGTTTGACAAGTCGGAAAGTGTGCTCGTGAAATTACCGAAATTGGTCCATCAGAACCATGTTACGGATATTCCGGGTTGGTGGCAGGGTGGCCAAATGGCACCAGATCGTAATGAGGATGTCAAATTTGAGTTCCTGAGCCAAAATCAGTGTTGTTTGACATGTCGGAAAGTGTGCTCGTGAAATTACCGAAATTGGTCCACCGGAATCATGTTACGGATATTCCGGGTTGGTGGCAGGGTGGCCAAATGGCACCAGATCGTAATGAGGATGTCAAATTTGAGTTCCTGAGCAAAAATCAGTGTTGTTTGACATGTCGGAAAGTGTGCTCGTGAAATTACCGAAATTGGTCCACCGGAACCATGTTACGGATATTCCGGTTTGGTGGCAGAGTGGCCAAATGGCACCAAATCGTCATGAGGATGTCAAATTTGAGTTCCTGAGCAAAAATCAGTGTTGTTTGACATGTCGGAAAGTGTACTTGTGAAATTACCGAAATTGGTCCACCGGAACCATGTTACGGATATTCCGGGTTGATGGCAGGCTGGCCAAATGGCACCAGATCGTAATGAGGATGTCAAATTTGAGTTCCTGAGCAAAATTCAGTGTTGTTTGACATGTCGGAAAGTGTGCTCGTGAAATTACCGCAAATGGTCCATCGGAACCATGTTACGGATATTCCGGGTTGGTGGCAGGGTGGCCAAATGGCACCAGATCGTAATGAGGATGTCAAATTTGAGTTCCTGAGCCAAAATCAGTGTTGTTTGACATGTCGGAAAGTGTGCTCGTGAAATTACCGAAATTGGTCCACCGGAACCATGTTACGGATATTCCGGGTTGGTGGCAGGGTGGCCAAATGGCACCAGAACGTACTGAGGATGTCAAATTTGATTTCCTGAGCCAAATTTAGTGCCGTTTGACATGTCGGAAGCCATATTAGACTTGATGTAGAATTCGACATCCGTTCCTGTGTAGTCGGTTCCGGAAGGGTGGCCAATTCATATCCGATGGTCCGGGATCAAAGGAATATGCCTTATATGTTCAGAACAGGTCTTGGAGCAAATTGGGATGGTTTTTTTGAAGAATTTATGATAATAATCATGATTTGTAGATTGGGTTGCATACCCGGACAAAAACCTACCCCACTAGGTTCCGGAATATCTCCGTGGCCAAGTGACCGATTCCGGATTTCTTTGTAGATTCTGAAAATAGAGATATGTCCGGTTCTTTTGAGGGGTGAACGAACTTATTTGGTCAAAAGATGCCAAAGATACAGCATTTTTAATGTTTTTTCGGTATCTCGCATCAGACGTTCGGACTGTAAGGGTTAATAGAGCACCGGATTCGAGTGATAGAAATGACAGTTCTCCCATAAGTAGAGTTAGTGAAATTTCACGATTTCGCGGACAGCGTGAAATTCGCGAAATTTGGCTTTTTCCGCGAAATCCCGTGAAATTTTATGTTCAATTACTATATTATATATATAGGGTTAGTGAATTTTGACGATTCCGCGATTCCGGATTCTTGAAATTTATTAATTTTCTCAAATCACTTTTTTGCCAAATGACTTCATAATAAATATTTCAACCATAAAGACTATTTAAGTAAATTTTATTAGTCTTCGTTTGATAAGCTTGATATGAACCATTTAAAGAATTATTAAAATTTTCAGTTTCTATAGAAACTAACTAAATTTTCTAATATTTTAATTCGCTGTAGTACAAATTTTACTGCTATTTTATTCAAAATGTATGATTTCAAAAGAAATTAAAAAAAACAAGCTTTGTTTTATTTAAAATAAAATGAAGAGTATTTTTAATCTTTGAAATCACCTTTTTAAAACATTTCAGATTTTCTTCTGAGTCCTGTTTTATTATAAAAATATTTTATTATTTGTGTGAATAATTCCCTTGAAAGTTAAAAAATACATTTTTTTTTTCTTCAAAACTACGGGAACTATTGATATATTTTTTTATTCATCCCCTGAATTACTGTCTTCGTAGTTATTTACAACAAGGTTTGACTATTTTTACAGTCAGATTCTTGCAGGATTGGGTCCGTAAGTTTGACAAATTTGGAATAAGAAGACAACAGCTTCCTTGGATGCTGTGCACCCTTAAAATATAATATAATAAAAATTTCGATTTCGTAACAATTTATAATATTTCTGCCTATGGATTTTAAATTTAGTTTTTTAAAAAGAGAGATGAAAACCTTAAAAATTATTTTGAATTGTCTAAATGTTGAAGAAAATTTAAAATATTTTTCATATTTTGGATGGTCAAGATTGTTGAATCTTGCTTTGATATGAAATTCAATAAAATTTAAACTGATAAAACAGAAGCAAATCAGCGAAAACTTTTAAACCTGTTGTAGTTGGATATTAAAAATGCAATCCAATAAATGAGAATACGCATGCCTTACATTTAGTTTTTTTATATAATTAGGAGACTTTTTTTTGTCACGTTCACGTCAGTTTATTGAAGAATAATATATAGTAAAGCATAAAAAGTAGTTTCTGTGATTTAAACATAAGATTTTCAGATTTATTTTAACATTTTTCACGCTCCGCGAAATTTGCGTGAAATTGGGTGTTTTGAAATTGAGGTCCCCGTGAAATTTGCTATTTTCGAGCGTGAAAAATCACTAAGCCTAGTTATCATCATCAATTTCAATTTGATTGTCATAATACTCTTCAATGCATGGTTGAATTATGCCATTGTCATAATCATAATTATTTTCATCATAATTTGTATTAAAATTGTCATAGCTATTTGCTCCAATACCTGTCATATTTACTTTGTTTATATTTTCAATGTCATTGATTCTAAATAAATTGGTCATTTCATGATTATTATATTGCATATTATTTGTGTCAGGCGTTCGTAAAACTATGTTGTCGAAACTTTGACTAATATATAAGGTGTATTTCTTTAGAAAATGTGCTCCAAGAATTGCATCATCAGCGAAATGCTTCAAAATGTAGAACTTTTCCTCGTATTTTGAATTTCCTATCAATAAAATTATATTTACAGATCCTACTGTATCTTTTGCTATTCCATGAACCCCTCTAATGGAAATTCTATCGTTGAAATCAATGTTAGTTAAACGCATATTACTAACCACATCCCATCTTACAAAATTGTTACATGATGCGGAGTCAATTATAAATTTGTGAAATTTTGTTGGCCTTGCCAAGGTAGCAATATTTGCAAAAAATATTGAATCATTATTGAAATTGATTTTTAATGTTTCATGTGGTGGAATGTATTCGTTAAATTGCAGTTTAAAATTATTTGGAATTTGATTTTTATTGCGTCGACTATTTGTATAAGTTCGTTTTAATGTGCTCTTTGCAGTATTCGTTTTATAACATTCATAAAATTTGTTAGCTTGATAATTATTTCTTTGATAAAAATTTGTATTTTTATTGTACCTGAAATTTCTAAATTTTCTGTCAAAATTAAGGTTTGAATTTTCAGTACTTGTTCCGGATCGAGCCCTTCAAAACTAGTGGACTGTATGGGGGAAAAAGGATTCTTCTGCTCGTCCAGAGCACACGCAGGTCAACGACCTTTTCTTCAAACACGGTCGAAGTAAAACACAATTTGTTGCGCACAGCTGTTTATTACGCGACGCGATCGGGTGGAGTACAAAGTACGCGGGGGTTCTGGTGAACCGAGCCAGTTGGTTGTTGGCTGAAGACTTAACTTTATTTACAAAGATAAACAAACTGACCCGTCGGGCACTCCCGTACGGTCTCTCTCACTCTCTCACACACTCTCTCATCACTCATTCTCTCTCTCATAATTCATCCCGAAACTAATCTAATATATAGGGTAAATGGCGCAACGTACAACCTAACTCCAGTTCCAAACATGCCGCCCGCCTTGAAACCTGTGGTTTCAACAAATTGAAAACTAACGCTACCTACTTTCTTACACTAATACTAACATAAAATTGAACACTCTTAGGGCTAACTTCACTTCACATTTCAATACGTTCAATCGATCTTCTCTTCTGGATGTAAACAATCTTCTGCTGCTGCCATCGTGGGGTGCATCGTAGACGACGGTGGTGCATTCTCTGCTGCTACTGCAAATCTGCTCCCTGGACCGGCATCTGCTGCTTCGGTGCTGCCTTGGTGCAGCCTGCGTGGGTGTCGCCGCCGAGTAGCGGACGTGGTGGTGTGTTTTGCTGCCGTTGCAGCCTCGACTTCGATCGTCGTCAGCGTTCGCCAGACCGCTGGCCGTGTGCCACGATCGCGAACCGTGCTGTGCTTCTGGGGCAGCCTCGCGCTGCGCTTCTTCGGTGTGGGTGGGGGGTGATGCTCCAGCGGAACATGATCTTCGGGTGGGACAAACGTCGACCACAGAGTGCACACGGTGTGCGGTTGCATCGGTTGATGCCTTCTTCTTCTTCTTGGTGTATGTCTTGTTGATGTTATTTTTGTTGCAGATTTCCTCGGGGAGAGATGCGTTGTAGTATACAGGTGCAGAATTTTGTAAACCGGAACAACTTACCCTGCCAGGTAACGATGATGCTGAGCCCGCAGGCCATAAAGGTGTTACGATGGTGGTGTGTCGTTCGCCGGTGTGCTTGTCGCCGCTGTGCGGTTGCGGACGTGGATGCGCTTCGTGCGGGTGGGTTTTCGGACGTCGGTGTAGGTGGTTGAGTTGGTGGTGTGCCTCGAACAAGACTTGGATGTAGTGGGTGTATGTAGCGTGCGTAAACTGGAACAACTTACCCCACCAGGTGAATTCTGGCGCTCGATCCGCAGATCATCGGTGAATTCCTGGGGGCGTTATTCTTCTTCGCTGGTTAGGGATGACTTCATGGTCGTCGGGGACTTCGTGGTCGTCGGGGATGTCGATCAACGCGTGAGCTGGCCAAGCCCAATGTCGAGCGAGAAACCGAGACCGACTGGCAGGATCCTAGGCTTCCTCCAGTGAGATGTGGTAGCGTGGTTGGGTGTGCTACCGATGATAGGGGTGATTAGCGACTTTACAAACATGCAATCCCTTAACCAGGTGAGCTCGGACAGACAGGTGTCTACCGAGTAGAGGAACTGGACAGCGTCCAGCGCGATTCCTTCAACGACAACTTAACATGCACACATACAGGGTACAAACACTAACTTCAACTTAAAGAAAATGGGTGACGCAGCAACGTCGGGGCGCACTCAGCGAGTGCTTAGTTTAAGGTTTGAGCTTAATCTTGATTGTTTCGAATGAGCAGCGAACAGACGATCGAGATTGCTCGATTGAAGCGTCCGTTTGCCGTGCGAGATGTTCGACAGACGAAAACAGACTCGCATGACGCCGTCCACCAGTTGTGTGTTGGGGCGCGTAACCTTCTCCGACGCCTTGACCATCTGCCAGGTGACATCTCCAACTGTGGAATGTTGACCTTCTTCTTCTTGCGCTTTGGGTTCTCGAGCGGAGCCACCTTGGCCTCGACCATGAGCTGTCGAAACGTGACGGAACCGTCAAGCGCAGTGCAGCGGAGGTAGAGACTCGCACCGTACGCTCGCTCTGACCCGTAGATCTTGTTCTCGACGCAATCGTTGCTGAACCCAATCCAGCGCGGCACCTTTCTCGTCGCGACCGCCTTCAAAATCATCCTAACTCTCCACAGCTGCTGCAACGATTCGTCCGACGGTTGATCCCGATCGCTCTTGACTCTCCACAGCTGTTGATAAAAGACACAAGCGTGCACGACACTGTGCAGCTTGTTGAGCGTGCTGCGCTCGTCCTTCAGGTGCTTCGGGAGCTGCTTGAGCAGCTCTGGGCAGTGGGAGATCCACTTCTTCACCGTGACATCAGCTGAATCGGTGACCTGCCGGACTTTCTTCATCGGCGTGCTGGCTTCTTCGACGCCGTCTGATCTTCCCTTCGCATCTTGTTTCGTCGTCTTCTTGAACAGCTCTTCGCGGGTGGACTCCTCCAGAGAGTGGGTGTTGTCGACGTGACTCGACTCCAGTTGGTCAACTGCTGAGCTGAAGTAGGTTGCCGTGCATGGGACGCTGGTTGACGACACTGGAACTTTCCCCGAGACTATCCATCCAAACACAGTCTCCTGCAGCGTCGGACCGTCCTCGACGATCTTACGACGACCAGCCGCCAGCAACTCAAAGAAGAACTCAGCGCCGATGATCATGTCAATGGGACCAGGTTTCCCAAAGTGCGGATCAGCGAGAATGACATCACAGGGGAACATCATCTGGTTGACGTCAACAGGTGTGACGGGCAGATCGTTGGCGATCTTTTCCAGCACGTGGATCTGCATTTCCTTCGAAAACCTCGAGATCGTAGCCAGCCGTGGCTGGATCTTTGCGCGTACGGCCTCGAGCGACAACGCTGAGCCGTTTCCGATGCCCTGTACCCTCAGTACATCTGGTGTTGTCCGGAACTTCAGCTTTTTCGAAAACGTGTGAGAAATGTAGCAGAACTCGGAACACGAATCCAACAGGGTCCGAGCGAACGAGAAGTTCCCGAACTGGTCTTCCACGCGAACAACAGCCGTGGCCATGAGGACTCGGCGGGAAAGTGTGGGTGCATTTTGTGCGGGGAGGAATGCCGCTTTGAGGGTGGTGGTATTTCGAAAGTCTGTGGGTGGTGGTGGGTGAGTGTTTCGAGAAGTGGATTGGATCACGGAGTAGAAACTTGTGGTTGGTTGGGTGGAAATGTTCTGTGTCTGGTCTTGCTGTCTCGTGGGTTGTAGTTGTCCAGCTTCGTGGGATTGGCTTTGCGTATTAGGAACGGAGGATCTTTCTTGTCGAGCGTCAGCAGGGGCCGGCGTGTCATAATGCAGCAACGTGTGATGTCTTCCGCCGCAGCGGGAACAGGAACCACGAGAACATCCGTCAGCGTAATGACCAGCATGTAAACAATTTCGGCACAGTCGCCGTCGATTCACTTCCTCCACTCGTTGGGACACAGACATGTTCCTCAGCTTGCTGCAATTGAACGGCATGTGGAACGTCTCTTCACAGAACAGGCAGCGTCGTTGTGACTGTGATGACGTGTGAGCGGTCGAGACTCTTGATCGGTTCTGCCGACCGTCTCCTTCGCTGGGCCGGTTGGCCTTGATCGATTGCAGCACCGTACACTGGCCACGCAGAAACTCAATCAGAACGTCGTACTTCGGCACAGCTTTCGAGTTGTGGTGCGACTCCCACAGTCGCAGCGTGGTATGGTCCAAACGCGCACAGAGCATGTGGACCAGGATCGTTGACCAGGCTTCCGTTCCTTCACCGAGCTTCTTCAGCATCTGTAGGTTCGTCTCGAACTCGCTGATCAAGTGAGACAGACCGTCACAGCTCTCCTTCCGCAGCGGCTCGATGTCGAAGAGCGCGTCCAAGTACGCCTTCACGATGAGCTTGTGGTTGTCGTACTTCTTCTCCAGCGCCTTCCAAGCAACGTCGTAGCCTTCTGCGGAGAAATCAACCGACAGAATCTCCAGCTGTGCCTCACCTTGCAGAGCGGACCTCAAGTATGTGAACTTGTCGATGTCCGGCAGCTGCACGTTGGAGTGGATGAGGCTCCTGTAGGTGTCGCGAAACGGGATCCAGTCCTTCAGTTCGCCGCTGAAGTTGGGCAGCTTGATGTCTGGCAACTTAATGCGCGAAATCGACCGATCGAAGCAGGTTTCGTTCAGGTCAGCACCAGGAGTGGGCTCAACCTTGACCGGACGCAGCGCGACCAGCTTTGCCTTCACCACGAAGTACCTCTCCTCGACGTCACGAAGAGCCTTGTTGTACTCCATCTCACGCTGAACCACCAGATCAGCCAACCGCTTCTTCCGAGCCTCCTTCGACTCTCCAACAACTTGATCCTCATCTTCGTCGTCGATCATGGCTTCGATCTTGCGGCGCACCTTGAAGAACTTCCTCATTGCCTCCTCCAGGGTGTCCAGCCGAATCGAGATCTGGTTCTCATGCTCCGCCTTCTTGTACGCCTCCACGAAATCACCAACACCATTGATGGTCAGAATCAGCTGCCGCTCCTGCTTCAGCAAATCCTTCAACTCGTCCATTCTTCACCGCCTTCACTCACCGTTGACCGCCAAAAATCCAGAACACTGCAACCGCGAACACCGAAACGATCAACTCAACGTTCTACGCGACCCGATTGACAGTGGGGAGAGACAGCCAAGGTGGAGAACCAGCAGTGGACCGACTGACAGAGACCAGAACAAAAATCAAGGCTTGCGCAATTAAAACCCAGACCACAACCCCGGAAAGAAACGCTCTTGCGTAAAATAAATCCAACTTTATTAAAATTCACTCGAAACATCCGTACTCACTCAACTCAAAATGGCACACACCTCACAAACGCACACACACACCTCATGCACATGCAACCCAATACTTCTTCTGGAACGATGCAGGCCCTCGAAGAACCTCCGCTCAATGGGCAACGTCCAGCACACACACGATCACTCTCGTTCAACAGCTTCCACAGCAGCGCAGCTTCCGTCCGCCAGCCGCCGATGTACAGCTCCCAGCAGACCACGATCGCTCCAGCTGCTTCTTCCAGTCAGCACCACGCGCAGAACAGCATAAAAAACCCGATTTAATCCCACCTGGGGTGAGATAGAGCCTTTCTTACTAAAGAATATATCAATAGTAGAACTTCTTCTTTAAATTCATAACAACGACTTTGTTTATTTATAACGTCAGAAAAAAAGAAAGTCTAATGATGAAAGCAAAGTATTATAAATGATATGCTTTCGAAAAGAAATAAAAAACGCAATTTTCACCAAAAGAATATTTTAATCGTACATATTCTTAATCAAACAAGAGTTTATGACAAACGCGAGCATAGCAAACTTCCCATGCGTCAGTGACAACGCACACCGCGGTTTCTGTTTTCTAGCTTCAGTCGAGCCCTTTTGTGTGTTGGTATTTTGGTTCATCGTACCATCGTACCGAACAAAGCAGGCGTAAAGAAAAACCGAGGTAGGGGAACTATTCCCTTTTTCAGCCTATTTATATTATCGGCCTATCAGCACTTTGCTCATGACTGGTCCAAAGTAATAAATAGCTCAAATAAAAGTGCGCAAACAACTCTCCATTGTTGATACACTTGAAAAAGTTGATTTAATAGCGGAAAACGGCAAAAGTGATGATAATTGGTCGAACGGCTTAGAGTGATTAAAATGGGTATATTTCCCCTACAAGTGAACCACGTGTGCCGCACGGTGCAGAGAAGCTCGCCATTCAGCTTCTACATAAGTGAGAGTGTCAGAAATTGCTATTTTTAAAACCGCACCACTACACACTCAATCGCGACTACCTTAAGTAGAAAGCCATTGGCATCACCAGCATTGAAAACTTTGAAAACGATATAAACGATGAAAAGCTTAGAAAGCTCCTATTGGAATCCAATGAACCCTGTTAAATAAACTTACGACAAATGAAGTCTACATTTAGGCGATTTTAGGGCGCACGGGAAACAAATTGATAGTAGCCGGATGAATGTCCTATGTCACAAAAGTTTTTGCATAAACATTGGACAGTTATGCAAAAACGCATAGGGCAAAAGAAAACGAAAAGCTACGATATCTTACACGTTGTAGGAAACATCGGTAGACAAGCTACTACAAAACGAGTATAAGTCGAGCAACAAAGTAGATGCGCCAGCATTCTTGCGCCAGTTTTTGAAGCTCAACTTGACAACTTGTCGACTTGGCGACGAAGCGTCGAAAATCGATGCAGTGTGATTTTTTGGCGATTTTTCCGCTTAAAATTCATGCTGAATCGACATATTTACGAAGATGAAAATGACGTCCAGCCTTAAAGTAAAACCTATACCTTTCTTTAGTAAGAAAGGCAAAAAGTAAATCGCTCTAAAAATTGATCCGGATTGCCGATAGATGTCAAATTTGTTTCAGATGCTCACTCATGGTCTGTACTATGAATGTAGAAAAAAATTTCGGATAAATTCGGAAATAAAAAGTGTTGGCGAAGGTCACCAGGTGGGCTTTTACCTTTTTTTGGGGATTTTTTTTCTTTTGGTAGGTTAATCAAACGGCTCTAACTCCAGAACCAGATTATGGATCTGGATGAAAATTTGGGAGCTTGTAGAGCTCGAAAAATGCAATTTTTGAGATAAATAAAAGATATGAAAATGAAAAATTTTGACCATATTTTCATTTGAAAACTGTGTATTTTGTTGAAAAGCCTGGCCGCATCCGAAAACAGATGGATATTTCGAAATTCGGACTCAAAATGACCCTTGTTCAGCACACCAGCTTTCAAATGCACTTGGAACAATCCAAATCGAAAATAGGGGAGCCGAGTATTACGCGACACAAAATTTGGCAAAAATTTTACCACACACGGACATCACTCGAACTCCACGGAATTTATTTTCTCAAAATTCGAGGGTTGGAGCTAGACGAGTTCTGTCAAGGTGAATCGATAGAGCGTCGAAAATCGATGCAGTGTGATTTTTTGGCGATTTTTCCGCTTAAAATTCATGCTGAATCGACATATTTACGAAGATGAAAATGACGTCCAGCCTTAAAGTAAAACCTATACCTTTCTTTAGTAAGAAAGGCAATAAGAAAGGCAAAAAGTAAATCGCTCTAAAAATTGATCCGGATTGCCGATAGATGTCAAATTTGTTTCAGATGCTCACTCATGGTCTGTACTATGAATGTAGAAAAAAATTTCGGATAAATTCGGAAATAAAAAGTGTTGGCGAAGGTCACCAGGTGGGCTTTTACCTTTTTTTGGGGATTTTTTTTCTTTTGGTAGGTTAATCAAACGGCTCTAACTCCAGAACCAGATTATGGATCTGGATGAAAATTTGGGAGCTTGTAGAGCTCGAAAAATGCAATTTTTGAGATAAATAAAAGATATGAAAATGAAAAATTTTGACCATATTTTCATTTGAAAACTGTGTATTTTGTTGAAAAGCCTGGCCGCATCCGAAAACAGATGGATATTTCGAAATTCGGACTCAAAATGACCCTTGTTCAGCACACCAGCTTTCAAATGCACTTGGAACAATCCAAATCGAAAATAGGGGAGCCGAGTATTACGCGACACAAAATTTGGCAAAAATTTTACCACACACGGACATCACTCGAACTCCACGGAATTTATTTCTCAAAATTCGAGGGTTGGAGCTAGACGAGTTCTGTCAAGGTGAATCGATAGAGCGTCGAAAATCGATGCAGTGTGATTTTTTGGCGATTTTTCCGCTTAAAATTCATGCTGAATCGACATATTTACGAAGATGAAAATGACGTCCAGCCTTAAAGTAAAACCTATACCTTTCTTTAGTAAGAAAGGCAAAAAGTAAATCGCTCTAAAAATTGATCCGGATTGCCGATAGATGTCAAATTTGTTTCAGATGCTCACTCATGGTCTGTACTATGAATGTAGAAAAAAATTTCGGATAAATTCGGAAATAAAAAGTGTTGGCGAAGGTCACCAGGTGGGCTTTTACCTTTTTTTGGGGATTTTTTTTCTTTTGGTAGGTTAATCAAACGGCTCTAACTCCAGAACCAGATTATGGATCTGGATGAAAATTTGGGAGCTTGTAGAGCTCGAAAAATGCAATTTTTGAGATAAATAAAAGATATGAAAATGAAAAATTTTGACCATATTTTCATTTGAAAACTGTGTATTTTGTTGAAAAGCCTGGCCGCATCCGAAAACAGATGGATATTTCGAAATTCGGACTCAAAATGACCCTTGTTCAGCACACCAGCTTTCAAATGCACTTGGAACAATCCAAATCGAAAATAGGGGAGCCGAGTATTACGCGACACAAAATTTGGCAAAAATTTTACCACACACGGACATCACTCGAACTCCACGGAATTTATTTTCTCAAAATTCGAGGGTTGGAGCTAGACGAGTTCTGTCAAGGTGAATCGATAGAGCGTCGAAAATCGATGCAGTGTGATTTTTTGGCGATTTTTCCGCTTAAAATTCATGCTGAATCGACATATTTACGAAGATGAAAATGACGTCCAGCCTTAAAGTAAAACCTATACCTTTCTTTAGTAAGAAAGGCAAAACGCAGCACAAAGCCGCAAATAACTGCGCGATGGCGCCAACTGCAGCGGACTCGCACAGTCCGAATCGCGATGACCACTGTTCAGCGAACTGGCCACTTTTCACGCGCGCACACACAAAGGTTCTTCCACTTCGGGCCGGCCACTTCGATCCGGCTCGAAGGACCAATGTTCCGGATCGAGCCCTTCAAAACTAGTGGACTGTATGGGGGAAAAAGGATTCTTCTGCTCGTCCAGAGCACACGCAGGTCAACGACCTTTTCTTCAAACACGGTCGAAGTAAAACACAATTTGTTGCGCACAGCTGTTTATTACGCGACGCGATCGGGTGGAGTACAAAGTACGCGTGGGTTCTGGTGAACCGAGCCAGTTGGTTGTTGGCTGAAGACTTAACTTTATTTACAAAGATAAACAAACTGACCCGTCGGGCACTCCCGTACGGTCTCTCTCACTCTCTCACACACTCTCTCATCACTCATTCTCTCTCTCATAATTCATCCCGAAACTAATCTAATATATAGGGTAAATGGCGCAACGTACAACCTAACTCCAGTTCCAAACAGTACTAGCAAGTAACCTTTGTTCGAGAGTTCTTAAAGACTCTCTGTCAATTCGTTCATTTTCTAAAAATTCTAGCAAATTTTCCAACTTCATATGACGGTTATTCGTGGCAATTTCTTTAATTTCATTATTTATAATTCCAACTATAAAATGGCTTTTTAAGCTATAAGCTGTAAATGAATTTTCATTGTAACTTTGATCAATTTTTATGATTTCGTATTTTATGTCGAGAACTCTACCTGCATATGATTTAAATGTTTCATCCCGTCCTTGTTTCAGAGTTTCAATTTGTTCAATTATACTACCAAAAGTAGTTTTGATACCAAACTCTCTAATTAAATTTGCCTTGGTTTCTTCCCAAGTGCTTGCATAAATTCGGTTAATACGTGCTGCTGCTTTAAATTTTAGTTTCATAAAAACAATATTTAAAAATTTACTCTGATCTTCGCCTTCAGGAATTTGATCAGCATAATAATCTATTAACATCAAAAATTGCTCCAGTGAGTCTAATGACCCATCAAATTCTGGAATAAGCTGTATTAAATCCGTCATCTCCAAATTCGCCATTTTTAACGGTGCACATCAACAAGAACTTTTGCACCAAGATTTTTGTTACAGATATTTTAGTATTTTCGAAACTACGGGAACTATCGATATAATGTTTTATTCATCCCCTAAAGTACTGTCTACTAAGTGATTTACAACAAAATTTGCCTGTTTTTACAATCAGATTTGTGCAGGATTGGGTCTGTAAGTTTGTCAATTTTGGCATAAGAAGACAGCAACTTCCTTGGTTGCTGTGCACCCTTTTAAGCGTGTTTTTAACTATTTACATCAAATTTCGGTATAACTTTTGTTTACTTACCCTAAACTGCCAGATTTCCATGGTCGTCTTCTTGGGTGTTCGATGCGGCTGAATTTCGTCTCCAGTTGATCCAGATGATCTCGTCATTGTTGAATCCCTAGTGTTGTCCATCGTTGGCCGGTTTTGAAATTTTCGATGCTTCTGCCATTGGTTGAGCCCGTTTTGGTTCCATCTCGTACTGCTGCACATTTGCTTCCATCTTAGAACTCCTCACATAACATTTTTTTCAATTTAACGTTTTTTTTTTACACTATTTTAACTGTTTGTTACTTCGCGAAATCATTTTGTTCATTAACTTTCACACATAGTCACATTTTCAACTCTCGGTTCTGTCCAATCATAATGGCGTGTCCAAACACACACAGCGTTGCTTTCCGCTAGTCACCACCTGAACGGCCCGAGCGGTTTAGGCTTTCAGGATTTTTGTGATATTTACTTGTAGAGTCAAAACAGATCAGTAAACTTCACTTATTTGTGTATTACAATTTTTTAAAGATTACATTTTTGCGGTAACACTCTCAACTTTTACGCGCACGATCACATCACTCAACTTTTTGTTGCTAATTTCATTAAGACTTTCGTCGAGCCAATTATCTACGTTGAAGCCAGACTTGTCCTCCAGACCTCTTCGCCGAGCCATGCCAGACCCCGAACTCCTAAGTCCCGGGTGGACTCTTCACTGCGGCTAAGTCCCGACGGACGCTTCACGGCGGCTAAGTCCCGGCGGACTCTTCACAGCGGCTAAGTCCCGGTGGACTGCGGCCTCCACCGCTAAGTCCGGCTGGACTGGGGCCTCTGCTACTGGTGGCTGCTGGCGGGTCTGGCTGGTCTGGGGCGTCTTCTGGAACAGGACTGGAACACGAACTGGAACTAACTGGAACTAACTGCCCTCCTCAAGAATTTTGGGGTTTTTATAGTCAGTCCCCGAAAACTCTACTAAATTTTGTTCTACTAAAAGTGGTCCGTTTCGATGAGAAGCATCGATGAACCTCATGAATTAAATTATGCAGACCTCTGCAATTCTTCATGACTTTCCGTATGGTGTAGTGAGTACACCTCAAAATCGGAAGTCATGGGTTCGAACCATTGTCGTGAAACTTTAAATTATGTTATTGGAATATTAAAATTATGTTTCTAAAACATTCTCCAAAATGTTGGTCAATAATGAGAAGGTCGAATTCTCCATTGAACAAACATGCCAATGAATTTGGTTAAGCCACACCCTCAATTTCCCCTGTGAAATAACATCGCACATTCATAATTGAAAGCTTAACCATTTTTTTGATTGCCTAACAATTGGCGAAATTTAATAAAGGGCTTTTCAGGTGAGGATGACTCATGATCCACACCTGTACATAAGCTTAATTATTTGTCGCGCAACGCGAGTCGACGGGTAAAATTATTTATGCTTGCGTAAGCGCGCATGGTCAGAACTGTGGTGAGGTTCGAAAATGGACAAATTTAATGATTTAAATTTGAGGTCGCTGCACCGTCAAGTTGATCAGCGAATTTCCGTCCAAACCTGTTTGTATCGTCCAAATTCTTGTGAGCTGAAAGCATAAACATTGGCTGAAGCAAAACCGTAGTTTGCAAAAGTGAAAACTTCCCAAGTTTAACCGCTTGGAATCCCGTCAGGAGTTCCGCCATTCCTGACCGACGAAACTCCATTGTGTCCAGTAGTTCAATTCCGCCATCGTGATATGGCCACTACGCGACGAAAATCCCGTGAACTTGACCGCGAACCGAACAAAACCGGCGAAATACGTAAAACAATTCCGTTCCATTCATGAGCATGAGCATGGTTGACTGCCAATGAGCTGCTACTCCGTTATTGACAGATCAGCTGAAGTTGAACAATGAATCAAAAATGATTAGTGGGAGCCAACCATCCGTTCACTGTTTAACCTCTGAAGATCCTTGCTTTATTAGTCAATACCGGCGCCCTCCCAAGAAGCCTGCAGTTCAACGAAAGGGAGGAATGTTAGTCCGATAGTTGAAGTTGCAGACTCATCAAGCACACAGTTTTTCGCTATATACTTGTTGATACCGCTTGAGACCGTTGAATCCACAGCATCTCCTTCAAGCATCACGTGATTAATATTTTTTTGGGTTAGTAGGATAAGGTATTGGCTTTTCGATGCCTCCCGAGCTACGATGCTATGGGGAGGACTTTCATAACAGACCCGTCGGCGAGCCTTCCGAGCAACGATGCTATGGGAAGGTCTTTCTGATTAACACACAAAATCACTCACTCACAATTATTTCACTCCACTATTAATTATTCCAAAATGTCAGTGCGTCTTTCGATCATTATATAGAAATGGCTTTTTCACCATAAAAAATAAAACCTTAATCGAAAAAAATTATACGCAATTTACCCGACGCCGTGCCTTCCGATCAACGATGATATAGGAAGGGCTTTGAAAATCACAAAACAATTAATTAAGATCACAAAAAACACCAATCACTCAACGAAAATTACGCTCAAGACACAAATAATTCAGTAAGGCATGCTATTATTCGATTACCACAATCACTCACCCCAAACGAATAAAGACACAAAAGCACACCAAAAAAATTAACCTGCATAATCACGACTTCGCGTCCCCACTTCCAGCGCACCAATAATGCTATTATTCGATTACCAGCACACCAAAAAAATTAACCTGCATAATCACGACTTCGCGTCCCCACTTCCAGCGCACCAATGATGCTATTATTCGATTACCAGCACACCAAAAAAATTAACCTGCATAATCACGACTTCGCATCCCCACTTCCAGCGCACCAATGATGCTATTATTCGATTACCAGCACACAAAAAAAATTAGCCTGCATAATCACGACTTCGCGTCCCCACTTCCAGCGCACCAATGATGCTATTATTCGATTACCAGCACACACAAAAAATTAACCTGCATAATCACGACTTCGCGTCCCCACTTCCAGCGCACCAATGATGCTATTATTCGATTACCAGCACACCAAAAAAATTAACCTGCATAATCACGACTTCGCATCCCCACTTCCAGCGCACCAATGATGCTATTATTCGATTACCAGCACACAAAAAAAAAATAACCTGCATAATCACGACTTCGCGTCCCCACTTCCAGCGCACCAATGATGCTATTATTCGATTACCAGCACACAAAAAAAAATTAACCTGCATAATCACGACTTCGCGTCCCCACTTCCAGCGCACCAATGATGCTATTATTCGATTACCAGCACACAAAAAAAATTAACCTGCATAATCACGACTTCGCGTCCCCACTTCCAGCGCACCAATGATGCTATTATTCGATTACCAGCACACACAAAAAAAATTAACCTGCATAATCACGACTTCGCGTCCCCACTTCCAGCGCACCAATGATGCTATTATTCGATTACCAGCACACAAAAAAAAATAACCTGCATTATCACGACTTCGCGTCCCCACTTCCAGCGCACCAATGATGCTATTATTCGATTACCACAATCACTCACCCCAAACGAATAAAGACACAAAAGCACACCAAAAAATTAACCTGCATAATCACGACTTCGCGTCCCCACTTCCAGCGCACCAATGATGCTATTATTCGATTACCAGCACACCAAAAAAATTAACCTGCATAATCACGACTTCGCATCCCCACTTCCAGCGCACCAATGATGCTATTATTCGATTACCAGCACACAAAAAAAAAAACCTGCATAATCACGACTTCGCGTCGCCACTTCCAGCGCACCAATGATGCTATTATTCGATTACCAGCACACAAAAAAAAATTACCCTGCATAATCACGACTTCGCGTCCCCACTTCCAGCGCACCAATGATGCTATTATTCGATTACCAGCACACAAAAAAAATTAACCTGCATAATCACGACTTCGCGTCCCCACTTCCAGCGCACCAATGATGCTGTTATTCGATTACCAGCACACACAAAAAAAATTAACCTGCATAATCACGACTTCGCGTCCCCACTTCCAGCGCACCAATGATGCTATTATTCGATTACCAGCACACAAAAAAAAATAACCTGCATTATCACGACTTCGCGTCCCCACTTCCAGCGCACCAATGATGCTATTATTCGATTACCAGCACACACAAAAAAATTAACCTGCATAATCACGACTTCGCGTCCCCACTTCCAGCGCACCAATGATGCTATTATTCGATTACCAGCACACAAAAAAAATTAACCTGCATAATCACGACTTCGCGTCCCCACTTCCAGCGCACCAATGATGCTGTTATTCGATTACCAGCACACACAAAAAAAATTAACCTGCATAATCACGACTTCGCGTCCCCACTTCCAGCGCACCAATGATGCTATTATTCGATTACCACAATCACTCACCCCAAACGAATAAAGACACAAAAGCACACCAAAAAATTAACCTGCATAATCACGACTTCGCGTCCCCACTTCCAGCGCACCAATGATGCTATTATTCGATTACCAGCACACCAAAAAAAATTAACCTGCATAATCACGACTTCGCATCCCCACTTCCAGCGCACCAATGATGCTATTATTCGATTACAAGCACACAAAAAAAAAAAAACCTGCATAATCACGACTTCGCGTCGCCACTTCCAGCGCACCAATGATGCTATTATTCGATTACCAGCACACAAAAAAAAATTACCCTGCATAATCACGACTTCGCGTCCCCACTTCCAGCGCACCAATGATGCTATTATTCGATTACCAGCACACAAAAAAAATTAACCTGCATAATCACGACTTCGCGTCCCCACTTCCAGCGCACCAATGATGCTGTTATTCGATTACCAGCACACACAAAAAAAATTAACCTGCATAATCACGACTTCGCGTCCCCACTTCCAGCGCACCAATGATGCTATTATTCGATTACCAGCACACAAAAAAAATAACCTGCATTATCACGACTTCGCGTCCCCACTTCCAGCGCACCAATGATGCTATTATTCGATTACCACAATCACTCACCCCAAACGAATAAAGACACAAAAGCACACCAAAAAATTAACCTGCATAATCACGACTTCGCGTCCCCACTTCCAGCGCACCAATGATGCTATTATTCGATTACCAGCACACCAAAAAAATTAACCTGCATAATCACGACTTCGCGTCCCCACTTCCAGCGCACCAATGATGCTATTATTCGATTACCAGCACACCAAAAAAATTAACCTGCATAATCACGACTTCGCGTCCCCACTTCCAGCGCACCAATGATGCTGTTATTCGATTACCAGCACACACAAAAAAAATTAACCTGCATAATCACGACTTCGCGTCCCCACTTCCAGCGCACCAATGATGCTATTATTCGATTACCAGCACACAAAAAAAAATTAACCTGCATAATCACGACTTCGCGTCCCCACTTCCAGCGCACCCACGTAAAACAATTCCATTCCATTCACGAGCAAAACAAAACCGTCGGAAAAACTGAAACGTCAGTAGAACTGTCAGTGCGCTACAACTTTCGAAGATTGTGCGAAGAAGGTGTGACTTTTCGGAAAACGAATCTGCAGAAAGTGTTTCGAAAAGTCTGCAAGAACCGATTGATCGTGAGAAGAAAAATGTCGTGGAAAATTCGTAATGGAGAAAACGCCATGTTGTGGAGAAGAAAATGGCGTCTTGTGATTTACTTGCCAACCATTGTTGTTCGGCACACGAGTTTCCGCACTTATGAACAATTTCCGGGAGAAAATGTGCGCAGAAGTTTGTAGTGCGATTCCTTTCCTGCCACAATTCGACAAACTACCCTAGTTCCACAGACTTTTGTTCGATCTCGTCAACCTTGCTTTCGGAGAGCAGTGAGACGGGAAAAAGTGGGCAAGAAGTGAGAAGTGAGATCGGCAAAAGTAAACATTGGAAGTTGGAGAAAATGCAGTTCGGTCGTCACTGCACTCGTTCGGTTGGTTCGCGAAGGAGAAAAAGTGCCAGTTTTCCGCGAAACTGCAACCGTGCAGTTCGATACGTCGTGTGGAAACGTTTCGGTCCGTGTGTGGTGCTCGGCTGAAGAAAGCCACGAGAAACAGTGTTTTGAAGTGCGATCCGCACCATCCGTAATTTGTGGAGCGACCAGGTTGAAGAACGGTGCACTTGGTGCATCGCGCGGTCGCCGAAGAATATTCTGTCCGTAGCCGAGTTTGAAGAGGACCGTAAGAAGTGCAGTGTCCGTGGAAACGGCAAGAAGGAAGCTGGGCATAAAGAAGTCCGTGTGTGATCAGCATCGGTGTGCCAGCAGTGCACACACAATCACACGCACACCCAGCTGCAGTTTGTGTTCTGCGAGCAGCAGAAAGTGCCAGTGGCGTCGTAAGGGCGCTTTTTTCTGTGCGCATTTGTTGCGAACGAGTGCGGTTTGGATGCAGCTGAGGATTGGTGCCGTGTTGCGGTGCAGTATGCATACCAGAGGCGTCGCGAGGGCGCTGATACGTGCAGCAAGAGCAACGGCGAGTTGCTGCAAATCGTTGCAGTTCCGGATCGGCGATCGACACCAGCCAGCCGGTCAAGTCAGCGCGTCAAATGCTGACAGGAGGATCCAGCTTAAAACCTCAGGGGCGGCGCGTTCGTGGTCGGACGGGCCAGAACAGCCCCCCACCACCAACCCGAGTTAAGTATTCTTTTCAATTATTCAGTTGACCAGTTGCTTAGTGCACTTCAACTCTCAGGTTCGGTGTTGCTGGATTTCTCGTCAGCTCAGCATCGGAGTGCATCGTCCGTTCTTCGAGTTGCACCTGTACCATCGTCATCTGCAGTCATCACGGCTGACCTACCGTCCCGGTCAGCACAGCGTTCGAGACCAAGTTTTCGAGGTTCCAGCACTTGGCCTTAGGGGCAGCGCCGCAAGACAGGACGGGTCTTAGCTGCTGCCCCACCGCCATCCTAAGTTATGTAGACCTTTTGTTTTGAACTCGACCAGTCGCTTAGCGCTTTCTACTTAGGTTTGGCGTGGCTGGAACCAACGATTGTAGGCGAACTCTTTCGCCATCGATGATTTCGTCGTTTACGGGCGGTCACATGGACTGCCATCTGAGACCTCGCAGTCGGACGGACTGCTGGAGGTGATTTCCTGTCTCGCGAGTCGGACGGACTCGTGGAACGTTGTTTTTGATCTGCGCTGCCTGTGCAGAAGTGCCAACGAACTTCAACAGTCGGACGGACTGACGAAGCTACCTGTCATCGTGTTGTTGGACGCGACGAGCGTCACCAGAGATTTGGTTCGGTGTTGAGCATCGGACACAACCAGTATCGAGTACGCCGCAGGCCAGTGGGCCTCCCGTACGGCTGACAAACGACGTCGGCCTCCTTGTACCTGTCGTAAGCTTCCTGTTTAGAATCTCCTCCGGGGAAGGAGATGAATTCGTGATTCAGTTGACTTGTCCACCTTGGGCATGATTCCGTTTGGACCTCCTTCGTGGTGGTAATGCTGTCGTTTTGGTTCGTCGTTCAGTGGAATTCCTGTCCGTTTTGGTCCACCATCCGGTGGAATCCCGTTTGGTCCACTTTACGATGAAATTTCCGTTTGGTCCACATCTGTGGAAATCCTGTTTGGGCCACCAGCCGGTGGAAATCCTGCCATTCCTGCATGACTTGCAGGACGGTTTCTTCCTGGGCGTTCACAGGGAACTGCTTAGCGGTTGCTCAGCTGGAGCAACAACCTGTCGTGTGAAGCCGTTCTGATGAGCCTCTGACAACCCGAACAAGGTTACCGGCCCCGTTCTTCAGCATCAGAACATTCTTCGAACGCATTTGGAAGTCACGAACCCCCACCAAGCTTACACAGTCGTTTTGGAAACCAGATTGATCTCTCCCACATTCGTGATCGACCACCAGCGTTCGGTCCCATGACGTTACCATCCGGTTTGCTCCGCAGGAGTGGACGCTTCCGTCGAACCATGCTGCGTGCGCAGCAGCATCGGTTGCCAGGCCGTGATCGGCCACCTTCCTCTCTGGGCTCGCGGTGAGGAAGTTTTCGAGTCTGCCCGCGCAAGGGGGACTACACTCCACGGACGGTGGAGTGCCGTACGAGCAACAACGACGTCATGGCAAACGGGACACCAGGTCCCACATTCGGTCTACGGTCCGCACGTTGCGTGGACATCTAGTTGAACCGGACACTCCGTTCGGTAACCAGTCTATCGGTAGAGGAAGCAGATCAACTCTGGCCAAGAAGCAGTACGAGAAGGAGAAGTCAACCAGTCGATCGGTGGCAACACGTCCACCACCAGTACCAGTAGCAGTCGTGCTCGGAGCAGCACAATCGTCAGTCGAAGAAGCCGCGCCAGCGATGCGAGCTGGGCGACGGCGTATCCAACAACGAGCCGCACCAACGCATGGCAAGCGGCATCCAGTCAGTGAGCGAACGGTTCGCTCTTGCCAACGCTAACGGCAATCGTGGTCACAGCAGCAAAGCACCAGGGGTGGCGCGTTTGTGGTCGGACGGGCCAGAACTGCCCCCCACCACCGCTCAAAGTTAAGTACCCTTGAAATCAACAGTTTGAACAGTAACTTAGCGGTCTCCCTTGAAACAGGTTGCTGTCGACGCTCGATTTGGCCATCTGTTGGTCACCAACTCCAAGAAGACATCGTCAACGGTCGCAGTTCCAGTCTGCGAAGTCCTGCCAGTAGCAGCCAACTACACCTGACTTTCCAAGAAGAAGAAAAAGAAGAATCTAGTCCATGAACACTAAAAGAACCAAGTGATTTGATCTGTGATATTAGGGTTAGTAGTTAGGGCTGTAGGACACTTTTTGAAAGCCTACCGTCGTCTTTCAAGGCGGGCGGTATGTTAACGCACAAATTGACGATTTTATAGAAAAACATTTGGACGACACTGTTGATTTAGAAGCATAAACACTGACACAATCACAGTTGAAATTCATGTACTTTTCTGTTGTATGTTTGTAGTTGTTTTAGTACATGTGCCATAATGTTTTGTTGAGTCTTCCCGGTCTAGGAGCATAGCTTGCTCAGAACCCCAAGAATCTAGACCAATTATTTCTGACCAGATGGTCGACCGGGACAGTCACCCCTCCTCAGGGGCAAGTTAAGTACTAAAGAATAAACCGTTGTTCTAACCCTGATTTAGTACCCTTTTGTGCAATAAAGTCGTCCCAAGTTATCGCGCGTTTTTGCTTACCGGATCACTAAGTTTCACCCCCGACACACAGGACCACATCCGCTACGATGTGCGTTAACAGCTATATTTGGGCATTTACCGCAACCAACAAGCAAAAGCTAATTAATAGGTTCTAACAAGGTTTTATGCCTCGGACATCAAACCTGGTGAAAATAAAAGCCGACAGTGTCAGCCCGTAGAAAGTCTTTCTGGCTTTTAATTCAATCACTAACGCATTCTACCACCTTTTGCACTTGCAATTTCAACTTTCAAACGCAGAATCATTACAAAACTCCGCGAACTGAGCGGCTCAATCAGGATCAAACACGCTACGAGACGTTCTCTTGCTTTGTTTTGGTCTCGAACTGATGATCTGTCAAAAAATATCCATGCTGTCGTCAAACAAACTAGTCCAGCTAGTTTGTTTGGTAAAAGTACGCAGAATTGTGCTGAAACACCATTATTTTTGGTAAAATCATTCCTGTCATTTATATTTGGGCTGTCAATTTTGGATAGCAAATCAGCAATCAGGGTTAGCTGTTTCACCAATCCCAAGTTAGTAAATTTACCTGTTATTTTAGCTAATTCAACCAAAAAAATCACTGTTTCACCAATTTAAAGCCAGCTAATTTGAATTGTTAAATTTTAGATGGAACTCCTTCCCGTGTAATAGGCAAAAATCGTTGCTAATTAGCTAAGAAAAAAAAAATATAAGATGTGTCTCACCCCTCGAGTTAAACTTTCCGAAGTGCCATGGTAAATTTTACAGCAACTGCACAGAAAGTTTAACGGTTTAACTCCATGTTGCAGCTTTGACAGCTCGATACGTTGTGGAAGTTTTGCACAGTGTATAGTCCAGCTTGTTTCAAAGAACGTTTGGAATTTTTTGCAGAGTTATATGTTTTAAAATAACGATCTGAACGATCTTACAACAGGTTGGAATCATATTTAAGTTTAAAATTAGTAGAATCACAACAAACAAATTACAAATATTATTTTTGTAAAAATTAGACAATAAACTATTACTATTCTACCTATCCTAGAATTGGCTTTGATCAAATTCTTATATTCAAATAGGTTATACTGTTTTATTTCAACAGTCAATTACAAACATATACAAAATAATATCTTCGATGGTCTTGATGAAATGATGATGAAAATTTTCTTTGTTTTATTTGATAACTTATAAAGTTCATTAATATTTTAAAAAAATCTGTCGGCGCTCGATGGTACATGTTTATTGATACATATTATGATACATAATATGTATCTAACATTACCGATCCACGTAGCCCAGTGGTAATGCTTCCGCCTCGTAAGCGGTAGATCGGGGTTCAAATCCCGGCTCGGACCAACACAGCTGGTGCCCACTTGGAAAATAATCTGGTAAATTTGAGTGTCCGACGCAGGCGGATGTTTATCGTGCAGAATTTTAGAATTTTAGAATTTTAGAATTTTAGAATTTTAGAATTTTAGAATTTTAGAATTTTAGAATTTTAGAATTTTAGAATTTTAGAATTTTAGAATTTTAGAATTTTAGAATTTTAGAATTTTAGAATTTTAGAATTTTAGAATTTTAGAATTTTAGAATTTTAGAATTTTAGAATTTTAGAATTTTAGAATTTTAGAATTTTAGAATTTTAGAATTTTAGAATTTTAGAATTTTAGAATTTTAGAATTTTAGAATTTTAGAATTTTAGAATTTTAGAATTTTAGAATTTTAGAATTTTAGAATTTTAGAATTTTAGAATTTTAGAATTTTAGAATTTTAGAATTTTAGAATTTTAGAATTTTAGAATTTTAGAATTTTAGAATTTTAGAATTTTAGAATTTTAGAATTTTAGAATTTTAGAATTTAGAATTTTAGAATTTTAGAATTTTAGAATTTTAGAATTTTAGAATTTTAGAATTTTAGAATTTTAGAATTTTAGAATTTTAGAATTTTAGAATTTTAGAATTTTAGAATTTTAGAATTTTAGAATTTTAGAATTTTAGAATTTTAGAATTTTAGAATTTTAGAATTTTAGAATTTTAGAATTTTAGAATTTTAGAATTTTAGAATTTTAGAATTTTAGAATTTTAGAATTTTAGAATTTTAGAATTTTAGAATTTTAGAATTTTAGAATTTTAGAATTTTAGAATTTTAGAATTTTAGAATTTTAGAATTTTAGAATTTTAGAATTTTAGAATTTTAGAATTTTAGAATTTTAGAATTTTAGAATTTTAGAATTTTAGAATTTTAGAATTTTAGAATTTTAGAATTTTAGAATTTTAGAATTTTAGAATTTTAGAATTTTAGAATTTTAGAATTTTAGAATTTTAGAATTTTAGAATTTTAGAATTTTAGAATTTTAGAATTTTAGAATTTTAGAATTTTAGAATTTTAGAATTTTAGAATTTTAGAATTTTAGAATTTTAGAATTTTAGAATTTTAGAATTTTAGAATTTTAGAATTTTAGAATTTTAGAATTTTAGAATTTTAGAATTTTAGAATTTTAGAATTTTAGAATTTAGAATTTTAGAATTTTAGAATTTTAGAATTTTAGAATTTTAGAATTTTAGAATTTTAGAATTTTAGAATTTTAGAATTTTAGAATTTTAGAATTTTAGAATTTTAGAATTTTAGAATTTTAGAATTTTAGAATTTTAGAATTTTAGAATTTTAGAATTTTAGAATTTTAGAATTTTAGAATTTTAGAATTTTAGAATTTTAGAATTTTAGAATTTTAGAATTTTAGAATTTTAGAATTTTAGAATTTTAGAATTTTAGAATTTTAGAATTTTAGAATTTTAGAATTTTAGAATTTTAGAATTTTAGAATTTTAGAATTTTAGAATTTTAGAATTTTAGAATTTTAGAATTTTAGAATTTTAGAATTTTAGAATTTTAGAATTTTAGAATTTTAGAATTTTAGAATTTTAGAATTTTAGAATTTTAGAATTTTAGAATTTTAGAATTTTAGAATTTTAGAATTTTAGAATTTTAGAATTTTAGAATTTTAGAATTTTAGAATTTTAGAATTTTAGAATTTTAGAATTTTAGAATTTTAGAATTTTAGAATTTTAGAATTTTAGAATTTTAGAATTTTAGAATTTTAGAATTTTAGAATTTTA
The DNA here is from genome assembly GCF_016801865.2 of Culex pipiens pallens. Lineage (NCBI taxonomy): Eukaryota > Metazoa > Arthropoda > Insecta > Diptera > Culicidae > Culex > Culex pipiens. Next base: position 72,128,683 of record NC_068937.1, read on the forward strand.
GAATTTTAGAATTTTAGAATTTTAGAATTTTAGAATTTTAGAATTTTAGAATTTTAGAATTTTAGAATTTTAGAATTTTAGAATTTAGAATTTTAGAATTTTAGAATTTTAGAATTTTAGAATTTTAGAATTTTAGAATTTTAGAATTTTAGAATTTTAGAATTTTAGAATTTTAGAATTTTAGAATTTTAGAATTTTAGAATTTTAGAATTTTAGAATTTTAGAATTTTAGAATTTTAGAATTTTAGAATTTTAGAATTTTAGAATTTTAGAATTTTAGAATTTTAGAATTTTAGAATTTTAGAATTTTAGAATTTTAGAATTTTAGAATTTTAGAATTTTAGAATTTTAGAATTTTAGAATTTTAGAATTTTAGAATTTTAGAATTTTAGAATTTTAGAATTTTAGAATTTTAGAATTTAGAATTTTAGAATTTTAGAATTTTAGAATTTTAGAATTTTAGAATTTTAGAATTTTAGAATTTTAGAATTTTAGAATTTTAGAATTTTAGAATTTTAGAATTTTAGAATTTTAGAATTTTAGAATTTTAGAATTTTAGAATTTTAGAATTTTAGAATTTAGAATTTTAGAATTTTAGAATTTTAGAATTTTAGAATTTTAGAATTTTATAATTTGAGAATTTTAGAATTTTAGAATTTTAGAATTTTAGAATTTTAGAATTTTAGAATTTTAGAATTTTAGAATTTTAGAATTTTAGAATTTTAGAATTTTAGAATTTTAGAATTTTAGAATTTTAGAATTTTAGAATTTTAGAATTTTAGAATTTTAGAATTTTAGAATTTTAGAATTTTAGAATTTTAGAATTTTAGAATTTTAGAATTTTAGAATTTTAGAATTTTAGAATTTTAGAATTTTAGAATTTTAGAATTTAGAATTTTAGAATTTAGAAATCTAGAATTTTAGAATTTAAAATTTTAGAATTTAGAATTTTAGAATTTAGAATTTTAGAATTTAGAATTTTAGAATTTAGAATTTTAGAATTTAGAATTTTAGAATTTTAGAATTTTAGAATTTTAGAATTTTAGAATTTTAGAATTTTAGAATTTTAGAATTTTAGAATTTTAGAATTTTAGAATTTTAGAATTTTAGAATTTTAGAATTTTAGAATTTTAGAATTTTAGAATTTTAGAATTTTAGAATTTTAGAATTTTAGAATTTTAGAATTTTAGAATTTTAGAATTTTAGAATTTTAGAATTTTAGAATTTTAGAATTTTAGAATTTTAGAATTTTAGAATTTTAGAATTTTAGAATTTTAGAATTTTAGAATTTTAGAATTTTAGAATTTTAGAATTTTAGAATTTTAGAATTTTAGAATTTTAGAATTTTAGAATTTTAGAATTTTAGAATTTTAGAATTTTAGAATTTTAGAATTTTAGAATTTTAGAATTTTAGAATTTTAGAATTTTAGAATTTTAGAATTTTAGAATTTTAGAATTTTAGAATTTTAGAATTTTAGAATTTTAGAATTTTAGAATTTTAGAATTTTAGAATTTTAGAATTTAGAATTTTAGAATTTTAGAATTTTAGAATTTTAGAATTTTAGAATTTTAGAATTTTAGAATTTTAGAATTTTAGAATTTTAGAATTTTAGAATTTTAGAATTTTAGAATTTTAGAATTTTAGAATTTTAGAATTTTAGAATTTTAGAATTTTAGAATTTTTAGAATTTTAGAATTTTAGAATTTTAGAATTTTAGAATTTTAGAATTTTAGAATTTTAGAATTTTAGAATTTTATAATTTTAGAATTTTAGAATTTTAGAATTTTAGAATTTTAGAATTTTAGAATTTTAGAATTTTAGAATTTTAGAATTTTAGAATTTTAGAATTTTAGAATTTTAGAATTTTAGAATTTTAGAATTTAGAATTTTAGAATTTTAGAATTTTAGAATTTTAGAATTTTAGAATTTTAGAATTTTAGAATTTTAGAATTTTAGAATTTTAGAATTTTAGAATTTTAGAATTTTAGAATTTTAGAATTTTAGAATTTTAGAATTTTAGAATTTTAGAATTTAGAATTTTAGAATTTTAGAATTTTAGAATTTTAGAATTTTAGAATTTTAGAATTTAGAATTTTAGAATTTTAGAATTTTAGAATTTTAGAATTTTAGAATTTTAGAATTTTAGAATTTTAGAATTTTAGAATTTTAGAATTTTAGAATTTTAGAATTTTAGAATTTTAGAATTTTAGAATTTTAGAATTTTAGAATTTTAGAATTTTAGAATTTTAGAATTTTAGAATTTTAGAATTTTAGAATTTTAGAATTTTAGAATTTTAGAATTTTAGAATTTTAGAATTTTAGAATTTTAGAATTTTAGAATTTTAGAATTTTAGAATTTTAGAATTTTAGAATTTTAGAATTTTAGAATTTTAGAATTTTAGAATTTTAGAATTTTAGAATTTTAGAATTTAGAATTTAGAATTTTAGAATTTTAGAATTTTAGAATTTTAGAATTTTAGAATTTTAGAATTTTAGAATTTTAGAATTTTAGAATTTTAGAATTTTAGAATTTTAGAATTTTAGAATTTTAGAATTTTAGAATTTTAGAATTTTAGAATTTAGAATTTTAGAATTTTAGAATTTTAGAATTTTAGAATTTTAGAATTTTAGAATTTTAGAATTTTAGAATTTTAGAATTTTAGAATTTTAGAATTTTAGAATTTTAGAATTTTAGAATTTTAGAATTTTAGAATTTTAGAATTTTAGAATTTTAGAATTTTAGAATTTTAGAATTTTAGAATTTTAGAATTTTAGAATTTTAGAATTTTAGAATTTTAGAATTTTAGAATTTTAGAATTTTAGAATTTTAGAATTTTAGAATTTTAGAATTTTAGAATTTTAGAATTTTAGAATTTTAGAATTTTAGAATTTTAGAATTTAGAATTTTAGAATTTTAGAATTTTAGAATTTTAGAATTTTAGAATTTTAGAATTTTAGAATTTTAGAATTTTAGAATTTTAGAATTTTAGAATTTTAGAATTTTAGAATTTTAGAATTTTAGAATTTTAGAATTTTAGAATTTTAGAATTTTAGAATTTTAGAATTTTAGAATTTTAGAATTTTAGAATTTTAGAATTTTAGAATTTTAGAATTTTAGAATTTTAGAATTTTAGAATTTTAGAATTTTAGAATTTTAGAATTTTAGAATTTTAGAATTTTAGAATTTTAGAATTTTAGAATTTTAGAATTTTAGAATTTTAGAATTTTAGAATTTTAGAATTTTAGAATTTTAGAATTTTAGAATTTTAGAATTTTAGAATTTTAGAATTTTAGAATTTTAGAATTTTAGAATTTTAGAATTTTAGAATTTTAGAATTTTAGAATTTTAGAATTTTAGAATTTTAGAATTTTAGAATTTTAGAATTTTAGAATTTTAGAATTTTAGAATTTTAGAATTTTAGAATTTTAGAATTTTAGAATTTAGAATTTTAGAATTTTAGAATTTTAGAATTTTAGAATTTTAGAATTTTAGAATTTTAGAATTTTAGAATTTTAGAATTTTAGAATTTTAGAATTTTAGAATTTAGAATTTTAGAATTTTAGAATTTTAGAATTTTAGAATTTTAGAATTTTAGAATTTTAGAATTTTAGAATTTTAGAATTTTAGAATTTTAGAATTTTAGAATTTTAGAATTTTAGAATTTTAGAATTTTAGAATTTTAGAATTTTAGAATTTTAGAATTTTAGAATTTTAGAATTTTAGAATTTTAGAATTTTAGAATTTTAGAATTTTAGAATTTTAGAATTTTAGAATTTTAGAATTTTAGAATTTTAGAATTTTAGAATTTTAGAATTTTAGAATTTTAGAATTTTAGAATTTTAGAATTTTAGAATTTTAGAATTTTAGAATTTTAGAATTTTAGAATTTTAGAATTTTAGAATTTTAGAATTTTAGAATTTTAGAATTTTAGAATTTTAGAATTTTAGAATTTTAGAATTTTAGAATTTTAGAATTTTAGAATTTTAGAATTTTAGAATTTTAGAATTTTAGAATTTTAGAATTTTAGAATTTTAGAATTTTAGAATTTTAGAATTTTAGAATTTTAGAATTTTAGAATTTTAGAATTTTAGAATTTTAGAATTTTAGAATTTTAGAATTTTAGAATTTTAGAATTTTAGAATTTTAGAATTTTAGAATTTTAGAATTTTAGAATTTTAGAATTTTAGAATTTTAGAATTTTAGAATTTAGAATTTTAGAATTTTAGAATTTTAGAATTTTAGAATTTTAGAATTTTAGAATTTTAGAATTTTAGAATTTTAGAATTTTAGAATTTTAGAATTTTAGAATTTTAGAATTTTAGAATTTTAGAATTTTAGAATTTTAGAATTTTAGAATTTTAGAATTTTAGAATTTTAGAATTTTAGAATTTTAGAATTTTAGAATTTTAGAATTTTAGAATTTTAGAATTTTAGAATTTTAGAATTTTAGAATTTTAGAATTTTAGAATTTTAGAATTTTAGAATTTTAGAATTTTAGAATTTTAGAATTTTAGAATTTTAGAATTTTAGAATTTTAGAATTTTAGAATTTTAGAATTTTAGAATTTTAGAATTTTAGAATTTTAGAATTTTAGAATTTTAGAATTTTAGAATTTTAGAATTTTAGAATTTTAGAATTTTAGAATTTTAGAATTTTAGAATTTTAGAATTTTAGAATTTTAGAATTTTAGAATTTTAGAATTTTAGAATTTTAGAATTTTAGAATTTTAGAATTTTAGAATTTTAGAATTTTAGAATTTTAGAATTTTAGAATTTTAGAATTTTAGAATTTTAGAATTTTAGAATTTTAGAATTTTAGAATTTTAGAATTTTAGAATTTTAGAATTTTAGAATTTTAGAATTTTAGAATTTTAGAATTTTAGAATTTTAGAATTTTAGAATTTTAGAATTTTAGAATTTTAGAATTTTAGAATTTTAGAATTTTAGAATTTTAGAATTTTAGAATTTTAGAATTTTAGAATTTTAGAATTTTAGAATTTTAGAATTTTAGAATTTTAGAATTTTAGAATTTTAGAATTTTAGAATTTTAGAATTTTAGAATTTTAGAATTTTAGAATTTTAGAATTTTAGAATTTTAGAATTTTAGAATTTTAGAATTTTAGAATTTTAGAATTTTAGAATTTTAGAATTTTTAGAATTTTAGAATTTTAGAATTTTAGAATTTTAGAATTTTAGAATTTTAATTTTTTTCAATTCAATTCGGTTTTATTGGTGAATTATCAATATACAATAAGTTCTTTTGAAATACATAACAGAGTTTTGGAGTTCCTTTCAGCTGTGTGTTACATCATAATCCATTTTGGAACAATTGTTGCTTGTAGTTAAGGGGTTACCGAAAGTAAGAAAAAGATAAGAAAAAAAAACTTACTAAAATTGCAAGGGAAAGGGGATAGAAATAGAGAAAGCTTAAAACTAGGTCACATTTTTTTATCCTTTATAGATGTGCTTAATCATCAGCTCCCCGAGGGCCAGAAATTGCTCCGCCTTGTTACGGCAGGTCCGAAACCGCGTCATCATCTCCCCCGCGAGAGCAAAGAACTCCGGCAGGGTGAAGAGATCTTCCCCGGTGACTCCTTGCTGGGTCGCATCGCCGCTACCGGCAGCGACCACGCTCGCAAACGACCGCCCCCATCCAGGAGGGAACGCTGGGTTGTCCGCTGGAACCGTACGCTGGCCAGCTGCAGGAACGGCTGCGCTCGCACTTCGCTGAGGAGGGTGGGACGCTGCTGCTTTCTTCTTCCTCTTTTCCTGCTCCTCGAGGTAGGACTTCCGCGCGACGCATCCGCGGTAATTACCGGTATGGTTACCGCCGCAGTTCGCGCACTTTACGCGCGGCTTGGTTTGTTCTGCATTTTCCCCCAAGTCCGCCTTTCGTGGCAGTGCGCACACCTCCGAGAGGTGTGACTCACCGCACTTCACGCAGCGGGGCCGGAGGTTGCAGTTCCGCGAGCCGTGGCCGAATTTCTGGCATCGGTGACATTGCGCTGCGTCCGTCGGATTTTTTGAGTAAAACCGCCAGTTTACCCAAAAACCGTCCAACGCCTTAGTCCGCCGCAGGTCTTGAAGTTTGACGGTGCCGCGATCGAAGTACAACAGGTACAGTGTGTGTGTACCTGTGACTGTTGTCTTCCGCGAGAGGACTTTTATGTCTCGCGGCGTTATTCCGACACCCGAGAGGTGCTCCTTGAGGACGGAGGTCGGGCGGTCTTGGTACCCCTGCAAGACGATCTTAACAGCGGTCTTCTGCACGGGGTCGAATGTGTAGAATTTGAAGTTTTTACGCTTCAATTTCTCCACAACCAGGTCGAAGTTCTTTTGGTCAAATGTGAACACTTGCACTGACGATTTACCTATTTTGAGGCAGTACACGAGGCCTTCCAGCTGCTCGTCAACATCGTCCGCCAACGTGTCCAAAACGAAAATTGGTGGTGGTCGTCGTTCCTTTGGAGTAATTACTTTTTTTGGCGAAATCACTTTCTTCCGTGTACGACCATCGTCGTCGTCGTCGTCGGTAGTGCTACCGTCGGTGTTGTTGTTGTTGCTTTCCTCGTCACTCAGTCTCGCGAACTTGTTACTGGTGGGAATGTTGGCGGATGTTGAAGCGCCATCGGTCGACGGATTGCCGGAAGTAGCTGAACGGAGCCTAATAGGGCTGCGATCCTGGACGCGGTAATTAGCGTGTAATAACTTGGGGTCGAATCCTTTGGCGCACACACTCCCCGGCGCGATGGCGGACGACGCGGCGTTGGGTTGTTTACCTTTTTGCACACGGCCGGTAGACGAACTTCGCAGGTTTTTCGAGGCCGCACTCGAACTGCCACGGCCACGGCCGGCCCTTGGCATGCTGCAGGAGCAAACTCGCGGCTAATCCCGGTAAATTACGGCGAAGAAATTTCGAAAAAACGATGGAGCACTGAGCACTTGACTGCTGCTTGCACTCGTGCGTACACGGAGGTGATTTTAGAATTTTAGAATTTTAGAATTTTAGAATTTTAGAATTTTAGAATTTTAGAATTTTAGAATTTTAGAATTTTAGAATTTTAGAATTTTAGAATTTTAGAATTTTAGAATTTTAGAATTTTAGAATTTTAGAATTTTAGAATTTTAGAATTTTAGAATTTTAGAATTTTAGAATTTTAGAATTTTAGAATTTTAGAATTTTAGAATTTTAGAATTTTAGAATTTTAGAATTTTAGAATTTTAGAATTTTAGAATTTTAGAATTTTAGAATTTTAGAATTTTAGAATTTTAGAATTTTAGAATTTTAGAATTTTAGAATTTTAGAATTTTAGAATTTTAGAATTTTAGAATTTTAGAATTTTAGAATTTTAGAATTTTAGAATTTTAGAATTTTAGAATTTTAGAATTTTAGAATTTTAGAATTTTAGAATTTTAGAATTTTAGAATTTTAGAATTTTAGAATTTTAGAATTTTAGAATTTTAGAATTTTAGAATTTTAGAATTTTAGAATTTTAGAATTTTAGAATTTTAGAATTTTAGAATTTTAGAATTTTAGAATTTTAGAATTTTAGAATTTTAGAATTTTAGAATTTTAGAATTTTAGAATTTTAGAATTTTAGAATTTTAGAATTTTAGAATTTTAGAATTTTAGAATTTTAGAATTTTAGAATTTTAGAATTTTAGAATTTTAGAATTTTAGAATTTTAGAATTTTAGAATTTTAGAATTTTAGAATTTTAGAATTTTAGAATTTTAGAATTTTAGAATTTTAGAATTTTAGAATTTTAGAATTTTAGAATTTTAGAATTTTAGAATTTTAGAATTTTAGAATTTTAGAATTTTAGAATTTTAGAATTTTAGAATTTTAGAATTTTAGAATTTTAGAATTTTAGAATTTTAGAATTTTAGAATTTTAGAATTTTAGAATTTTAGAATTTTAGAATTTTAGAATTTTAGAATTTTAGAATTTTAGAATTTTAGAATTTTAGAATTTTAGAATTTTAGAATTTTAGAATTTTAGAATTTTAGAATTTTAGAATTTTAGAATTTTAGAATTTTAGAATTTTAGAATTTTAGAATTTTAGAATTTTAGAATTTTAGAATTTTAGAATTTTAGAATTTTAGAATTTTAGAATTTTAGAATTTTAGAATTTTAGAATTTTAGAATTTTAGAATTTTAGAATTTTAGAATTTTAGAATTTTAGAATTTTAGAATTTTAGAATTTTAGAATTTTAGAATTTTAGAATTTTAGAATTTTAGAATTTTAGAATTTTAGAATTTTAGAATTTTTAAATTTTTGAATTTTTGAATTTTTGAATTTTTGAATTTTTAAATTTTTGAATTTTTAAATTTTAAAATTTTTAAATTTTTGAATTTTTGAATTTTTGAATTTTTGAATTTTTGAATTTTTGAATTTTTGAAGAACAACATGGAATCATCAGATGAGTAGATTTGGCTGTTGCATATGAATCATTTCCGTTTTTTCACTAACTGCAACTGCTGCACTAAAAACTGGCATGCAAATACAAAATTTTGGTATTGCTTGGGCAAATACAAGCGACCAAAATGTGCCCTTGGATGCCCAGTAATTGATGGTAAAATACCATGAAATCATATCAAAATCATGTATGTGGAATACCACAGGAATACCAAAGTCTGATTTTCCAAGGGTCCAAGAATACCTTCAAAATAAAACTATGGCAATACCAAGTTTTGGTATTTAAGCAATGTTAAAAAATCCAGAAGTACTCAATTTGGTATTGAAATGGTTTTATTTTGTGGTTTTATTTTACCCTTGGAATAACATGGTTTGGTATTGTTGTGCCCTTCCACATACAAGGTTTTGGTATGATTTCATGGTATTTTACCATCTATTACTGGGCAACCAAGGGCACATTTTGGTCCCTGTCATTTGATCAAGTAATACCAAAATTTGGTATTCCCGTGTTATTTACCCCTGCTCGGGTTGGCATAAAGTTATTTGACATAATGCCGTTTGGCATAACGCCGTTTGGCATAATGGACGTTTGGCATAATGGACGTTTGGCATAAGGGACCATCCACAAACCACGTAGACACTTTTTTGGAAAACCACAACCCCCCCCCCTCGTGGACAATTGTCCATACAAAAAAAAAACTTTTTTGTATGGAGCACATCTTAGAGGGTCGGTCTTAAATTCATTTTTTTTTTGTAAAATTTGGTTTATTTTGCAGCTTAAAAGAATTACCTACATAATTGTTCAAACTTCGCAGTTTAAATGAAAATCAAGAGCGTTCACATCGATTCTTCCATTGACTGTATCAATGAAATGGATGTAGCCATTGATCAAATGAAGGAATTTTCTCCTCCTTGATGGTCCGATGTTGTGAAGCTCTGGCTTCAGGGCGTCATTGATGGTTAGTGCACGCATTCGCTGGAGAATTGGCGCTGCCACCCGCTTCAGATGAACCCACGCGGCTGCAACTCGTGGACATGTACTGAATTTGTGTTCAAGTGTTTCAGCTAGTGCCCCGCAATGGAGACAAGATGCTCCATCCGCTCGTCCAATGGTATGCATAAGCTGGCGATGTTCTGTTTTTCCATTGACCAACAGGTACAGGTCACTCCGAACTGCCGAACTAATGTTTCTTGTTGAGATATTAGTCCATATCCTGCTCCAGTCAACCGTAGGGTTTAGCCGCACGATTCTGGGAGTTTCAGTTTTGTTTATAAAGAAACTGTGAATGAGACTGGAGGACTTATTCATGCTTCAAGAGAGTTTATTCATTGTAATTCATAATTTTTAACACGATAATGTATCAATTTTCTGCTATCTCTGCGGGAATTCCATTCTGCCCTGTATTGCGTGTCGTTCTTGCTCTGTCCAGTGGGCTAGCATACAAATTCACCGTATACTTTTTGCCTTCCTCACCTCAATGAGGAAAGGCTATAAAATCACTCGAAAAATGAACTTCTTTATTCGACCTCCTAGACCCACCTTCACGTATACCTATCGACTCAGAATCAAATTCTGAACAAATGTCTGTGCGTGTGTCTGGATGTGAGTCCGTGCACCCAAAAATATGCACCCGCCCGTGTGGATCAATCGGACAGCGCACTGGACTCACAATCCAGAGGTTGCTGGTTCGAATCCCGCGGCGGGCGCTCTAAAATTTCTTTGTGTAAATATGGGTATTCGGCGCCGTCGCTCCGTGCCATACTCTCGTACACTTAGGAGTCCAGGGCGGCGAAGTCCTTGTAGATAAAAAGGAAGACACTTGTTCGCCACGCGGGTATGTTGCCGAAGAGAAACGATTCTATGACAATTTCCGGAATTCCATTTCCCGGAATGGACGTTTTCCGGAATGGACATTATCCGGAATGGACGTTTTCCGGAATGGACGATATCTGGAATGGACATTATCCGGAATGGACGTTATCCGGAATGAAATTTCCCGGAATGGACGTTTCCCGGAATGGACATTTCCCGGAAAAATGAGTTTTTTATATTACCTGATTTGACAATTAATGGAATCTTGCCAACTCGATTACTTGTGGTTAAGAATTATTTAGTTTGTACTCCGTTGGTTTGACCTAGTCACATTGAAGGAACTCGATATTTTGACAACAATATGAATGATAAATACATGAATAATAAGAAAGAAAGTAAAATGTTCGGACACGAACAATAGAAACAAGCAAGTTGACTATTGAACCAATACTTTATTAACCACCACGAGATGTAACAATGTTGATCGATAGATATTAGACAAACAATAGATGTTTTTAACATTCTTTCAACGTGTTGTTATATAATAATTTTCCCTTCTTTTGTTAATCAGTTGACTTTTGTGACTAAATTCTACCAAATTTTACCATAAAGCAGAACGATTATTTTCAAAGAAGGGAACACCTATAGAAAATAAAAGCTTTCATAAGATCAAAGTATAATGTGTATTTTCTTGAGGTTTTCCCTTCTTTCAAAAAATACAGATCTTTCATCAAAGTAAGGGAACTATACCATTTTTCATCCTATTTCTATTATTGGCCTATCAGTACTTTGATCATTAATTACAGCTTACATAAAGTGTTTAAGTAGTAATAAATAGCTCAAATAAAAGTGAGCAAGCAACTCTCCATTGTTGATACATCTGAACATTTTGATTTATTAGCGGAAAACGGCAAAAGTGATGAGAATTTGTCGAACGGCTTAGAGTGATTAAAATGGGTATATTTCCCATTTCTTTTTTTGTTAATTCTACTAAATTTTACCTAGCTTTTCGTTACAGAACTCTGCACTATAAAGAAGGATGTTTATTTTCAAAGAAGGGAAAACCTCTAGAAAATAAAAAGCTTTCAGAAAATCAAAGTATAATGTGTATTTCCCTAAGGTTTTCCCTTCTTTAAAAATTAACAGTCTTTCATCATTGTGATGGGATTTCGTGTAAGAGATTTCCCTTCTTGTGTATATCAGTTGACTTTTGTGACTAAATTCTACCAAATTTTATTATAAAGCAGAATGTTTATTTTTAATGAAGGGAAAACTTCAAGAAAGTACACGAAAAAAGAAAGTACACGTTATACCTTGATTGTCTGAAAAGCTTTCTATTAGGTTTTACACCGTGACGTCATTTGACAGCTCGTGTGCACTGTTTACATGGTCTTCGTCGATTGTCGACGAATTTCCCCGAACAAAATCGACGACCGCATCGAACTGTGCTAAGTCCATGTAAACAGTGCACTCCTTTCTAACCTCCAAATCGAGTCGGCGTAAAACCTAATTATCTTGAGGTTTTCCCTTCTTCAAACATTCTGCTTTATTTGGCAGTCAACCGATTAACACAAGAAGGAAAATCTCTTACGTGGAATCCAATCACATTGATGAAAGATCGTGTATTTTTATAGAAGGGAAAACCCCAAGAAAATGTGTATACAATGATTTTTTGAAAAGCTTTTTATTTTTTAGAGGTTTTCCCTTCTTTGAAAATAAACATGCTGCTTTATAATGCAGGGTTCTGTAACAAAAAACTAGGTAAAATTTAGTAGAATTCACAGAAAAAGAAAATTCTTATGTAAAATTCCATTACTTTGATGAAAAATCGTGTATTTTTAAAGAAGGGAAAACCTCTACAAAAAACAAATTATACTTTGATCTTATGAAAGCTTTTTATTTTATAGAGGTTTTCCCTTCTTTGAAAAAAATCATTCTGCATTATGGTAAAATTTGATAGAATTTAGTCACAAAAGTCAACTGATTAACAAAAGAAGGGAAAATTCTTATAAAACATTACATTGAAAGAATGTTAAAAACATCTAGTGTTTGTCTAATATCTATCGTTCTACATTGTTACATCTCGTGGTGGTTAATAAAGCATTACGGTTCCACAGAACAGACTATGCTAAGCACGGTCCTATCAACAGAATGATGGAAACATATAACAAATACAGTGACACAATCGATTTTACTATGACTAAATCCGCTATGAAAAAACAGTTTTATAACCAAAGAAGATAGTTTATAACTTAAATAATGTTCACCTGTAATTAGTAATTAAATAAATCTTTTCCAGTTCCTGAGGGGAACACCCATGAAGAGTACCGGGGCCGGCATTTACAAAGCGTATTCAGTGGCAGTTTTTCACTCAACTAATGCTAACATGTTTAGGTTAATGTTAACATTTCATAGGTCGCCTCCCTAAGGTGTCGTGATAAGGTCCAGTTTGTGACGATACACTACCTTCCCTTTACTAATCAATCGAATCCAGAAGGGAAAAGATCACCAGTTGTGTTGGTCCGAGCCGGGATTTGAACCCCGATGTAAAGCTTACGAGGCGGAAGCGTTACCACCAGGCTACGTGGCTCGGTCGGTCAATGTAGTCTACGTTTGTTTGACGAATAAATAAATAAATACACCCAAAATTCAGAGTCGTGAGAATCGTTCCCTCAAAATTTATTGAGGGATCAGTGCCAAAATCGAAAAAAGTGTTCATTCGTTAATAGGGACGTGGCGTTACATCGTGCTGCCACCTGGTTTTTTTAAGCGCAAGAGTGTAAAAGTGCTGAGTCATCGTCTAAAAATAGACGGCGTCCTATCTCGCCCAGCAAAATTAGGTCGATAAAGTAGTCGGTTTCGATGAGCAAAAGTGGAAAACATGGTCTAAAAATAGCGACGCCATCTCCCTATTGAAATAATAAATCTCCAACAAGTGTCATACATCGACATCTGACCACACCTTAGTCACCAAGCTGTGGTGGCCGAGGCAGTTAAGTCGTTGGGTCAAAGGTCTCTGGTTCGATTCCCGTAGTCGACACTTTTGGTTTTTTGTTTGACGGGTGAACTTTTTTTGCAAAATGAACCTCGAGAGAATAATTCTATCGCCCATCTCAAGCTGTGTTCTCTGTGTCCGTGAATGGAACCACTATTCTCTCGACTCGAGGCCATTGTTTTCTCGGACATTGCTGCCCAGTTTTGGGTGTAAAAAGTATTGGTTCAATGGTCAACGCTTGCTTATATTGTTCGTGTCCGAACATTTTACTTTCTTTCTTATTATTCATGTAAATATCATTCATATTGTTGTCAAACTATCGAGTTCCTTCAATGTGACTAGGTCAAACCAACGGGGTACAAACTAAATAATTCTTAACCACAAGTAATCGAGTAGGCAAGATTACATTCATTGTCAAATCAGGTAATATGAAAAACTCATTTTTTCCGAGAATTGTCCATTCCGGGAAACGTCCATTCCGGGAAATTTCATTCCGGATAACGTCCATTCCGGATAATGTCCATTCCGGATATCGTCCATTCCGGAAAACGTCCATTCCGGATAATGTCCATTCCGGAAAACGTCCATTCCGGGAAATGGAATTCCGGAAATTGTCATAGAATCGTACTAGCAATGGTGGCCGACAGCTATAAAGTCAACTTCGTTTTATCTCCGGACTGGCTGAACCGATTTAGACTGTTTTGGTCTCATTCGGCCCGTCTTGGGGTCCCACAAGACCCTAGTTAATATTATGATGTTTAGAAAAGTACTTCAAAAATTATGCTAAAAAAACGGTTTTAGCATAACTTCGGAAGATTGTAAAAAGGGTGGTTTTTGTAAGAAACCCGTCATGTTATATATTGTTAGAAAGGTATTTGAAAGACCTTTCCAACGCGTCCAAAAGATTGAAGATCTGACAACCCCATCAAAAGTTATGAGCACTTAAGTGTTATTTATACAATTTTTTGAGGCCGGATCTCAACTATTTTGATGAAAAGGTTGTCCAGATCTATTATGCGACCCATCGTTGGATAGGTAATCAAAAGGCCTTTCCAACGAGCCCAAAATATTGAAGATCTGACAACCCTATCAAAAGTTATAAGTACTTTAGTTTTTTTAATACTTTTTTTTTAGGCCTGATCTCAGATATTTTGATAAAAATAAGTGTTATTTATACGCTGTGTAGTGTATTCATTTTATGAATGTGAGGAAGGCACCAACCACCTAAAGGTGGATTAAGTAACGTTTTTTTAATTTAAGATTATGCAGCAGTTTCCTACAGTGGTGTACATTCAATTTTGCCTAATTTGCTAATGATTATTTGGGTGATGAAATCTTATTTCAATAAATAACCAGGTAGCAGTTATTGATCAGCGCACCAAATTCTTAAAACTTTAAAATTCGATATCTTTGGAACGAAACATATTCCTTTCTGTCGATAAGTGATTCTTATGTAAAATTGGCCGGGGAACACGATGGTGAGGTCAAATCATTAAAATAAATAGGGCTGTTTTGAGATATGACCATTTAAAGTTTTCAATTGCGCAATACAGGTAGAAAACATATTTTAATCTAAATTTTGATCACGGAAATGGATTCTACGTCCAAGTTCCTTCAAAATTGAGTCTAAGACCGACCCTCTAAGATTTGTTGTTCCTGAGTTGTCGTCGTTTGAAGATAGGGGTTTCGCTCAAAAATCGCCAAAAAGTCGATTTTTTGGGAGGGTACAAAAATGGAGGAGGTGGTCCGATTTGGATGAAATTCGGCATTTTTACATGTTTTGATAGCCTCAACAGCTCTGCCAAATTTGAGCAGAATCGGAGATGGTAATTTTCAAATTTGCATTTTTTTTCTTGCACACTTCAGGTGGAATGACCCATATTGGCGGTCATTGGCATAATGATATAAAATTTTCGAAACAATGTCAATATTGGCCTCACTTTAAAATGACCTTCTTGGTTGTGATAACTGCTGGCATAAGCTGATTTTTCCTTTCTTAAAAAAAGAAAAACTTTCTTAACTTATTTTTTCGGCTGACTAGGATTACCTGATATGGGAGCAAATCTACGAAATGGGCCGTTTTCGAACATTTTTATTTTTTGTATTTTTTTATTTGGCTCAAACTTTGGTGGGGCCTTCCCTATGACCAAAGAAACCATTTTGTGTAATTGGTTCACCCATACAAGTCTCCATACAATGTTGGCAGCTGTCCATACAAAAATGGTACGTAAATCTTTTAACAGCTGAAACTTTTGAGTGAATTTTCTGATCAATTTGGTGTCTTCGGCAAAATTGTAGGTATTGTTGAGGACTACACTCAACTCCCGGTAGTTGGTCACTTTTTCGACACTTTTTTAGTTTGTACCCCGTTGGTTGGTCAAAGTCAAACTAAAAAGTGACGAACTGCCACTTTTTACACGGCACTCACGCACACTATCAAAACAAACGTTTGATAGTGTGTGTGAACTCCGTGTAAAAGGGGTGTCAAGCTAAAAAGTGACCCCGTTCGTTTGACAACAGTTGGTGTCAAACCACCGGGGTTTGAGTGTATTGAGAAAATAGGTACACTGAAAAAAAATGCCATTTCTAGATTAACATTTGTCCACAAAACCCCAATTTCCCAATATACGTAATTTTAGATTTTCGAGATTTTTTTTATATGTTTTAGGGGACAAAACCCCGCAACTTTTGAGCTATAGAGAAGTATGGTCAAAAAATCTGCGGCCGAGTTATGATTTTTTGAAAAAAATGTGATTTTTGGAAAATTGGAAATTTATACCAAAAAAAAATTTACCTCAATTTTTTATGTAAAATCAGGGGGTGGCTCATAAAAGATGCATCCGATGTGTTCGGATGCATTGTAATGCATTTAAACTTGCCATTTTATTGCCTGCCTTTGCTAACCAAACGTCTTTCTCCTTTCCTTGCAGACTAAAATAGTGCCGTTGTACTGACTATCACAATAGCAGCAAGGATGAATGCCGAAGAAAGGGGGCAGATAAAGGAGCGGTTCTGGAAACGTGTCCAGAAGGTGATCGGTCTCGTGCCGCATCGAGTCATGGCCTTGCTGGATATGTTCGACCTGTCAGCATCGCAAGTCATCGCTGAGGCAAGTGTGGAATGGCCGAAACTCATCGAAGATGATATCAGAAAGAGTGGTGTCGAAATTTTCGATGATGCCGTAAGCCGAGGGCTCGCAAGGTCAAAGTACGATGTGTTTGGCCGGCAACAGAACGACCTGGCAACATTCAGTTTGCATGCCGCTGAAGAGGTTTCGATCAACAATGTAGGCAAATTGATCCAAAAGTACGGGATACGCCAATTCATCGAGGGCTCACCGGTACTAGCGAGACGGTGCCAAGAAATTGGTACAGACCAAGTAAATCCTATTGCTGACGATTCGAAGAAAATGCTTCTAGAGAAGTTGGCCAACTACTACCGTCAGCACGAGGAATGTGGAGTCGACCCCGACTACTTCGTAGACTTGTAGACACCGGGGACCAAGCGACAGTACGTGTTACGTGCGCAGTATGCAAGAAAACACGTCCCATGTGCAAGCGTTCTGGTGGCAATTGGGTTACGAATAATTATTACCAGCATGTTCGTACACATTTACGGGGAGTGGTCCGTAGAAGAGAAGAAGAACTGGCAAGTCTAAGTTCAGAAGAGGACACGGATAGCGATGGAGATGGCGCTCACGGGGATCGCGCTGTTGGTGGTGGCAGTGGAAGCGTTGAGGAAGCTGATGTTGGCGGTGGCAGTAGTGTAGCTTCGAGAAACGATAGCGTTGACGAAGCAGCTGTTGGCGATGGCAGTGGTGGAGCTTCGAGAAGCGGTAGCAATGAGGAAGCTGCAAATGATGGTGGCAGTAGTGCAGCTGCTATTGTCGATGGTGAAACTGTTGTTAGCAGTGGCGATGGTGGACCTGCGGAAAGCGGTAACGATGGTGCAGCTCCTGTTAGCGCTGGCGGTGATGGAGCTGCTGGTAGCGGTGTATGTCAACCGAGCAGAAAGTCGGTGGCAGACTTGATCAATCAGTATCAATACGCCGGCGAAGGTAGCAGCCGTCACCATCATCACTTGCGGGGTGGGCGTTTTCTGAGGAGTGACAACAAAACGTTGGGAAACTAGAACCACGGGACAGTGCAGCCGAATGTCCTGTGGCAACTTCCAAGGCTTATAACCTGATTAAGCTCTATGAGACCATCGCATTTAAGAGTGCATGCAAGTTACACTACACCGATGAAGAAAAGGACATGTCGTTGTATCGATACATAATGGCTGGGAAGAAGTATCATGAGTTCATGGTTGGGAATGTTCCCGGCATAAGCCTAGCTACCCTTCTAAGGCACATGGACAAACATACAACGGACATTAAAGATGGTAAGAATGTTTGGTTTAATCTTAAACCTTCATTAACTTCCTATTTTTTCAGGGGTGATCGACGCGGCGGGTCTGAAGCGTTACCTGACCGAGAACGGCTATCCGCTGACGGTGATGCTTGCGGAGGATGGGACGAGGGTTACCCCGCGTGCCCAGTACGACGAGCGAACAAACACTTTGACTGGACTAGTAGCTCCGCTTGACCACACGGGACTTCCCAAACGAAACTACTTTGACGCCAGCAATGCGCAGGATATGGCTGACAAGTTGAAAAATTGCCGACTGGCAAGCACTGCATACGTTCAACTAGCAGTACCTCTAGATCCAAATGCGGCCCCGTACGTGCTGTTCTACATGGGTACGGACAACAGCTTTACGTATGCAGATGTACTCAAGCGTTGGCTTCACACCATCGACTTGCTGAAGAAGCATGGCATCACCGTTTTTGGTATAGCTTCAGATGGGGACCCAACTCTCCTGAAGGCAATGCTCAGCATCATGCAATTGGCAGATGTACCGTGTGATGAGCTAGGTGTTAGATTTCTTTGAAAACTTGTTCAGCGCACCTATCTGTACCAAGATATAACGCACACAGTGAACAAACTAGCGCGCAAGTTGTTCAATCGCAAACGAGCGTTAATGATTGGTATATCGGTGGCTAGCGTTACCCACCTCGATGCCCTGTTGGATAAGGTTTCGAAGGACAAACACGGTCTCACGTACGGTGATCTTCACCCGACCGACCTCATGAGCTTTCGACCTACGGAAAAAGTAATGGAGGAAGCCGTTATCAACCTGTTGGAGGAACAAGTGCCTGGTAGCGAGGGCACGGTAGTGCTGCTCCGCTACATGAGCGCTATATACCGAGCATATACTGATGTATCGTTGGCGCCGATTGAAGCCATCTCAATGCTCTGGTACAGTTAATCTATGGCACAATTGTTGGGTTTAAATTAAACACCGTTTATTTCCACAGGGAGGCGTTGTTTTTCATGCGGGCGTGGAGGAACTGGACATTGAAGAATAGAACAAGCAGCTTCCAATGTGTGACAGCAAACACGTACGCTTGTCTTGAGATAAATACTCACAGCCTTGTGCTGGCAGCAAGAGACTGCCGCGATCGTGGCCGACCCGAGGAATTCTTAGTGAGGTGTTTCGGCAGTCAGGACGTCGAGGCGACATTCCGGAATCTTCGATCGATGACGACAATGAACCATACCCAGACGAACCTCACTTTCAAGAAAATCGGCGAAAAGCTGCGGCGAGCTCACATGCTGCATCAAATTCAGCACCGTAACCGTATTAAGTTTCGATTCCCTGGTCACACGGGTCCGACCAACGTGTCCGTGCTACCGACACTGCCGACGGATGCTGAAATAAAAGCCGCACTAAGCAGTGCTGAGGGGAGGGCATCTGAGGTCTTGGGCAAGCTTGGCCTCTTGCAGGCTGAACAATCTTTCGAGTTTAGTGTACATGCCCTCGGGGACCGGAACTGGGAAGACTTGATCGTTTCCGATAGTGAGTCTGACACGGAGGACCATGAAGACCATGAACCCGGTCAGGAGGTGTATGAAGCTAAGCATCTGTTTTCAAACTTTTCGGGCCAGATCGCGCTGCCTAACAGCACGTCCGATAAGCACATCTACCTGATACGAGATGACCACGGGAAGGTGTTTCACGTTAAGAAGAGTAGTGTAGTGTGGATGCTTACTGCGTCTAAGGTTCAGGAAAAAGCTCGTATGATACATTACAAACAGCCCATACCTAACTAGGGCAAGCTAGGTTGATTAGGTTCATAAGTAATACATATTATATAATGTCCGTACTCTTAGAGTGTGCTTTACTATCCTTGATGACACTCTGACTATTCAGCCTCCAAGGTGGTGGTTGAATAGTCAGGGGGGGTGTTATACCCGGGTGTTTGTAGTAGCCTATGTACTGGTTCTTACAAACACCCGGGTTATACTCTTTGAAAAATGTTGCCCCTAAATGTATGCAACCCATGAAATGGAAAAAGTTTCAAAATTCGTCTAAGTCCCGGAAATGGGGAAGTGTTCTTGCCTGCGAAGGCACCACTGAGCTGAGGTGAGATGAGTACGTACCCACAGTTGTCTGAGTCGGGGCAGCGTAACGAGTGAGCTATGATGAGCGCGCAAACATGCGTGCGTTTCATATACGTGTACCGTACCCTGTGTACGGACGCGGCGGAGGATGGGTCGCGGTACATTGACTGAGTCGGTGACCATTTCGGTGGTAAAGTGGTTAAGCCAAATTGGCTTGCACGTCGCTAAGCCAAATTCGCTTATGGGATGTGTAACCAGTGTGAGTGTTGTGTACAATAATTGATGTGACTCGTCGCGAATTTTGTGTTAAATTATTTAAATGTAAATTATTGTGCCAATAAGACGTTGTGTTTGTCGATGGGAAGTTACCAGGACGACGCCCAGCAAGCAAGAAACCCGAAGCTGGAAGTCCCACACCGTGCGTCGTTACCGCTAGTCACCACCAGGAGCGCTGCTGCTTATCATCGCATGGGCGGCCATTGGGGGTGGTGAATGTGCGTAATCCTTGAGGATGACAGGATGAGGAGGAGATGGGTTGGCGCGTAAGAGGTCAGGGGTTCGGGATTTTGACCCGACCGTTGCTCGGTCATTAAGTCCGGATATCGAGAAGTGGAAGGTTGTCGGCAAGTGCAACCGTTACCCGCGAAGACCAGTGTTGGAGAAGTTAATCCTTGGAGGATTGTGAAGTGCCCGGAAGAGCTACATCCGTGGCCGTGACGAGAGAGCAGGAGTTGCCCGTAGGAGATTTGGACATCCAGGACCCCTCTTTGTTCCTTTGTGTTCCTTTGTTCACTGCGTGAACACCGTTTGGTTTCACCCCGGCCGTGCGACATCCGGCCCGGTGAACCATCCGTACGAACCGTCAGCGTCTCGCTGGACATTGTTCGACCGCCAGGCCGTTACCGTTTCAACCGCGAACCCTAACCCCGGACTGTTCCGACGGAGTCCCCGGACACCGTCGAAGCCTGTTGCACGTCACCAAGCACAGGAAGGGCGCGGACGGCAGGCGAGGGTCCTTGAAGGCTGCAGCCGAAGCGTCGGAGGGTCCATCCGACTGACGTAGAAGCCACCCCCTTGGCAGAGCGCCGGAGGAGCGTCGACGACAGCAGGAAGGAGCAGCGACGACGGCAGAGCGGCGAGAACGGGGCCCCGAACGAGTGCACCGGAAGTGCGAAGAGAGGAAGAGGACGTGTGAGGTAGGAGTAGTTATAAGGAAGTGGGACGGGACGTGTGAGCTAGTGGAAGTGGGAAGGGATCCCCGGAATAAAACTGTCGATCTTACGCGAAGAATAAATATAGTTTCCCTTAGTCATTCGCAGTGTTTTCTTGGTTTTTGAGTAATTTCGAGCGTCACGCCGAACCTGGGTATTTTAAGGGAGAGTCCCATCGGTTTTGTACGCCCTGACACCGGAAGCACATCTCGTACAAGGTTAGTTCACTTCGAGTATGGACTGGGAGTGAACACCAGTTGTTATAGATGCTAAGCCAAGTTGGCTTAAGAAGCAAAGTTGGCTTGGCTTGGGCATGTGAATTTTGCTAAGTCCGGGGAATGGGATGGTGCCAGTAGAGTCGGGCACGCGGACGGACTTGCGAGAGCGTCATACATATGTCCCGTGTGCAAACCTGCGTGCGCTTCATATACGTGTACCGTACACTGTGTACGGACGCGGCGGAGGATGGGTCGCGGTACATTGACTGAGTCGGTGACCATTTCGGTGGTAAAGTGGTTAAGCCAAATTGGCTTGCACGTCGCTAAGCCAAATTCGCTTATGGGATGCTAAGCCAAGTTGGCTTAAGAAGCAAAGTTGGCTTGGCTTGGGCATGTGAATTTTGCTAAGTCCGGGGAATTGGATGGTGCCAGTAGAGTCGGGCACGCGGACGGACTTGCGAGAGCGTCATACATATGTCCCGTGTGCAAACCTGCGTGCGCTTCATATACGTGTACCGTACACTGTGTACGGACGCGGCGGAGGATGGGTCGCGGTACATTGACTGAGTCGGTGACCATTTCGGTGGTAAAGTGGTTAAGCCAAATTGGCTTGCACGCAAGGGTCCTGATTGTTCAAAATCAACCACTCCATTCGCGAGCACAAATAGCAGACGACGCGATACTGCCCTGATGAATTCCTACTGTTTGTCACTTTCTCACCATTCGCTCCCGAACACTCTCGCTTCTACTCTCCTTCTCTCTCTGATCGGCTCAGTCTCCGAACGGCTCAGGCAGGCCGAACGTCACTGATCACTCTAAACTGAAAAAAAATTTTCTCCGGGGAATGGGATGGTGCCAGTAGAGTCGGGCACGCGGACGGACTTGCGAGAGCGTCATACATATGTCCCGTGTGCAAACCTGCGTGCGCTTCATATACGTGTACCGTACACTGTACACTGGAGGATGGGTCGCGGTACATTGACTGAGTCGGTGACCATTTCGGTGGTAAAGTGGTTAAGCCAAATTGGCTTGCACGTCGCTAAGCCAAATTCGCTTATGGGATGCTAAGCCAAGTTGGCTTAAGAAGCAAAGTTGGCTTGGATTGAACATGTGTCCGCAGTACAAGTAGACAACGCATGCAGCTTCAAGTGATCATGACCAGCGTACGCCCCGTATATGCTTACTGGTGTACGCGGATGATCTCTGGTATCGGCATCCACCTTTAGGCAAAGTTAATTTAATGGTAGGCGAAGTTCGCCTACATAGAGAAAAAAGTTTGCCTCAAGTAGGAAATTTGACTAAGTCTGGGAACGGTACAAGTGGGCAACGCATGCAGCGTCAAGTGCGCAGACCATCCACCTCTTAGTATGTACCGTCTAAGTAATGGGGACAGTGATGGTGGCAGTATGCATCGTCGAGTGCGCATGACCAGCGTACCAGCGTACGCCCCATATACACTGACCGGTGTACGCCGATGAGCTTAGGTCAAAAAAAGAAGAAGAAGGAAAAAAAAATAAAAAGAAGAAGAATGAATGAATGAAATTCAAAAAACAGGTTAAAAAAAATATTCGGTTGATGAGTCGGGCCCACCATATACGCATACCGTTCTTGGTGCAATTTTACACGGACAAGGTCCAGGGTCGGGAAATGCGAGAGTCGGCCCTTGCAGTAGCGGGGATGAACTCGGGGCTAATTGAATTTGCAATCGAAAAGTACTTTAGATTTTTTGATTTTTTTGATAAAGGGCTCCGTTTTCAATATATAAAGTTTGATTTTAACGGAATATTTGCAGTTTTTCGATTTTTAAAAATAGTGACCATGAGTGACCACCCCTAAAAATATTTTTTTTTGAAAAGCTCAGAAAATTTGCTATGAAATTGTCCGTTTCCGAATTCCGATTGAGTTAACTGGGTCTCTGTGCTAATACTTAACCAACACGTATTCAGTACAGATTGTCAAGGGAAACAGATTGGTCAATGTTTGACAGATCCAAACGCGCTGGACACCAATTTACGCCCATCAAAACAAACAATGTTCAATCAATCAAACCATCCACATTAACGACCCCCGGGTCTTTTGTGGTCTCTATTGCAAGTTTCTGCTCGAACCTAGGAGTCCGAAGGCTTGAATGGGGAGAGCACCCAAACCTCTTTCTACTCCAAGGAACCTTCCACCCGCGTGTTTGAACTGACGACCTTTGGATTGCGAGTCCAACCGCCGCTAGCGATTCCACCGGAGTAGGCTTGGTTTGGTGTGTTGTTTGTACTTATGGCATGGAGACGACTCCTACACCTGGAATGACTTAACGGCTCAACAACCAAGGCCGGGCCGACATTTTACTTCCTCATCCGGTGGAAGGTTAGAGCAGATGGGAATCGAACCCAGAATCATCCGCTTACAAAGCGGACAGCGTAACCATTTGGCCACGCACTGCCACAGTGTTGCAAGCGCCAAACATACGTTGCCAGAGCCGATTTATTTTACATCGACCAATCTGTTTCCTTGACAATCCGTAGTTTTCAGACCAACCTTTCGTACAGTAACCTTGGCCAAAACCACTCCTCAGTAGAGACCCTAAATAGGGAGACTGGTCTAAGCTTGCTAAATCGATCTGGCAACGTATGTTTTGAGCTTGGCAACACTGATAAGTTTTGCTGGGCGTAAAGGCAAATGCTCGTTTGGATACGTCAAACTCGCGTCTGTTTGGGTACGTCAAATTCACTTCGTCCAGTCTCCCTATTTAGGATCTCTACTCCTCAGTTTCTTCGAGCTGACTCTGAAATGTGATTTTATTTTGCAATAAGCAATATCAGGACTCTTTTTTTAAATGCCATTTCGGGTTTGCGTAAAAGAGGTTTTGGGTGACTCATCACACATCACCTTCGGACGCCTAGAAATGACCAATGAAACATGCAACATAAACCACAAAAGACCCGGGGTCGTTAAAGTGGATTACCTTGCATTTTTTTCATGTTCTCCCTTTCGGTATCCCTAAGGGTACAAACACTACATTACAGGATTCAGTACAGTTATGATGATTTTACATTTTTTTTATTGTTATTATTTTAGGACGATGGTTATTGATGCCGACGTTGAGAACCAACCATGGGATTTGAAAACGTTTTCCGGACGTTTTAAATACTTTTTGTGGGTAACGGATCCAAGAACCTGTTTAACGCCGGAAGAGGAACTGATGCAGGCTAGACAATTGATTTTAAATATCGGGTAAATGCGAGTGTTGATGTTATTTTTGTTTGAAACGAGGGGGATGACACATCCGCGTCGACCGAGCGCTATAGTCCCCTTTTTCACAATTTTCAGTGTTTAAGCGGTGTACGCACTTCGGAAGGGACCGGTAATGAAAAAAATCAAATGGGCAGCAGTGGCAGCGAAAGCAAGCCATAGGGGGTGAAGAAAAGTCCCAAGAAATTGTTCCCTCTCATTTGTTCTGCTGTTTGTAAAGCCATTTCTTGCCTGGAGAGATCAGCCGCCGGAACCGTTTCATGGACCTGCCACGAGTTCCTGTTTCGGTGTACGGCTTGACCCGAGGAGCGCGAAAGTAGGCTTTATATATTTAATTTTCGCATTTAATATATTAAGGGACCAATTTCCGCTTGTCAACTAACATTTGACAGCGCCCAACCTAATTTGTCGAAAACATTGATTTGTGTTGCGTCTTCCTCACGCACCCGTCTGTCAAATTTGTGTTGATTTTTTCTTGCTAAAAAATGTGCCGATGCCGGTCATTCTTTTGTTTCAAATTTGTTTTAAAGACATTTTCTGAAAGGAATTAGCTAGATGCTGCAAAAGGTGGTCCATTCCCAAATGTGAATCTAATTTTCATCGAAAGTATGTCTCTTGGAAAAATCGCAGCTTCCTTAAAGACATAACGATGACCGTGTTCATCTGCACTTCCTGCCGGGCCTGTTTACCGCAGTGGAACATCCTTCAGTCCTACCGGTGGAGGTTATTTCGGGTAATATTGTCCGTTTCTCTTAAAGGTACACGCCGCGCAGCATTCCAGAATGTGCCCCAGACATTGTTGCCAGCGATTTTCTGCACTTTTGGTGCAATAAAAAACATACCTGGCAACAATGCCAGGCGATTCGAAGAAGACGATGACCAAAAACAAAACGCGCAGTATTGGATTTGACAGCGCGCATTTGCCGAAAGTGCGGCGCGTCTTTCCGAGGCTGGTTTGCCGCCTGGCTTTTTCGGGAATACGCGCAATATTGACACCAGATATGGGTCATTCCACCTGAAGTGTGCAAGAAAAAAATGCAAATTTGAAAATTACCATCTCCGATTCTGCTCAAATTTGGCAGAGCTGTTGAGACTATCAAAACATGCAAAAATCCCGAATTTCATCCAAATCGGACCACCCCCTCCATTTTTGTACCCTTCCAAAAAATCGACGAACGACGATAACTCAGGAACCACAAATCTTAGAAGGTCGGTCTTAGACTCAATTTTGAAGGAAATTGGACGTTTCCGTGATCAAAATTTACATTAAAATATTTTTTTCTACCCGAATTGCGCAATTGAAAACTTTAAATGGCCGTATCTCAAAACAGCCTTATTTATTTTTTTTGATTTGACCTCACCATCGTGTTCTCCGACCAATTTTACATAAGAATCACTTATCGACAGAAAGGAATATGTTTCGTTCCAGAGATATCGGATTTTAAAGTTTTATGTATTTGAGATTACCTAAATTAGCTGTATACGCCGCATCTGCTAGAAGCACTCGGGCGCGCTGATCAATAAATTCTACCTGGTTATTTATTGAAATAAGATTTCATCCCAAATAATCATTAGCAAATTAGCCCACAGGTAATACAGGCAATACAGGTAGAAAACATATTTTAATGTAAATTTTGATCACGGAAATGGATTCTACGTCCAATTTCCTTCAAAATTGAGTCTAAGACCGACCCTCTAAGATTTGTGGTTCCTGAGTTATCGTCGTTTGAAGATAGGGTTTCGCTCAAAAATCGCCAAAAAGCCGATTTTTTGGGAGGGTACAAAAATGGAGGGGGTGATCCGATTTGGATGAAATTCGGGATTTTTGCATGTTTTGATAGTCTCAACAGCTCTGCCAAATTTGAGCAGAATCGGAGATGGTAATTTACAAGTGCTGTTCCGCTTTAGATGGAAAGACCCATCTTTATTTTTCAAGACATTTTTAGACATCTTGCAGGTTGCTTTTGATCCTGCGAAAAGAACAGCATGGTCTAGAGCCAAATTCGTAGTGGGCCAGTCAAAGCAGAACATCACAAAGATTGGATCGGAATGGGTTCTTTGTTTGTACTTTAAACACATTACGTAACGAGGCTGCATACCTTTTGCCTCGCCGGAAACGCCTACACCGAGAAGATCCAGAGCTCAGTCGGTATCGAGGCCGTCTCGACCCGCGTCAACAAGGTGGTTAACGAGCTAAAGGTCAAGTCTGTCGAGGAACTGATCGCTTGCGGCCGTGAGATGCCGTCCGGTGGTCCTGCCACCGAGGAGAAGAAGGAAGAAAACAAGAAGGAAGTGACCGAACCGAGGAGCATGACATCATGGGCTTCAGTCTCACAGTCACATTCGTTTCGGAAGTGTACTACCCGCATAGTCAAAACTATATTACTACTTTATGCCAAATAGTTACTAAACTATTTATCAAATGGTCTCTACTATTCATTAAATTGTAACTATATATGTACACTATATCCAACCATTAATTCCATTCCCCAAATAGTTTTGGTCGATTTAACATGGGAACCCGGATAAACGAAAACTATATGAATTCTAGTGAGGACCTTAAAACAACCTTCTGAGTTATGGTCACCATTTGTAATAATGTTATTTGGCGGATCTTGATAACTATTTGTCAAATGGCCACCATAAGTAAAAGAGTTATTTTAATGTTTGTAATGGTAAACAATTTTCTTGATGACTTTAAAAAACTATTTGAGGATGTTTACTCAAATGGTTACCCTAAATCATAAGGTGATTTTTAAGTTCAAATGGTTCATATTGATTCACGATTACCATATAGAAACATTAAATACCCATTTGAAAAATAGTTAGAATTTGCAAAAAGCGTTTACCAAATTTGACTAAGTTTTGTTTTCAAATGAAAGAATCAAACTTTTTTGTCTGTAGCTTCATAAGGGGTTGGGTTTGTGCTGGAGTCGGATTTGGGCAACTTCCGGAACAAGATTTTGTCTGACTAAGTTGCCGGAAAAGTGTACGATCTACTCAACGATGGTGGGGCTGATAAAAGCGAAGAATTACAACTTTGGCGGAGATTTTGTGAACCATATGGTAAAGGCATTCACTATACGGTGAAGTGTTCGTCGTGCAGCTGCACCAGTAGTACCAAGTTATGTGGACATCATTTGGCTTACTTGGTCCTGGATTTTACCCACATTTGAGCTGCCAAAGAAAGCCAATTCGAAGTTTACCAATTTTAATTGACAGAATTTAAACCAACAAAAAGAGAAAACAAACTGAGGAGCTCAAGAACAAAAAGGCTCGAAAATGTCGGTTCTTTTTGATGCGCTACAATTCCTTTGAGTTTCGTTGACGATTCAATTTTAAGCATATCATGTTTGTGATAATTGTTACTTTATTTCAATTGTATGAGCGAATCATTTTTCAACAGTTGATAATTTTGGATTTACGGCATATTTGCAACGAGCGTAGCGAGAGAAGAGAAACGAAAGAGCGCGCCAGGCAGAGTATTATTACTGTGCTTTGCGCGCTCTCTCGTTTCTCCTCTCGCTATGCTCGTTACCTGCACTCGTTGCAGGCTGGCGCAGGCAAAAACAGTCTGAAGTGAAACGTTTGTGCGGCTGGTTGTTGTCTACGTTTTGTGCGCAGGTATAATTTTCAAACAAATCATTTGATTTACCAGATACTTTGTTTACATTTTTCTTGTTGATCATTTCAGCGCCGTGGAGAACTTGAAACAACGGAACAGCTGGTGCTGGAGGATTCGATCGGCAATCAACAGAGATCTTGGCGGTAGCCGACCGACAAAACAAAATCGAAGCGAACGCACGAATGGCATTAATCAAGGAAATCATTTGAATCAACAGATAAGTACACATATTTTAATGTTACATTATACTCGATACTTTGTGATTTTTTTTCTTATTTTTTCAGGTTTGGACGACTTTGGCAGTATGATCAACTGAACAGAATCGGCAATCAAGCCGAAAAAGTCCTAATATTATTGTTGTGAACCATCCGTCAAAAAGTGAACAATTCAGTAAAAAATAGGTACCCGGATAAACGAAAACTATATGAATTCAAGTGAGGACCTTTAAACAACCTTATGAGTTATGGTCACCATTTGTAATAATGTTATTTGTCGGACCTTGATAACTATTTGTCAAATGGTCACCATAAGTAATAGAGTTATTTTAATGTTTGTAATGGTAAACAATTATCTAGATGACTTTAAAAAACTATTTGAGGACTATTTGAGGATGTTTACTCAAATGGTTACCCTAAATCATAAGGTGATTTTTATGTTCAAATGGTTCATATTGAATCACGATTACCATATAGAAACATTAAATACCCATTTGAAAAATAGTTAGAATTTGCAAAAAGCGTTTACCAAATTTGAATAAGTTTTGTTTTCAAATGAAAGAATCAAACTTTTTTGTCTGTAGCTTCATAAGGGGTTGGGTTTGTGCTGGAGTCGGATTTGGGCAACTTCCGGAACAAGATTTTGTCTGACTAAGTTGCCGGAAAAGTGTACGATCTACTCAACGATGGTGGGGCTGATAAAAGTTAAGAATTACACTTTTGGCGGAGATTTTGTGAACCATACGCACTCACTATACGGAGAAGTGAAGTGTCGTGCAGCTGCACCAGTAGTACCAAGTTATGTGGACATCATTTGGCTTACTTGGCCCTGGATTTTACCCACATTTGAGCTGCCAAAGAAAGAAATCCGAAGTTTATTAATTTTAGTTGACAGAATCTAAACCAACAAAAAGAGAAAACAAACTGAGGAGCTCAAGAACAAAGAGGCGCGAAAATGTCGGTTCCTTTTGATGCGCTACAATTCCTTTGAGTTTCGTTGGCGATTCAATTTTAAGCATATCATGTTTGTGATAATTGTTACTTTATTTCAATTGTATGAGCGAATCATTTTTCAACAGTTGATAATTTTGGATTTACGGCATATTTGCGAGAGCAGGTAACGAGCGTAGCGAGAGAAGAGAAACGAAAGAGCGCGCCAGGCAGAGTATTATTACTCTGCTTTGAGCGCTCTCTCGTTTCTCTTCTCTCGCTATGCTCGTTACCTGCACTCGTTGCAGGCTGGCGCAGGCAAAAACAGTCTGAAGTGAAACGTTTGTGCGGCTGGTTGTTGTCTACGTTTTGTGCGCAGGTATAATTTTCAAACAAATCATTTGATTTACCAGATACTTTGTTTAAATTTTTCTTGTTGATCATTTCAGCGCTGTGGAGAACTTGAAACAACGGAACAGCTGGTGCTGGAGGATTCGGCGGCAGCCGACCGACAAAACAAATTCGAAGCGAAGGCACGATTGGCATTAATCAAGGAAATCATTTGAATCATCAGATAAGTACACATATTTGAATGTTACATTCTACTCGATACTTTGTGATTTTTTTTCTTCTTATTTTTTCAGGTTTGGACGACTTTGGCAGTATGATCAACCGAACAGAATCGGCAATCAACTAGAATTAAAGCCAAAAAAGTTTCAATATTATTGTTGTGAACCATCCGTCAAAAAGTGAACAATTCTGTATAAAATAGGTAGGTAAAAAATGCTAGAAAAACTATTAAAAACCATTTGAAAACAATTTCTCAAATAGTGGAACTGGGAGAAAATTATAGAAATAACCTTAAATAACCATGTGAAAACTATTTCTAAAATAGTAGCGCTCGGTAAAAATAGCAAGAAAAACCCTAAAAAACCACTTACGAACCATTTGTAAAACAGTAGCAGCAAGGTTAAAAATTGTAAGAAAAACCTTAAAATACCATTTAAAACCCATTTCTGAAACAGTAAAAACCGGAGGAAAAAGGTCGCTTCCACGCGAAAATTAACTTTATTTTTACCATTACACAAATGGTAATCTGACGAAACGTTGTTCGGAGATTTTTAAGGTTACCGTTGCTAACCACCCTCATCTCAGATGGTCGAACTTTATGAAAAATGGTAAGGTACCATTTCCGATATGGTATTTTAAAGGTTTTCCTACCATTTTTCAAATAGTGGTTATGATCTCTGAAATGGTGAGTAAACCATTTAACAAAAAGTTTTTTTAAGGTTCTCGTTTATGCGGGTAGGTAAGAAAAACTTATAAAAACTATTTCAAAATTATTTCTCAAAAAGTAGTAAATTCCCGGATAAACGAAAACTATATGAATTCTGGTGAGGACCTTAAAACAACCTTATGAGTTATGGTCACCATTTGTAATAATGTTATTTGGCGGACCTTGATAACTATTTGTCAAATGGTTACCATTAGTAATAGAGTTATTTGAATGTTTGTAATGGTCAACTATTTTCTTGATGACTGTAAAAAACTATTTGAGGATGTTTACTTAAATGATTACCCTAAATCATAAGGTGATTTTTAAGTTCAAATGGTTCATATTGATTCACGATTACCAAATAGAAACATTAAATACCCATTTGAAAAATAGTTAGAATTTGCAAAAAGCGTTTACCAAATTTGACTAAGTTTTGTTTTCAAATGAAAGAATTAAACTTTTTTGTCTATAGCTTCATAAGGGGTTGGGTTTGTGCTGGAGTCGGATTTGGGCAACTTCCGGAACAAGATTTTGTCTGACTAAGTTGCCGGAAAAGTGTACGATCTACTCAACGATGGTGGGGCTGATAAAAGCGAAGAATGACAACTTTGGCGGAGAGTTTGTGAACCATATGGTAAAGGCATTCACTTTACGGTGAAGTGTTCGTCGTGCAGCTGCACCAGTAGTACCAAGTTGTGTGGACATCATTTGGCTTACTTGGCCCTGGATTTTACCCACATTTGAGCTGCCAAAGAAAGCCAATCCGAAGTTTACCAATTTTAATTGACAGAATCTAAACCAACAAAAAGAGAAAACAAACTGAGGAGCTCAAGAACAAAAAGGCTCGAAAATATCGGTTCCTTTTGATGCGCTACAATTCCTTTGAGTTTCGTTGACGATTCAATTTTAAGCGTATCATGTTTGTGATAATTGTTACTTTATTTCAATTGAATGAGCGAATCATTTTTCAACAGTTGATAATTTTGGATTTACGGCATATTTGCGAGAGCAGGTAACGAGCGTAGCGAGAGAAGAGAAACGAAAGAGCGCGCCAGGCAGAGTATTATTACTCTGCTTTGCGCGCTCTCTCGTTTCTCTTCTCTCACTATGCTCGTTACCTGCACTCGTTGCAGGCTGGCGCAGGCAAAAACAGTCTGAAGTGAAACGTTTGTGCGGCTGGTTGTTGTCTACGTTTTGTGCGCAGGTATAATTTTCAAACAAATCATTTAATTTGCCAGATACTTTGTTTAAATTTTTCTTGTTGATCATTTCAGCGCCGTGGAGAACTTGAAACAACGGAACAGCTTGTGCTGGAGGATTCGGCGGCAGCCGACCGACAAAACTAAATCGAAGCGAACGCACGATTGGCATTAATCAAGGAAATCATTTGAATCATCAGATAAGTACATATATTTGAATGTTACATTCTACTCGATACTTTGTGATTTTTTTTCTTATTTTTTCAGGTTTGGACGACTTTGGCAGTATGATCAACCGAACAGAATCGGCAATCGACTAGAATTAAAGCCAAAAAAGTTTTAATATTATTGTTGTGAACCATCCGTCAAAAAGTGAACAATTTTGTAAAAATTAGGTAGGTAAAAAATGCTAGAAAAACTATTAAAAACCATTTGAAAACTATTTCTCAAATAGTGGAACTGGGAGAAAATTAAAGAATTAACCTTGAATAACCATGTGAAAACTATTTCTAAAATAGTAGCGCTCGGTAAAAATAGCAAGAAAAACCCTAAAAACAATTTACGAACCATTTGTAAAACAGTAGCAGCAAGGTTAAAAATTGTAAGAAAAACCTTATAATACCATTTAAAAACCGTTTCTGAAACAGTAAAAACCGGAGGAAAAAGGTCCCCGGATGAACGAGGATGATTTAGTGACCATAAAGAAACATTAAATTACTTTTTGGGAAATGGTGACGATTTGTCAAATTGTTGGTTCGAAAATATGGAGTTATGTTTTCACAAATCGTCAGTATTTGGAAAATTGTTAATTTAAATTTTAAATGCTGCAAGAATTTGATCATATTCCTGATTATGAATTAATTATTTGACAGATCTTGTGTTTTTAGGGAGCATACAACATGTAAAATCTTAGTGTAACACCTTGTCCCAGTACCAAAAATGACCTAATAAAAATAATTTTATGAAAAAAAATAAATCTTAGGGTAACACCTCGTATAACGCGTTGTTTGTGTACATAGTATTGCCAATTTTGCACCTAATTCGACGCACAGCCAGACAATATTTATTTACACCTCTAAATGCACACGCCAGAATGCACACCCCCTCTCCACCCCGCTTGCCTACTGTGGTGAGTGTCCAGGATAAAAGCTATCATCGATTCGAAGCAGAGCTTTGGGGTGTGTGTCTCAGACAGTTTTTTTCATCTGTAGAGCTTTCCACAAGTTGCACGATTGTCTAAATATTGCTGCAATCTGCAATATTTTTAACTAAACCGATTCTCAACAATTTGCTTAGACTGCATTTTCAAAATAAAGTTTCATGCGTTTCAATGCCGTTGGTTGCATCCAACTTTTTAATGCATTCCACTTGTATCCAACATTGCATAACATAGATCGACTTAATTAATCGATCGACATGATCGACATAAATGGCCAAACCCCCTTTGGAACATCTGTCAAAACAAAAAGCTGTCGCTGCTGCAAGACTTCAAAGGTGTGGTGCATAATAATTGTGGTGGCCGATTCCGGACCCTGTTGCGCGCGTGCAATCTGCTGTTTATCGAGATTGTCCGGTTCGCGACGAATGTTTTGGATGAGCTGCTTCAGTCGGAACTGCCGCAGGCGGACCGGGTGCCGGAGCTGAAGGACAACGAGCAGGCTGAGGTGCTGTACAATCTGTTTCAACTGCTGTTGAAGAAGCTCCGCCGGTTTGCAGGGAGTCGTTTGTTGAGTAAGTTGGAACATGTTTCGTTTAATTATTTTGAGAAGATTACAATCTTTTTTTTTTCAGCGTAATCTGGTGCGAACCCTGCAGATTCTGGAGTACTGCGAAGCGTCCATTGCGCCGATCGCTGGCGGCGTGATGCTGCTGTACGAAGAGTTTGACATCGCTTCGTGTTGATCCCGGTGTTGATCAAGGAACTGATCGAGCTGCTCAACGTGGACGCGACCGACAGCCAAACGGCAAAGCACATGAGCCAGTTTCTGGAGCCGGAAATGCTCGCTCTGGAGCTTATCAGTCCACATTTGTCCACGCTGAGCGACGAACTGAGGAACCTGGAATCTTACGTGGTGCGCAACTGTGTCCTGCAGATCATGGGCGAAGCCATCGTGACCGAGCTGACCTAGGAGGAACTGGCCGATGACCTGAAAAAAGCGCGATGACTTCCTGCATGATTTGTTCAACCACACGATGGACGTTTCGGCCCATGTTCGCTCGAAGGTGCTTCAGATTAGGTACTACATCCAGGGCCAGAACGCGGTTCCACTTAGCTGGCAGCACCAGGTGCTGGAAGGTGCCGTCGAACGGCTCGAGGGCAAGTCACTGCTGGTGCGCAAGAACTCGATCGCGTTGATCAAAGCCTTCCTCGAGCATAATCCGTTCTCCGCTAAGCTCTCCCTGGCGGAACTTCGCAAGCAGTATGGGACGGAAGACGGCCAGATGCACGATATTCGAAACAAGATGGCGAAAACGAGGAAAACGAAGTCAACTTCCTGAAGGATTCGATCCTGTTTGGGATCAAGAGAACCGAAAGTGGAGTGCAGCAGAATGAGCAGTTCCAGTGCCGGGCGGACGAACTGTACGACGTGCTGACGCGGCAGGACATGGTGCAGCATTTACGCAGGGTCATGTCAAGAGAGAGAGAGAGAGAGAGAGAGAGAGAGAGAGTGAGTATTTTGTTTATAACGTTCCGTTTTTGATAAACTCACAGCTTGAAACTTGTCGCAAGTTCGTGCTGTTTGGTGGCAACGTAACCGGCAAGAACAGAAAGATTGTGCCGAACAAAAAGATCATTCAGGCAGCTAAATTTATTTGAAAACGATGTTTTTTTGTTATATCTCAGTAACTTTTCAAAATGGTATTAAATTAAAAATGCGGAATGCAGCATTTTGTTTTGTATTTTACACCAAAAACTTGAATGTTGTGAAAGGCTATTCTACAAAGCGTGCGCTCTCTCTCTCTTGTATTTATATTTCTGTTTTCGCCCGTCGCGCGCAGCGACAAACAAAAGAGCTCTGCGCTGAATGTTGACAAGTCGAAATTCCTCTTGTTTTGGTGCGTTTCGTCGTGGTCGTCGCGGTTCGCGATTGTTTATGAGCATCTTCACTATTTTCGCGTTCGTGTGTTGTGTTTTCAAAAGTGAGGGTAAAAAGAACTGCCTTCCATCCTCACAGCAATTATTGGCTGCATTTGTTTACATCCGTGAGCAGCTAGAAAAAAGCAGCGGGTTCAAAGGAGACAATTGAGTGGTTTTCCGGATCGTTTGTTTCCAGAAGTGTCTGCTTCTAGAGTGCTCCAGCACGTTTGTTTACTTTCCAGAACTGACCTTCGAATCAACCAGAACAAATCAACCGGAAAACCACGCAAATTTTTATTAAATTTTAATGCAAACAAACATGTTTTTTTTTTTCAGATTTCGACGAAAAGTACCTTTCCACATTTGCAATTCCGACCCTGGCTGCCACCAACAAGGACGCGTTTTTAGCGACAGATTCTCTCGGTGAATCCCGGATTGTGTGGACCTGATCTTGTGCACACTAGTCGACATTGTCGAGTATGGTCGTGGGCAAAGGTCGTCGCGGTCAATTAGATAGGTATATTTAGCTTATCTTCCCTCCTCCTCCTCGTACTCCTCTTGAGTAACATTTGAAAGGGTTGATACTCTTTCGACCATTCATTCCATGTGTTTAAGTGTAACTAAAGGCCGTAAGAGTATGTCGTACCGCCCCTTTTCAAATGTTGCTCCTAATTTGTTAAATTTACCTCTCGGAATTGATACTTGCGATTTCTTTTTCTATTCCACAGAACTGAAATCCGGATATCAATCTAGGTTTCTATGAAGCAGAAGAAATCTAATTGTCCCTACAAAGGTAAAGTTTGGAACGAAAGGATTCTTCTATAGCAAAATTCAAATCAGCTGGAGTTCTTTTCGAGCGGCCAAGCCGCAGTTGATATTCTGTTGACGGAGCTGCCAATAGAACCAATGCTGCCCGAGAAATTATGTTCTCTAAATTCTCCCATTTCAAATGTAAAACTCGATTTATTCCCAGATTTTGTATCGAGGATGTAATTTATTCAACGTAGAGTGGAATATCACCATGGAACTTGAATATTATATTGTAAATAAATAAATTGTGGTTTATTTTGTTTTGTTTTTTCAAGGTTTGTACTTTTATCTAACTCGAAGCTTCCAAACTACGGATAACCGGCGTGAAACAGCTACGCCGTTTTTTTCGCAAGCGATTTCAAGTCAAGCAGAGTACCTGATCGATGGCGAAGATGGAGCTGGCATCGCAAATGCTACCGTTGTGCTGGATGGGACGTACGACTTTGTTCAACCTCCTGCTGTAGCGAAAGTTTCCTTGAGATTTTTTGAGTTTAGAATTAGAAATGCCTTTTTTTACAAGTCAAACCTTTAGACAAACGCAATACATCTTCTTCCCTGAATTAAACACCTGTTAAAAGTAACCCCCTTTTTTAGCTTAGGATTATTCGATCATTGTACAACTAAAATGACAATAAATTAAAATATTTGGACAAAGTAAAACTGTACTGTTTTTTTGCTCAAAATCCCGAAAACCCATAAAAAATGATGTTAATTGGAATTGTTACAGCTATTTCCCAAAATGTAACGCGCCATGAAAAATCACTCTAATAACTATTTAAAACCATAAAAATACCATTTGAGAAATGGTGAAATCCCTAAAATATATACGCAAAAATGAACTTTCAAAAAGAATTTGACAAAGTGTCGCTAGAAGAAAAAATCAAATAGTGAATATTGCTAACAACATATATGGGGAATAGTTCACTATTTGAGAGACAGTGACGAATTAAAAAAAATATTTACCAAATAGTTGCTATACAATTTGGTAAAAGGTTGATTGAATATTTAACAAATGATTTTCAAACGGTTTTTTTCTATGCGGGTCGCTTCCACGCGAAAATTAACTTTATTTTTACCATTACACAAATGGTAATCTGACGAAACGTTGTATGGAGATTTTTAAGGTTACCGTTGCTAACCACCCTCAATTCAGATGGTCGAACTTTATGATAAATGGTAGGGTACCATTTCCAATATGGTATTTTAAAGGTTTTCCTACCATTTTTGAAATAGTGGTTACGATCTCTGAAATGGTGAGGAAACCATTTAACACAAAGTTTTTTTAAGGTTCTCGTTTATGCGGGTTTGTATGATAAACTTTAATTTACCATTTGAAAACTATTTCTTAAATAGTGAAACTGGAAAAAAAATGTAGGATTAACCTTACATAACCATATGAAAACTATTTCCAAAATAGTAGCGCTAAGTAAAAATAGCAAGAAAAACCCTAATAAACCATTTACAAACCCTTTCTAAAAAAGTAGACGCAAGGTTAAAAATTATATGAAAAACCTCAAAATACTATTTCAAAACCATTTCTCAAACATTATAACCGAGAGAAAAAGGTCGCTTTTTCGTGAAAATTTACTTTATTTTTACCATTACACAAATGGTAATTTGACGAAACGTTGTTCGGAGATTTTTAAGGTTACCGTTGCTAACCACCCTCAATTCAGATGGTCGAACTTTATGAAAAATGGTAGGGTACCATTTCCGATATAGTATTTTTAAAGTTTTCCTACCATTTTTCAAATAGTGGTTACTGTAGTGATGGAGCGTGGCATGTAGAAATGTGAGCACCCCTAGCATAATATCTTGTAGCGAACAGTAGTATTGGTGTGCTGGCATGTGCGAGAACTCGTATGGTAGTGTGAGTGACAGAAAGAAAAATAAATCAGTCTTCTGCTTTGCTTTGGCCATAAAACACGCGTTTTGAATTGGCATCCGAAATCCAAGAGAAAACGACCGAAATATGTCCGTCTGGTCACGACAATGGCGCAAACAGCGCTCCCGACGCGAATTATAGTGAAAATTGTTTGCAAGGAAGAAATTGTTCGATGATAATGTTCATTTGCTGTGGTGTTCGACTGCTTTGGAAGCCTTAATGGCGCGTGTGTCCCTCGCAGCAGGGACCAGTGAAAAAAAAAAATAATCCTTATTGTAATCGTGTGAAACCATCGAGCAGTGATTTTGATTGATATAGGACGAAAATAACACGGAGTGTATTACCAGAGGCAATGATTTTTTTGGTAAGTCAGTAGCGGCGTGATTGGCAAAAGCTAACAAAAAAGAACAGCAAGACGGCTGCGTTGTTTGTTTTGATTATTTTCCCTGTTCAGTTAAGCGGTGTTAGTCATGGTTGAAGTGGGACCGACACTTGTGTTAGCATTCTTATTATAGACGCTCTACTATCAGACCGATGTCAGGCCGATGTTTGACCAAAAAGTTATTTTTTGTAGGATGAATGCTGAAAGTCGCATATGTTCCATTAAAATACGCGGCAAGGCAGCCACGAATTGCAAGCCGCACTTTTGACTAAATACGTGCTGTCAAATCCCATACTTTGTTTCGTTTTTGCTGTTGTTCTTCTACCAATCGTTGGCAATGTTGTTAGTTTTATTTTCGACTGCTCTACACTTGCTGATAATAGCTGGCAACAATGTCTACGGCACATTCTTAAATGCCGTGCGGCGTTTAAATTGTAAGGAACAGACAGTATTTTGTGGATGGCGCCGAACAAGATCATATCCGTGGTTTTAAAAATAGATGATAAAGTATTTTCTGACAAGTTTTCTTACAAATAAAGACTCCGCGAAGGCGAATGGTTCAATTAGAGCCGAAACGTCAATATAGTAAACCATTTTTGATAACGATCAAAAGTGTATGATGGGCATGTAACATTGTTAATGGTTTTTGAAAATACGTTTTATGTGAATTTCTGGTAACTTAAGTGTATATATTTTTTAAAGATGTGCCCTTTAGGTTGCGGGTGCTGTGTTCAAAAGGAAATCAAATTCGTCCGACATAACTTGCATGCGTTTCAACTCTGTTTGTAAACAAAGTTGTCTCGAGGTTCCTTAGACGATTGGGCGGTTGATTGTGAGTATTTTGAGTATGAGAACCATGCAAAGGTAAGAAAGATTGTAAGAATTTCGAAAGAGTAGAGCGTGGAAGTGGACTAATAAGCTTGAGTTCCCTGAGAGGGTAGAGCATGAAAGAAGGATCAGTAAGCTTGAGTCCCCTGAGAGGGTAGAGCGCGGAAGTTGGATCAAAAAGGCTCGAGTCCCCTGAGAGGGTAGAGAGCGGAAGTTGGATCAAAAAGCTTGAGTCCCTTGAGAGGGTAGAGCGCGGAAGTTGGATCAAATGCTTGAGTCCCTTGAGAGGGTAGAGCGTGGAAGTTGGATCAAAAAGCTCGAGTCCCCTGAGAGGGTAGAGCATGAATGAAGGACCAGTAAGCTTGTCGTCTGGTCACGACAGTTACGATCTCTGAAATGGTGAGAAAACCATTTAACACAAAGTTTTTTTAAGGTTCTCGTTTATGCGGGAATTCCCGTACTGCAGAATTCTGCAATTCTGCACGAAATCGGCAGCAGAGCGTTCCCGTACTTTTCTGCAACAAAAGTAACTTTTCTCTCAGTCAGAACTTCTGCAATGAGAGGGACAGAAGCAGAGACGCATCGAGCTCTACAGGCTCAATAAAAACTCCTTACCTGCTCTGAATGGTAGAACAGAGCTAAGCTCTGTATGCAGCGAACAGAGCCAGCTCTGTATGGGGAAAAATAATATTGATTT
Organism: Culex pipiens pallens; assembly: GCF_016801865.2. Classification (NCBI taxonomy): domain Eukaryota; kingdom Metazoa; phylum Arthropoda; class Insecta; order Diptera; family Culicidae; genus Culex; species Culex pipiens. Next base: position 72,167,955 of record NC_068937.1, read on the forward strand.
GCATATATCTCAAAAACGATAAGTTTTAGAAAGTTGACATGTTCTAGAAAGTTGCTGGTACCAAAAGGTTCTATATTATTGTCTCAGACGTCATTACAATTTGATTGATTTAGTTGTGCAAAAGAAGAAAAAACTATTTATTTTCTAAGATACAAGGTATAGAATATTTTTGTTTTCGACAAAGTTGCTCAACTACCAAAAATGAACAACTCTCTCGAAGACACCAAAGCTCTATCTTCAATAGATACCGAAATAAAAAATAAAAACTATTTTCATAATAAATACGGCTTGCGTCAAACACAAAGCGACCGCGTCGTAGGCACAGGTAATATGAGGCATGTTTGGTAGAAATCGTCTGAAGTGAAAACTAGTATAGCAGAGTGTTCATAGAGAGTTTTTATGTTAAATGCTCTCGTCTGGATGGTTGAAAGAAATTTCAGATAAAATTATACAAATTTATAAAATTATATTCTTTTTATTGTACTGGTAAGTAATTATGATTAGAAACAATAAAATTATTTTACAGCTATTTTTATGTTTGTCTTGACAAAACAAATGTTTAACAAAATTACAAGTTTCGTACAACAAATTAAGATAAAAAACAATTTCGAATACGCAAGTTAAAAAAATTAAAACTAAATCTTCTAACAATTATTTTAATTTTATAAAAAAAAATCAGTTAACATATGTTTAACCTTATAAAGATTTCGGGAAACTTTGCCATTTTATTTAGTTCAACAGAAAAAAACTATATTTTTCAAGCAAGATAACCATAAGAAAGTTTTAAGCTCTAAATAATCTCTATGATATTTTTTTACATTTTGTCACCTTTTTTAAATAAAATAAGAAAATGAAATTAAATAGCAAAAAATATTTTTTCTTTATTTCTCAAGCCAGGAAATCAGTGAAGAGTTTCAAGCTCTAAATGCTCTCTATGGAAATTTGCCATTTTATTACCTGTATTCTACATATTTTTTATTTTTCAAACAAAGGAAAGCAGTGAAGAGTTTTTAGCTTTAAATGCTCTCTATGGAAATTTGCCATTTTATTACCTGTATTCTAAATATTTTTTTTATTTTTCAAATAAAGGAAAGCAGTGAAGAGTTTTTAGCTCTAAATGCTCTCTATGTAAATTTGCCATTTTATTACCTGTATTCTAAATATTTTTTTTATTTTTCAAATAAAGGAAAGCAGTGAAGAGTTTTTAGCTCTAAATGCTCTCTATGGAAATTTGCCATTTTATTACCTGTATTCTAAATATTTTTTATTTTTCAAACAAAGGAAAGCAGTGAAGAGTTTTTAGCTCTAAATGCTCTCTATGGAAATTTGCCATTTTATTACCTGTATTCTAAATATTTTTTTTTTTTTTCAAATAAAGGAAAGCAGTGAAGAGTTTTTAGCTCTAAATGCGCTCTATGGAAATTTGTCATTTTATTACCTGTATTCTAAATATTTTTTTATTTTTCAAATAAAGGAAAGCTGTGAAGAGTTTTTAGCTCTAAATGCTCTCTATGGAAATTTGCCATTTTATTACCTGTATTCTAAATATTTTTTTATTTTTCAAATAAAGGAAAGCAGTGAAGAGTTTTTATCTCTAAATGCTCTCTATGGACATTTGCCATTTTATTACCTGTATTCTAAATATTTTTTTATTTTTCAAATAAAGGAAAGCAGTGAAGAGTTTTTATCTCTAAATGCTCTCTATGGACATTTGCCATTTTATTACCTGTATTCTAAATATTTTTTTATTTTTCAAATAAAGGAAAGCAGTGAAGAGTTTTTAGCTCTAAATGCTCTCTATGGAAATTTGCCATTGTATTACCTGTTTTCTAAATATTTTTTTATTTTTCTAATAAAGGAAAGCAGTGAAGAGTTTCTAGCTCTATATGCTCTCTATGGAAATTTGCCATTTTATTACCTGTATTCTAAATATTTTTTTTTCAAACAAAGGAAAGCAGTGAAGAGTTTTTAGCTCTAAATGCTCTCTATGGAAATTTGCCATTTTATTACATTTATTCTATTTTTTTTTCAGGAAATCAGTGAAGAGTTTTTTGTTCTAAATGCTCTTTATGGAAATTTTGCTATTTTTTTTCTCAAGACAAGATTTTAACATCAATTGAGTTGAATAATGTAATTAAATTTAAGTTGGACAAAATAAATCGATAATATATTTTATTGTCGATTATGTTTTTACTAAATTTCCATAGAGAGCATTTAGAGCTTAAAACTCTTCACTGCTTTCCTTTGTTTGAAAAATAAAAAAGTATTTAGAATACAGGTAATAAAATGGCAAATTTCCATAGAGAGCATTTAGAGCTAGAAACTCTTCACTGCTTTCCTTTGTTTGAAAAATAAAAAATATTTAGAATACAGGTAATAAAATGGCAAATTTCCATAGAGAGCATTTAGAGCTTGAAACTCTTCACTGATTTCCTGGCTTGAGAAATAAAGAAAAATGGTTTTTGCTATTTAATTTCATTTTCTTATTTTATTTAAAAAAGGTGACAAAATGTAAAAAAATATCATAGAGATTATTTAGAGCTTAAAACTTTCTTATGGTTATCTTGCTTGAAAAATATAGTTTTTTATGTTGAATTAAATAAAAAAGAAAAGTTTCCTGAAATCTTTATAAGGTTAAACTTATGTTAACTGATTTTCTTTTTATAAAATTAAAATAATTGTTAGAAGATTTAGTTTTAATTTTTTTAACTTGCGTATTTGAAATTGTTTTATATCTTAATTTGTTGTACAAAACTTGTAATTTTGTTAAACATTTGTTTTGTCAAGACAAACATAAAAATAGCTGTAAAATAATTTTGTTGTTTCTAATCTTAATTACTTACCAGTACAATAAAAAGAATATAATTTTATAAATTTGTATAATTTTATCTGAAATTTCTTTCAACCATCCAGACGAGAGCATTTAACATAAAAACTCTCTATGAACACTCTGCTATACTAGTTTTCACTTCAGACGATCTCTACCAAACATGCCTCATATTACCTGTGCCTACGACGCGGTCGCTTTGTGTTTGTCGCAAACAGTATTTATTATAGAAATAGTTTTTATTTTTTATTTCGGTATCTATTGAAGATAGAGCTTTGGTGTCTTCGAGAGAGTTGTTCATTTTTGGTAGTTGAGCAACTTTGCCGAAAACAAAAATATTCTATACATTGTATCTTAGAAAATAAATAGTTTTTTCTTGTTTTGCACAACTAAAATCAACCAAATTGTAATGACGTCTGAGACAATAATATAGAACCTTTTGGTACCAGCAACTTTCTAGAACATGTCAACTTTCTAAAACTTATCGTTTTTGAGATATATGCAAATCAATATCATTTTTCCCCATACAGAGCTGGCTCTGTTCGCTGCATACAGAGCTTAGCTCTGTTCTACCATACAGAGCAGGTAAGGAGTTTTTATTGAGCCTGTAGAGCTCGATGCGTCTCTGTCCCTAGGTTAGAAGGAGAAAAGCAAGAGAGAGAGCATTTATTTTTGCTCTCTCTATTTTTGACATTTTGCAGGGGTGGGACAATAACAGTAGGGGCCCTGCACTAAAACAAAAATATAAAGTCCAAATCCAGCTGCAAATGCGCTGTAAAAGCGCTTTTGATGCAGATGTGAAAACTCTTTAGCTTTTACCCGCAGCTGGAAATGCGCTGTTAGTGCTATACAGTGACTAAATTTAGTGCTGAATGGTTACTTGGGTAGTTTATGTATGTTTTTGGTAGTATTTGGCCTATTCTACCACCTCCTATCATTATATTTTGCCTATCTTATTTTTTCATGTTTTGTTACAGTAACTTTTTCATGTTTTTGCTTGTTTTTCACACTTTCTAATATAAAATGGCATCATTATCATTCAAATTGTAAAAAATGCGTAGAGGCATAGTCTGGGACACTATAAAAATTACTGCATACTGTTTTTTACATAAAATATAGGAAATGTTGTAAATAAAATGTAATTTTTTAAAACATTGGCAAAGTCACATAAAATCAGAGCTGCGGAGTCGGGTCATGTTTTAGGCGACTCCGACTTTCTGAGTTAAGCCGACTCCGGCTTTCAGCTTCATACGTCCCCTTCGACTCCAACTCCGGCCTGCCAACTCTAGCCGACTCTGACTCCGACTCCGACTCCAGCTTTTAACAAATTGTTGACTCCGACTCCGACTCCAACACTAATTAAGAATATCTAAAAAATGTTTAAATAAAATCTCCATTCCTCTAACTATCCCCCACCTATTAGATATTTTGGAGGTTATTTTGCAACTTTCCTTCAGTAGACATAGACGATTCTTTAGGCACCTGCAAACTCTGTTCACAACTTGGAATTAATCAGCTTTTCAAAGGTAGGCCACATCTCTGCTTAAAATAGCTTCACACTATTATGCTCTAATAACGAAATAAATGAAATGAAATGAAAAGTATTGATAACATAACTCACATGTTTATCTCACACATGCGCGTATACCTGTAAACCGGGGTGACATTGATGTTTAGGGTTACATTGATAAGTTGAAGTATTTTTTGCACATTGATAGTACAAAATGATTTTGCAAAATCAGAGTATTTCAAGAAGTAAAATTTGATTCTGTTTTTAAGAATAATTGTAATTTTTATTTAATTAACCCAAAATTTACATTACTTTTTTACTAAAAATTGGTAAACAAGTAAAAAAAACATGTTATTGTTATATAAAAAAATGGGAGAGCTAGACTTCATAATCGATTTGACATATAAAATCATTTTAGGCTTTAATTTGTAAGACACACAGAAACTATCAAAGTCACCCACCCTGGTATTAAAATAAACAGTTTACTTAACTGTATTCCAAAGCTCTACTGAAATTTATGTGAAAATACATAAATTGACATTTTGTAATCCAGCCACGAATCCAGCCCAGTATTACTGCGCATGACAGGTAAACTAATTGAACTGAAACTGAAACGGTACAGCAAGCATTGATTATCTTCATAATTTCAAATAAAATTGAGATGATAAACATCGATTCTAAACCTCTCAAGGTGGTAATTCTTTAATTAAATATTAAAAAGTAAATTTGGACACAAATCAATTGTCTTTTTAGACATGGCGCATGCTCGGCATGAAGTGCTTCAAAGGCACGCTTTACCCAAAACGACCCTCCATTGCATTTACGTCTTTTACTACTCAAAACTTAGTAAAACTCAATTGGCCAAAATTTATGGCAAGCACCCATCTACGATTTAAAACTGGATTGAAAAGTACGACGAAACAACGGTTCCAGCCTTGGTTCCAGCTCAAGTTCCGCAAGCCAATAAGCTTTACAACCGTCAATCGCATATTGCATGCCGAAGGATACAGCTGGAAAGTTCTGAAGCGTCGAGCGGGACAGTTGCGGACTCAAGATGTTACCGGTATCAAGCTGAACTATCTGTTGTGATGTGTGACATTCATAATTTGAGTTTCTTGACGAGCTTACTATTGAAAGGCTTGTATGCATATCGGAAGGAAAGGGGTAAAGAAACAGCTTTACGAACAGCAGAACAAAGGAGAGGGAGCGTTTTCTTGGGGCTTTTCTTCACCCTCTCTGGCTTGCTTTCGCTGCCGCTGCTGCCCATTTGAAATTTTTCTTGACCGATTCCTTCCGAAGTGCATATACCGCTGAAAGGTTGAATATTGAGGACCAGGGGTACGCTCCTATTGGTGTCGGATCGTGTTCCGAGGCGAGTTTACTCACCGCCCAAGAGCTTCAATGCTGAGTTTTCTGGGCGTTAACGGATTGCACGAGTCGTTTTCCGTGGGAGGTACCTTCACATTCAGCATTAGTTTTTATTGTATTGATATATGAAATAAATGTTGAAATGAAGTTTAATATTTGGATACAATCGCATTTAAACGTTAAAGGCTTATTCTTTTGCCTCGTGCTTCCTGATGGCTCGTTCAATGCAGACAACCCATTATGTAAGCACGTGGTTCGTTTGCGTTGTTTGTCTCTTCTCTATTCACCGACTGATCACGCGCGAGAGGTACGAAGCAGAATCGACCTCATCACATTGATCCAGTATCAGTGGTGTCACGGTTCGCTTATGAGCGTATCACAACCACTCAATCGACGAACCTATCGGGTGAGCGATTATCGAGTGGGTCTGAACGATTCGCGAACCAAAATTTCGATCATCATTTCTCTGCTCGCTTGCCGCTCCAATCTGAACGGAGTAAAGAGAGCGTTCAGCGAACGGTTCGCCAACGGAGAATATAGGCACTGATAGAAAAACTTATTTGTTTTTATTCTTCACTCCCACAAAATTGTTCAAATTTGTTAACGATAAAGTTATCAAGGGACCATCCCTAAACTACGTGGACACCTTAGGATGAGGGGGGTGGGGGGGCGGTGCTATGGCAATTAACCACGTTCCATGAAAAAAGATTTAATTTGAAAGGAAATTGTCTACGATGAGGGGGGTGGGGCGGTTGATATTTCCAAAAAAGTGTCCACGTTTGTGGATGGTCCCCAAGGAACCAGGGAGTCCTCTGTTGACCCAGGACATAAAAACATAATATAAAAAAGTTATGCGGGTATGATCTGCAGTCATAAACCGCAGACGTCTTGCTTATTACGGCGGTGGACCCACCGATAATAAATCCAGGGAGTTATTGGAAGACCCAGGACATCCCAATGAGTTGTTGCAGCCATGCTCTGTAGCCCTCCATAGTCACTTAAGCTGTCTGCCGTAGCCTTCTGTTGTCAAAATCATGAAATGTTTTTCTCTGAGTTCTGTTTTTAGCTCTTCTTGCGAACCGCTCATTGATGGTCCCTCTCACTCTAATTCGCGATGAGAGAGCAAGGGTTCATGCGAACCACGGCAGGCGTTTGGATCTTGGTTCGCTCGTGCTTGGTTCGCAATCATGAGCGAACCACACCACATGACGTATCGTTTGAACCACGATTCGAGTGAGCGAACCGTGACACCACTGTCCAGTATACATTCTGGTTCTCCGTAGCTCGACTTATCAATTTTAAACCAAATATCGTGTGGACAGCAAATTTCTTTTTGTAAGCAGGAAATAGTCAACTAAATAAGAAAACAGATGATTAATGACAGATATTTTCATCAAACAGAATATTTAACGGTTGCTATGATCTTATTTTTTTTAACAGGCCGCACGTCATGCGGTCATACCACCCAGGCGTTTCGTAAAATCACTGGAATTGATATTATCTAGATACGTGCAATACATGTTTTAAACATATAAGTCATGATAAAATTCTTACCGGTTACCGGTAGAATAATATTTGAAAAAAAATCAAGTTCTATCAATGTTACCCCGATTTATGACATTTAAGGGTGCACAGCAACCAAAAAAGTTGTTGTCTTCTTATTCCAAAGTTTTCAAACTTACGGACCCAAATGGCCTAAAACAGCCATATTTAAAGATTTGTTCAACGATATTTGTAAGGATCCACACTTTTAGATTTTTGTAGAGAAATAGTAAACATTAAGGAAATCGATGAATTTTATATATTCAATGATGATTTCAAAATAAGTTGCAACTTAATTTTGATATTTTTTGTCAGTTTCAAATATTTACAACACGACTCTTTGTTTTTTTTTATTTATATACAAAATGAGCATGTTGAGTTCCAAGTAATAGATTGATATAGGGGAAATTCTCGTATGTTTGACAGGATATGCACTCGTTCCTAACTTCATCCAATTTGAATATTTTCACTATTTAAACAACTAATTTTGCAAAACTGTTGATAGAAACTTGTTTGCTCACATCCTATTGAGCTATTTATTACTTGATTTCAGTTGAAAACGCTTTTTATGAAAAATGTGTAAATTTGGAAGGTGTAATTTCGGATGGTTGAATATTACCTCTTTTATGGTGTAATTTTACCTCACTGAAAAGGTGACATTGCACCAGACAAGTAAAAAATTACTCATTATCAGAAGTAGAATTACACATTTTTTCTGACATAAAAGATGTACCCCTTCGCAGATGTAATATTACCATGATTTTTTTTACTGTGAACATCAATGTGCTGAAATGGCCAGAGGCGTACTAAGGCCGGGTGTCACCCGGGGCGGGCTGCCCGGTGTCATGGAGGTCATCGGAAGTCGGATTCCCGGAAGTGTCCACCCTAGGAACTTCCTTTCTGCAGTTGAACCGTCGAACTGAACTCGCGCGGATGCACAAAGCCGGCGAGTCGTTCCGTTGTCGATCGAGAGCTCCTGTCCAAGTTCCCCACCCCGCTGCCCCATCGCAGCTCGACCATTTCCGAGCGACTGTCCAGCCGTGGAAGTCATCGGGAGTCGGATATCCGGAAGGAACTTCGTCCAAGCAGTTCACCCGACGAATTGCTCTCGCGCGGATGAACAAAGCCGGCGAGTAGTCCCAGTTCAAGCGTTCCCGATCCAACCCGTTCCGAGCCGAGCTCGCGAGCAAATGCGTTTGCGCGCGTGTATGTGTCACCGATCAAAAAAGTGACGCAACGAGAAGTGTCGTTGGCCATCCGAGGAGACGAACTTTTCCAGACGAAGCGCTGCGACCCAGCAGCACAAAACAAATCCTCGACGGGGCTAGCGGGGAGCGGCCATGGATCAAACAATGAAGAAGAAGTTGACATATGCGTTACAGCAGCGACACCTGGCGGAACAGAAGGTGGTGTTTGTAGAGGATCTTCTTCTGGGTTTGTACCAACCCACGCTACCACAGCTGACAACCCTGTACGACTTCTTGTGTGCAGCGTTCCGAGAGTACAGCCAGCACCACCTCACGGTCCTCGAACTCATCCCAATAGAGGACCTCGCTCAGCAGGAGGCTGAATTCGAGAGGAACGATGCGAGTTTCTACAATGTTGCCACTGTGGTGGCAGAAATGCAGATCGAAGCAGAGAGAAAGCCAACATCAACCCTGACTTGCAAGCAAAAGTATGGCTGAAACAGATGCATATGGCCTGGGAGGCCAACCAAGTAGACGTTCATAAGCCAGCACCGAGCCACAAACTACTCCAGAACCAACAGACGGCTCCCACGAGGCCGATTGTCATCGAGTCCGCCAGCGAATCCCTAACAATCCTGAGCTCGGACCAGCCGAGTGCAGCCGATTTCCAAACAGCGAGGGATATCAACGCGATCCCGAGTGCGGACACCAGGTTCGACTCTCTCGAGGCAACCAGTTGCAAGTCTAAGGTCGTCACCGCCGAATCGGAGTCAGTCCGAGCGCAGCCAGCAGTGGTTCTGTCCATCCAAGTTTTTCGTGACGACAGTGACTTGTCCAATTTAGAAGCTGAAACCACCGTGCATACAGAGCCGCAGCAACAGGAAGTGGTGCGATGTTCCGACGACGAAGCTGACCAGCGCCATGTCTGCAGCGATAGTGGCCTCCAACGTGTGGTCCAAATCCACAATCACAGCCAAATCCAGATTTGCCGCCTCCGGATCGGATCTATCCCGAACTTTACGACTCTGATGACCGTCCCGGAGAACCAACCGCTTCTGCAGGCCGCGGCTAGGGCACCAGACAAGTGTGAAGACCGTCGATCAGTGCAAGACCGTATTACCACCTCCCAAACCCCTCCAGGAGCAGCAGACGGCAACTGCGGAGCCGGTCGCCATCGAATCCACCTACAAGCTTGGCAGCGATTCCCGGCCAAGCCAGAACGCGGACCAACCGAATTCAGTCGCCTCCCGACTAAGTGAGAAAGTCACCACGAACCCGAGTGCGGACACCAAGTCCGACTTCCCCGATGAGAGTAGCAGTGAGCCGACGTATCCAACCGGACACTTAAAATACGTCACCATCGAAACTGAACCCGACAACGTGCTGCCAGCAGTGTTCCCGTCCAACCATGTTCCCCCACACAACAGCGAACTCAAACCAAAAGCGACCGTGAAGACTGAGCCACTACAACCTAAAGTGGTTCAAAATTCCGTTCACCACGGCGAGCCAGAACAATGCCGTGTCCACAGCGACAGCGGTCTCCAGAAGATGAACCTACCAGAATCTGAGCACAAGCCGAACTGCTTACATCAGATCGGCAGTTACAACATGGACTTTGCGATGGTGATGACCGTCCCGGTGTACAAACCGCTGCCGCAGCCAGCGGCCAAGGCACCAGACAAGCGTAGACTTCCCTTACCAAGCCGCGTAAATCTGGACAAAAGTGTAGTCCACGTCGAAGAGGAGCGTCCTCCCGATGACTTGGGTCTCGCCCAGGGTTACCAGGTCAAAATTTGAAAAATCTGGCAAAGTATCGAATAAAATCTGGCAAAATCTGGCAGACGGAAATCTAACAATTCGGAGTGGTGAAGGGGAGGGAGGGTATAAATCAATCCAAAAGTTTGTAGAATTCAGATGGTTTTACTGGTTGTATGGGCGTCAATATTTTTAAAAGATAGGCCCTGTTTATATACAACAACTTTCCAGAAGACACCATTTACCTAGGATGCACTTGAAACGAGTTAGAAATAAGTGTCGTACTCATATTAGGTAAATGTACTGCCAGTGTTGTCAGGAAATATAATTTTCCTGACTTATTTTCCAATCGGACTTTTGAAAACGCTATATCTTTTTTCAGAAGAGAGATAGAACCATACTTTCTTCGAGAAAGTTTTAGAGGACAATCAGTGCTACACTCCTACGGTATTGGTTTTAAAATTGAGTGAAACCTTAAAATTATAAAAATCAAAATACTCAGGGTGGCCACTCAAGTCGGGAAATCGGGAAAGTCGGGAAAAAGTCGGGAATTCGCCTAAATCCGCCAAAAAATCGGGAAAAGTCGGGAATTTATGATTTTTTGTCATAAAGTCGGGAAAAGTCGGGAATTTTGAGCATACTTGTTTGAAAATTATTTTTTAACTCTTGAATTATTTTGTAATATTTTGTACAATTTTCAAATTGAATTCACTGATTTCTGCTATAGTAACTTACTTTAAATTCAAGGTTCTTTTCACTATTTCAATAAATTTGAGGCATTCAAAATCTTAATGAATATTGGGGTCTTTGACACAGATTTTCATAATATTTTTTATGAATCAAATGATCGCTATTAATTTTTGTTCATCAAACAAGAGGTAAAGTTAATGAAAAACTGATATAAAAATAGAGCCTTAGAATTATGATTCTATTTAATTTTGTCACATAATTGAATATTTGAAAACAGATTCTAACTTGAGTTTGGCAATGGTTTTTTTTTGTAAATATTTTTAATTGTTTAACTAAATTCATTTAATAATTTAAAATTTGTTTTTTTTTTTTCGAATGTTGCCATTGAACTTTTTTTTGTGAGTATGGGAACTTGGCAAAAACGTTTTTTTATGCATTCCTTGACATTTTTCTAAATCCTTTGATTGAATAATAACAGCAGTCATGTTTTAAGCATTCTTTGTTTAAAAATAATGATGAAGTTTAAAAAAAAAATTGGAACGCTATTTTAAGTTCAGTTATATTTAACTTTGTGTCATTTCCAGTTGAAACGAAGTATCAAAAACTATACGTTTGCCAATTTAAAAAATAACATGGAAGTTATAAGTATTGTTGAACTTTCGATTATTTTTTCAAAGATTAATTGTTTGTGTTTCTACTCTGAATCATAAATAATGAAATTCAATTTTTGAAGTTTTTTTTATTTGTTGTTTAGTTTCTGTATTTACAAAAAAATGTTTTTTTGCCTATGTTTAGATTTTTTTTTTTTAATCCATTGAGATTTTTTTTTCGGTGGTTAATATTGACTGTTCTTATAGAAAGTTGTTTGTGTGAAATCATTCTTTAGATAAGAAATGCCTATTATTTGAGCATTCTGGAAAAGTCTGAAAAAAAAGTCGGGAAAAAGTCGGGAATTTGAAAATGAAATTTTAGTGGTCACCCTGTTAAATACAAAAAAGTTGGTTTTCCCATACTAAATTCCATACAAAATTGAATCGCTTTGCGCAAAGTGTGGGCTGAACCAATCGCTCCCAAATTTTGGGGGGTTGTTCATGGACCCAAAAGGGACCGAAAAAACTTTGTTCTGAAAAATCGATCATGTCGAGCCATCCTAATGGGCACAATAATGATAAGTTACATTATCTCTAAGGAAAACACAATCAATTTTATTTTATTTGCAATAAAATTCATTCATTTTAATCAAAAAGTTGTACAAAAATGGCTTAAAGTAAAAAATCTGGCAAAATCTGTCAATATCTGGCACAGAGAAGGGCGAATCTTTATTCTGGCAGACACTTGAAAAATCTGGCATTCCCAGATTTATCTGGCAACCTGGCAACCCTGGTCTCGCCGAAGAACCCGAGTTGAAATGTAGCCGATCAACCCAATCCCGATCCCACTCCGAGCCTGCATCGTCAGAAGTGCACGTGGTCAACCAGGCGAGAAAACGCCACAAGTCAGTAAGTAATCTGTCCAACCTAACCTCGTACAAGGTCGCCAACGTAGACACGGGCCGTCGTGTGCCCAGCATTCAGATCACAAACTGCCAGAGGTGGTTCACCATCTGGTTTCTGATCGCTCAAGTGCAGAGTCAACCAGTCGCGATGAAGCTCGTGATCTACCCCCAAGGTAGCTTTCATGAACCGCCCAGCCATGATGAACCGTTCCAAGTACGAGATCAACTCAGACGTTTCCAGCGAACGGTCGATCGCCGGCGCAAGAGCTGGCATTCGACAATCCCACCGGACAAGTTGTCACGCGATCCCGAGTCAGCTCAACCCAGCAAGCGCAGGAGCAACCTCCGAGAGTTTCACGCCGTTTTACCAGCCATCAAAGACGTCGGCGAGCGACGAAAACCGGCGGACCAGTCCGCAGCCATCCACCGGAAGCGTTGTGTGGGCCGAACCAAAGAGTTGAGGGACCTCAACGGGGGGAGTATGTTCGGTACGAACGAAGCCAGAAACCCCACCGTGACGACCATCTGCGTTGTCGACGACGAGGGAGAAACGACATTTGCAACACACCAAGAGCGCGCCAAGTCAGTCCGCATACAACCTCCGACCGAGAAGGACGAAGCACAGTTTTAGAGTAGTAGCAGGAGGAAGAAGGGAAAGTGGGAGAAATAAAAGTAGAAAACGAAATCTCTGTTTTCCGTCCCCCGCAACTAACAACCATACAGTCCATCGCTTCCCATGTCGGCCAGGCCCGAACAGTTGCTGAAACATTATAGAATCTTTTTTTTTGTTCTTAAGACTGAAGGTAGAGGTAGATTCACCTTTCAATATTTGTCAATATATCATATTGCCTTGACTTGAAAACACTCACAAAAAGAATGGAGTCAACTCAGTTTTTTTAATTGGTATTCAATGGTATTCAATAGATTTTCACGCATCTTTGTTGAAAAAAACAGATTTTCAAATGAACAAATATATATATTTAATATTTAAAGCTTTATTTTAACACACTACTTATTTAATATACACTATTTATTTAATTTTCTAATGAACAAATATATATTTTCAAATGAACAAATATATATATACAGCAATTCCATTTCAAAAGAGCCTAAACCGAAAAAAAAGTTCTCCGATCGGGCTCAAATTTTTTCTGGGGGTTTCTTGGCCAAAATAATTAGACCCGTATTTTTTTGTTTGGCCATTAGGGTGACCTACATCGCGCTAGGGTGGTTCGAAAAATGACAATTTTCGTCATTTTTCGCAAAAACCTCTTTTTTCAAAAAATCATATCTCAGCGCCATTTCATCCGATTTCAGCTGTCTTAGACGCAAAAGAAAGATGATGAGTTTGGCTATTTGGGAAAAATAGTAAGAAGTTTCAAAAATCTAGCTTAACATTTAAAAAAGTCGCATGAAAACTTAAAATGGCGTTTTGACCGTGTCTGGACCAAAGAGCCTATGTCTGAAAATATTTCTATCGGATTCCTTGGAAAATTTCACATAATATATCAAAAAATTGGCGATGTCGAACCGTACGTTTCGGAGATATGATTTTTTGAAAATAAAAACTGGGTTTTTCGACGCGCCACGCGCAAAAATTGGAAAATGACGAAATTGGCAAAAAATCAACTTTTTCCACTAAAACTGCGATAACTTTAAAATTTCAGCGATGACCTATAGATGTTTGGGTACCAAAATTTTTGGTACCATAACATCTATAGGTCATCGCTGAAATTTTAAAGTTATCGCAGTTTTAGTGGAAAAAGTTGATTTTTTGCCGATTTCGTCATTTTCCCGTTTTTGCGCGTGGCTCGTCGAAAAACCCAGTTTTTATTTTCAAAAAATCATATCTCCGAAACGTACGGTTCGACATCGCCAATTTTTAGATATGTTATGTGAAATTTTCCAAGGAATCCGATAAAAATATTTTCAGACATAGGCTCTTTGGTCCAGACACGGTCAAAACGCCATTTTAAGTTTTCATGCGACTTTTTTAAATGTTAAGCTAGATTTTTGAAACTTCTTACTATTTTTCCCAAATAGCCAAACTCATCATCTTTCTTTTGCGTCTAAGACAGCTGAAATCGGATGAAATGGCGCTGAGATATGATTTTTTGAAAAAAGAGGTTTTTGCGAAAAATGACGAAAATTGTCATTTTTCGAACCACCCTAGCGCGATGTAGGTCACCCTAATGGCCAAACAAAAAAATACGGGTCTAATTATTTTGGCCAAGGAACCCCCAGAAAAAATTTGAGCCCGATCGGAGAACTTTTTTTTCGGTTTAGGCTCTTTTGAAATGGAATTGCTGTATATATATATAATTTCCAAAATCTTAAGTAAGCGAATTTCAAATCTTTTCAAATCAACAAAAATGTACATACTGCTTTAAAAAAATGCATTGGTCCTTTATTGCCTTTAACTTTAAAATAATGCCTTTTAGTAAATTTCTAAAAACTTTACAATAGTTACGTTTACTATATAATTATTTTGAAAATAAAAACAAAAAAAAGCTTTTGAAAGTGCTATGAGAACATCCTAATATTTTTTTAATCGCATTTTGTATCATACATTATCATAATTCAGGATCATAATTTAGGATATTTGTTCAAATATCCAACGTTTTTGGCATGGATGCTTTTTTATGTTTATTTCAATTATAATAGGGTTTGAAAAGTGGATTGCTTGAACATGTTAAAGTGGATTGCTTTGGTTTTTTTACGGTTTGAAAAGGTTGTTGGGCACTCTTGCCGAGTCTTACTCTAACTTACAATTTTTGTATGGACAGTTACTAAAATTATATAGAGACTTGCACGCTGGTATCGCGGGCTGGTATTAAGATTACTGTGGAATCTTGCCAATTTAGGATTCTTCTTATGAAGTTGTTTAGGAAAATGATGAATAAGTGCTTTTATAAACAAAAATAATAAAAAATATGAAATTTAATAACAAAAATGAGAAAGTACAATTACATTTTAATACCTAATATATTTATGAGTATTCGGAAAATATTGAATAAACATTAGCACATTTTCCAAAAAAATATAAGTGGGAAGATAATGGAAAAATTTTAATTCCTTTGTTGAAACATAGATTCTAACTATATTCAAAAAGTAAATTTTATTAATTTCGGATCTGCCTGAAAATTTTTAAAATAAAATTTAAAACATGGCCGTTGGCGCTCGGTCGAAGAAAAGTTCGATAAAACAATTTCATTGAAACAAAAAACAAATTTAAATTACCCTGACAAATGGCGATATTTTTAAATCTATATTTTGCAAATAATATCTCGAATCATGTTATCTATCTGAAATCAATACTATCTAACAAGTAAGAGTTACAAATTTTAATCATTATAAACAAAAAAACCTTACTTAATCCACCTTCAGGTGGTTGGTGCCTTCCTCACTGACAAATAGTATATTAGGTTGTTTTTACCAAATTGTTTTTACCAGAACAGCAAATTTTAATTCTTTTTTTAACAACATTCCAATGTTTGTGGCAAGTTCAACAGTTTTACAAAAAAAAATATGTTTTAAAAGTAAAAATCAGTTTTCAGTTTTTTTTTTAAATATATTTTTTCATCAGAAAGAACTTGAATTATATGTAATTCTTTAACTTTCAAAAGTGTTATACCACACAATCACTTCTCTAGGTTCAAGAAACTTTTGAGTCGCCACGCTAAAGTGCCACCAAACGTTCAGCATCGATTGCATCTGCTCATTGAAACGAACGTCGTCTCCCCAACTTCCGGTTAATGGAACGCTGGAAGTGCACTAGCGTTACAGCCCGCAAGACAGACTCGAGTTTCAGCATCACCCAGCGTGAACCAATTATGACTGCTCGAAGTGGTAGATCTGGAAAATATTAAATTGATTCCAAAATTTCTTCCACAAAGCTATTTTTAAACTTACGCAATGTAGAGTACGGTCAATTTAGCAGGGTTTGCTAACCGTAGAAATTGGTAATAGAGTTGAAAATACTTCGCGGTTGTCCAGAGGGTTCTCGGCACTACCGATCAAAACGATCCGTTAAGAAGTGGTTCGAAGTGCTCGACATGAACCGTTTTCGGAATGGGAGCCTTCCCAAGCTAAGTATTGACACGGCAAAGTGCCCTTCACGGACACCAGCTTGAGGGCCTCATTCTGCATCTGTAAAGTAAATCAGAATAGGGTTGAAGCTCTCGTTTCCTGTATCAAAATCATCGCCAAAACCTTACCTTATAAGTCACTGGTTCCCGCTGTTACGTCGTTGACAATATAAATGCTCTTCTAACTTTCTGGTCGGTTCACCAGTGACCAAAAGCAGACCCGCCGTACACGAACTTTTCACAAAATTAAATAAACGGTACAGTAAAAACGTAAACAACAACATTGATGCGAAGAGCAGTACGTTTGACATTCGATAAGCTCTCGAACAGTAATGCCAGTTCTAGAGGAAAAAGATAAATACAGACATTTCTTATAGGATAAATTAAAATATAAAGAACTGCAACACAGATTTAATATGGCTAATTTTAATCATTTATCAATGCAGGCAAATATTTTAGATGAAATTATTTTTTTTAATGGCCGACTTTGCATTTCTCGACATTTTTTTGATTAGGTCCTATAAACATATAAAAGACAATAGGTTATAGGACCTTTTCAAAAAAAAAACTCTGGATTTGAACGATTACAAAAATGTATTTGGATGCCAAAACTGAAAGATACAGACTAACTGCAGACTTTCCCACAAGGTAAATACAGAGTTCTTATGAAGCAAAAGAGGCAACGCTTTTCTTGCACGGTGACCATTCACGAAAAGCGACATAGAACTAAAAGGTTATGTAATTATTTTTTAAACGATAATAACTTTAGTTAGGATTGCCGGATCATCAAAATTCTTGTGCCATTCGAAAGGAATTTTGAAACGCTTTCTTTTGATATATAACATCACAGATTTTCTTTCGAAAACCACCCTTTTTTGAACGATTTGAAATTTGTATGAAACCGTTTTTTGAGTATAACTTTTGAAGTACTTATCTAATTTGTATAGTTTTCAATAGCAACGTATGCGACGTAAAGACGGATCGATTAAAATCATTCCGGCCAAAATCGGTTGAGCCTGTGACAAGATATTCCAGTGACATTGATTTGGTACACATGTCTACATACAGCCAAACACACAGACATTTGCTCAGCTCGTGATTCTGAGCCGATATGTACAAATGAAGGTAGGTCTAGGAGGTCTAATTAAAAAGTTAATTTTTCGAGTGATTTTATAGCCTTTCCTCAGTAAGGTGAGGAAGGCAAAAACCTTACTTAATCCACCTTCAGGTGGTTGGTGCCTTCCTCACTGACAAATAGTATATTAGGTTGTTTTTACCAAATTGTTTTTACCAGAACAGCAAATTTTAATTCTTTTTTTAACAACATTCCAATGTTTGTGGCAAGTTCAACAGTTTTACAAAAAAAAAATATGTTTTAAAAGTAAAAATCAGTTTTCAGTTTTTTTTTTAAATATATTTTTTCATCAGAAAGAACTTGAATTATATGTAATTCTTTAACTTTCAAAAGTGTTATACCACACAATCACTTCTCTAGGTTCAAGAAACTTTTGAGTCGCCACGCTAAAGTGCCACCAAACGTTCAGCATCGATTGCATCTGCTCATTGAAACGAACGTCGTCTCCCCAACTTCCGGTTAATGGAACGCTGGAAGTGCACTAGCGTTACAGCCCGCAAGACAGACTCGAGTTTCAGCATCACCCAGCGTGAACCAATTATGACTGCTCGAAGTGGTAGATCTGGAAAATATTAAATTGATTCCAAAATGTCTTCCACAAAGCTATTTTTAAACTTACGCAATGTAGAGTACGGTCAATTTAGCAGGGTTTGCTAACCGTAGAAATTGGTAATAGAGTTGAAAATACTTCGCGGTTGTCCAGAGGGTTCTCGGCACTACCGATCAAAACGATCCGTTAAGAAGTGGTTCGAAGTGCTCGACATGAACCGTTTTCGGAATGGGAGCCTTCCCAAGCTAAGTATTGACACGGCAAAGTGCCCTTCACGGACACCAGCTTGAGGGCCTCATTCTGCATCTGTAAAGTAAATCAGAATAGGGTTGAAGCTCTCGTTTCCTGTATCAAAATCATCGCCAAAACCTTACCTTATAAGTCACTGGTTCCCGCTGTTACGTCGTTGACAATATAAATGCTCTTCTAACTTTCTGGTCGGTTCACCAGTGACCAAAAGCAGACCCGCCGTACACGAACTTTTCACAAAATTAAATAAACGGTACAGTAAAAACGTAAACAACAACATTGATGCGAAGAGCAGTACGTTTGACATTCGATAAGCTCTCGAACAGTAATGCCAGTTCTAGAGGAAAAAGATAAATACAGACATTTCTTATAGGATAAATTTAAATATAAAGAACTGCAACACAGATTTAATATGGCTAATTTTAATCATTTATCAATGCAGGCAAATATTTTAGATGAAATTATTTTTTTTAATGGCCGACTTTGCATTTCTCGACATTTTTTTGATTAGGTCCTATAAACATATAAAAGACAATAGGTTATAGGACCTTTTCAAAAAAAAAACTCTGGATTTGAACGATTACAAAAATGTATTTGGATGCCAAAACTGAAAGATACAGACTAACTGCAGACTTTCCCACAAGGTAAATACAGAGTTCTTATGAAGCAAAAGAGGCAACGCTTTTCTTGCACGGTGACCATTCACGAAAAGCGACATAGAACTAAAAGGTTATGTAATTATTTTTTAAACGATAATAACTTTAGTTAGGATTGCCGGATCATCAAAATTCTTGTGCCATTCGAAAGGAATTTTGAAACGCTTTCTTTTGATATATAACATCACAGATTTTCTTTCGAAAACCACACTTTTTTGAACGATTTGAAATTTGTATGAAACCGTTTTTTGAGTATAACTTTTGAAGTACTTATCTAATTTGTATAGTTTTCAATAGCAACGTATGCGACGTAAAGACGGATCGATTAAAATCATTCCGGCCAAAATCGGTTGAGCCTGTGACAAGATATTCCAGTGACATTGATTTGGTACACATGTCTACATACAGCCAAACACACAGACATTTGCTCAGCTCGTGATTCTGAGCCGATATGTACAAATGAAGGTAGGTCTAGGAGGTCTAATTAAAAAGTTAATTTTTTCGAGTGATTTTATAGCCTTTCCTCAGTAAGGTGAGGAAGGCAAAAACCTTACTTAATCCACCTTCAGGTGGTTGGTGCCTTCCTCACTGACAAATAGTATATTAGGTTGTTTTTACCAAATTTTTTTTTTTACCTGAACAGCAATTTTTAATTCATTTTTTAACAACATTCCAATGTTTGTGGCAACTTCAACAGTTTTACAAAAAAAAGATGTTTTAAAAGTAAAAATCTGTTTTCAGTTTTTTTTTAAATATATTTTTTCATCAGAAAGAACTTGAATTATATGCAATTCTTTAACTTTCAAAAGTGTTATACCACACAATCACTTCTCTAGGTTCAAGAAACTTTTGAGTCGCCATGCTAAAGTGCCACCAAACGTTCAGCATCGATTGCATCTGCTCATTGAAATGAAACGTCGTCTCCCCAACTTCTGGTTAATGGAACGCTGGAAGTGCACTAGCGTTACAGCCCGCAAGACAGACTCGAGTTTCAGCATCACCCAGCGTGAACCAATTATGACTGCTCGAAGTGGTAGATCTGGAAAATATTAAATTGATTCCAAAATTTCTTCCACAAAGCTATTTTTAAACTTACGCAATGTAGAGTACGGTCAATTTAGCAGGGTTTGCTAACCGTAGAAATTGGTAATAGAGTTGAAAATACTTCGCGGTTGTCCAGAGGGTTCTCGGCACTACCGATCAAAACGATCCGTTGAGAAGTGGTTCGAAGTGCTCGACATGAACCGTTTTCGGAATGGGAGCCTTCCCAAGCTAAGTATTGACACGGCAAAGTGCCCTTCACGGACACCAGCTTGAGGGCCTCATTCTGCATCTGTAAAGTAAATCAGAATAGGGTTGAAGCTCTCGTTTCCTGTATCAAAATCATCGCCAAAACCTTACCTTATAAGTCACTGGTTCCCGCTGTTACGTCGTTGACAATATAAATGCTCTTCTAACTTTCTGGTCGGTTCACCAGTGACCAAAAGCAGACCCGCCGTACACGAACTTTTCACAAAATTAAATAAACGGTACAGTAAAAACGTAAACAACAACATTGATGCGAAGAGCAGTACGTTTGACATTCGATAAGCTCTCGAACAGTAATGCCAGTTCTAGAGGAAAAAGATAAATACAGACATTTCTTATAGGACAAATGTAAATATAAAGAACTGCAACACAGATTTAATATGGCTAATTTTAATCATTTATCAATGCAGGCAAATATTTTAGATGAAATTATTTTTTTTAATGGCCGACTTTGCATTTCTCGACATTTTTTTGATTAGGTCCTATAAACATATAAAAGACAATAGGTTATAGGACCTTTTCAAAAAAAAAACTCTGGATTTGAACGATTACAAAAATGTATTTGGATGCCAAAACTGAAAGATACAGACTAACTGCAGACTTTCCCACAAGGTAAATACAGAGTTCTTATGAAGCAAAAGAGGCAACGCTTTTCTTGCACGGTGACCATTCACGAAAAGCGACATAGAACTAAAAGGTTATGTAATTATTTTTTAAACGATAATAACTTTAGTTAGGATTGCCGGATCATCAAAATTCTTGTGCCATTCGAAAGGAATTTTGAAACGCTTTCTTTTGATATATAACATCACAGATTTTCTTTCGAAAACCACCCTTTTTTGAACGATTTGAAATTTGTATGAAACCGTTTTTTGAGTATAACTTTTGAAGTACTTATCTAATTTGTATAGTTTTCAATAGCAACGTATGCGACGTAAAGACGGATCGATTAAAATCATTCCGGCCAAAATCGGTTGAGCCTGTGACAAGATATTCCAGTGACATTGATTTGGTACACATGTCTACATACAGCCAAACACACAGACATTTGCTCAGCTCGTGATTCTGAGCCGATATGTACAAATGAAGGTAGGTCTAGGAGGTCTAATTAAAAAGTTAATTTTTCGAGTGATTTTATAGCCTTTCCTCAGTAAGGTGAGGAAGGCAAAAAACTTAATCCTACTACTGTTATTTAGGAAACGAATTCGGATTTTTCGTACCTATTTGAAATTGTCGTTAAATTTCCCATCAAAATTATTATTTTCATGTTAAATTCTACGACCCGAATAACAAAAAAAAAGATGATACAACTAGTGATACAATTATATTTCTCGATTAAATTTTCAAAAGGCCCTATCTGCATAGGAAACCCATGAGGGATAGGTTGTTTTGAAAATTTAATCTAGATTTCATATAATTTGAATTTTTATTCCTTATCTTTTTATCTTTTATTAATAATTATGAAATGATAAAATTTGGTACAAGAATCTAATTAAATACATTTTTTAAGAATTTTCAATAATGAAAAAGAAAACAATGTTTTTTTTTGTTTTTTGGCATTAGTTGTTGTTTTTCGGTGAGAAATGAAACAAAATTACTCTTCGTTACGTTTCGGTCATCTTCAGACTATATTTAAACACAAAAATACAAAACAATGGTAACGTTAAGATTGTTTTGTATCTCTCATTATTGCCTAGTATAGATTTAGCTGGAGTATTTATTTATTGAAAAAGCGTGTTTCTTCCAGTCAGATCGTTTAGATTTAGAAAAAAATATTTGGATTTTTTTTTCTACATTTTGACACTGAATTTCGAAAAACATCATAATATGCATTGTTTTGCAAAACATAAATTTCTCTGATGTTTTTTATTTTTTAGATTTTGTTGATTAAATGTATTTTTCAATATTCATTCAAATTGAAAAGAGTAGTAAATAAAATGTTTCTTTACAAAAGGGATTTCTGTACATACATATTTGTAAAACTGAAAAATAGATTACTTTCCGAAAATCTTAAATTCGGTGAAACAAACCTTAAACTTAATTGAGCTTCCAGTTTTGAAAGCAAACAGCTGTTTTATTAATTTTTCAATTCTAAGCGTTTTTTTTTTATTATTTTTGCTTTCAATTGATACATTGCGAAGAAAACAAAAATAAACCCACACTCCGAGAAAATTTTAAAAAATCAAACTCAAGAGTGGTTTGTCACAAGAACATTTTTATGAGAAAACATTTTCCATTTAACTCTTTTTATAAGCTTGTACATTAATAATATAGGGGTGACACCCCTTACATATTAGTATCTTTATCAAAATTTCTTTATTTGATGATCGGGTGTCACCCCTGAAAATTAAATTTTTGAAGTATTCAGTCTTCATGTACACATGCACTTTTACTAACTGTGAATACTTAACTTCATCATTATAAGTATACTATGTAAACATATTCTAAAACATGAGTGTTACTTTTGGGTGTCACCCCCATCTAAAATGAATGTTTCAGAAAATTTAACTTGTATGTTTTGTTTATATTAGTTAGATACTTGATGATTTTTTTTATCAACATAGTTTAGGTCAATTATATTTTTTTCTCCGTCCGAGTCAGGTGTCACCCCATCAGCTCGGGTGTCATCAGCTCGGGTGTCACCCCAAGATGGGTGACACCCGGGGCGGGCCAACACCGCTTCCCCCCCCCCCCCTTAGTACGCCACTGGAAATGGCAACATTAGAGGAATTAGATGTTGTTCCCGTAATAGTTGATAATTTGATGGTCAATTTTACCAATGTTGAAAAACGTTATCATTTTAGTTATCCCAAGTAACCACGGGACACTAAAAAATAACTGTAATTCAACTCTATATCAAAATATAAAGTAAGCTTTTTAATGTCACACAACTCTATATTCTCTTGTAGAGTGAGATTAAAGCTAAAAGTGGCGACGTTAACAGTTGATATACAGTAACTTTGAAAATGTTGATATAGAGTTTTGCTCCAGAAAAACAAAAACAAAACTACTTTACCGACACTTCGGCACTGACAGCAAAAAGCTTTCCCCAGTACCAAGCCCTCTCTCTCTCTCCCTCTTTCACGTTTTTCTTTGGAAAGCTTTTCCCTTCCATCTTTTTTGATACATTACATCAGTTTGGAGAATCCAAGTGCCATTTAATTGATAGTCCCAGCTGAAATCATGCGCGCCATCCATTTCCTCTGTCTGAAAATATGCTTTCTAGAGAAGATAATTGTCGAAGGAGTCTTTCTTGTGTCATTCAAGTACATGAAGTAAAAAACGGGTGCAATGATTTGCCAACATTTTTCTGTAATCACTTTAATTGAAATATCAAGACTGGAACGAACACTTACACCGACTAAATACTGAAATATCACTTCTGCATGCCTCAGCTGGGGGAGAAAACCTGGTTACGGGATAATTCTCGATTGACAAGCCACGGCAGCAACAATCCTTGTCTGTTGCTGAAGATGTTCGTACAAAGATGCCGGAGTTTTTCTTCACTGTAAAAACATGAAATCCAATCAATACTTGTGGAAGCAGGCTAATTAATAAGGATTTACATACCACCGATTATTTGCACTAGTATTTGCTGCAGAATAAACTTTTCGTTTGAAGTTATTTACGTTTTGCAATGCATCCGCAAAACTTTAATTGCTTTTACTAATGTTGATTTAATGGTTTGAAACATTTGAAACAAACCTGGTTACGGGATAATTCTCGATTGACAAGCCACGGTAGCAACAATCCTTGTCTGTTGCTGAAGATGTTCGTACAAAGATGCCGGAGTTTTTCTTCCTTGTAAAAACATGAAATCCAATCAATACTTGTGGAAGCAGGCTAATTAATAAGGATTTACATACCACCGATTATTTGCACTAGTATTTGCTGCAGAATAAACTTTTCGTTTGAAGTTATTTACGTTTTGCAATGCATCCGCAAAACTTTAATTGCTTTTACTAATGTTGATTTAATGGTTTGAAACATTTAAAGAAATGTCAAAGTTTCGAAGCATTTCTAGATGTTGATTTAGAGTCGTGGCACATTAAAGAATTACTCTATAGCGAGATAAAAAGCTTTCCTATAAAGCTTTGAAACATTTTATAATTAATGCTTCAAAGCTCTAATTGACTATTCTATATGATTAAATACAGTAAGCAATAATGTTTCAAGCTATAAATGTTTTGAAGCATCTACAAAGCTTATATAAAGTGACGTAGCATCGGAAATGCTTAGTTAGAGTGAATTTAGGGTTTTGATTTAATGTTTGTGGTTACTTGCGTATTTGAAATTGTTTTTTATCTTAATTTGTTGTACAAAACTTGTAATTTTGTTAAACATTTGTTTTGTCAAGACAAACATAAAAATAGCTGTGCAATAATTTTGTTGTTTCTAATCTTAATTACTTACCAGTACAATAAAAAGAATATAATTTTATAAATTTGTATAATTTTATCTGAAATTTCTTTCAACCATCCAGACGAGAGCATTTAACATAAAAACTCTCTATGAACACTCTGCTATACTAGTTTTCACTTCAGACGATCTCTACCAAACATGCCTCATATTACCTGTGCCTACGACGCGGTCGCTTTGTGTTTGTCGCAAACAGTATTTATTATAAAAATAGTTTTTATTTTTTATTTCGGTATCTATTGAAGATAGAGCTTTGGTGTCTTCGAGAGAGTTGTTCATTTTTGGTAGTTGAGCAACTTTGTCGAAAACAAAAATATTCTATACCTTGTATCTTAGAAAATAAATAGTTTTCTCTTGTTTTGCACAACTAAAATCAATCAAATTGTAATGACGTCTGAGACAATAATATAGAACCGTTTGGTACCAGCAACTTTCTAGAACATGTCAATTTTGTAAAACTTATCGTTTTTGAGATATATTCAAATCAATATTATTTTTCCCCATACAGAGCTGGCTCTGTTCGCTGCATACAGAGCTTAGCTCTGTTCTACCATACAGAGCAGGTAAGGAGTTTTTATTGAGCCTGTAGAGCTCGATGCGTATCTGCCTAGGGGTGACCAAAGTAAGGCCCGCGGGCCAAACGTGGCCCGCGAGGTGATTTTTTGTGGCCCGCGGACCCATTTTGAATGATAATGTAAAAAGACCCGTTGATCACTTGTTATGTGATTTTATACTTTTTCAAAACTAAGGTTTATTTATAACTTTTTTATGCTCATCTTTTTTATTTTAATTTTTTGTTAATAAAAAACTAGTGATTTATCAATATTTTGATCCCCATTATAGGACACAAATATTTTGTTCAAAAATCACACAATTTCACACGTTCCAATGTGATGTGAGTGAAACTATTCAACATCGTCAATATTTTTAGAAATATTTATAGCTTTTGTCGACCAACCCTCCCCTCCCCCATTATTGAAAATTGGATCGAAAAATCAGGAGCACAAATATTTTTCTAAAAACTTAAAAAAATAAATGGAAATTTAAGTGCACACAGCCGATATCAATTACAAGTTTATTGAAATTGATTTGGTTTTTAGTGAATTTTCGATGAATAAATGTTTTTTCTCTGAAATGGTTTTTTTTTGTCGAATCTTAATTTTTTTGAAAATAATGATTGCAGTTCAACTTTACGGGTTCATTTTGTAACTTTTTTTTCATTGAAGTATTGAAATTTGGCTCTAAAAGATTTTCAATAAAATCTACAATTGGGTTCTAAAATGAAGCTTAGATTGCTGATATTATTGTTTACAGCGATAAAGCTTATTTTTCTGGGTACAATGACCCTTTGTACGACCACAAAGAGTTTAAAATGGATTTTTAAATCAATTTTGAAAAATTAACCTCACGGTCCTTTTTGACAGAAAAGCTCCTACTTGACAGCTCGTTCCAATGGGACCATAGTTGATCCATCGAAAAAATGTTGTCTTGTCAAAAAAAAAATGTTTGCATTAAAATGATAAAAAGTGATCAGAAATGGTTTTTAATCGTGTTTTTTACCGTTGTACAAAAAATTGACATAGGGCTTTAGTACCCAATTGCTATAGAAAACTGCCGTTTTGTGTTTTCTATTATTTTTATCTAAAGAAAATATTTAAAAAAAACAGAAATTAAAAAAATTACAACTTATAGATTTTTTTGTAGTCTTTTAAGTTAAAATAACGATATTTAGTTTTTCAAATAACCTATTTTGTAAATTTGGCCCGCAAGCTCATTTGAGCTTTAAATCTGGCCCGCTCTTCAAAAACTTTGAGCACCCCTGTAACCATTTCTATTTTCGGATTGTTTACATGCTACGTTGCCGACACAGCTGACTGACTGTGATTTTTTGTTCTGAGGTACATTGTTTGGGATATTGATCATGTTGTTTTCAGTAGATTTCGCTGGTTCCTGAGCCCGTTCCGTCTCGCCTGTTTGGGAAGTGCTTCACATACGTGATTGCACAACACGAGATAATGTTTCACCCGATCACGAACATGGTCTAAATCCATTTTTCTTTCATGTTCCTGAAAAAAATCTTCCACCGTTGAAGAAAAATAGACTTTGTACAACTCAAATCAATTTATTATTCGATAATTAATGCCCTATTTAGAATCATCCAACACTAACTTTTTACGGCCAATACTTCTCCTGGACCTACAACCTAGCGAACACTCCATTACTGCTGGTCTTGAAGCACAGAACTGGACATTCCAGACTTTAAATCCTTCCGCAATGTCCAACGCTGAAGGTATCCGGCATCGTCTCCGACAAAGTCTCGGTTCGACCTTTTCGATTTTTTAGTCAAAACATGACCAAAACCTCGCCACTGCTCGTCTGCATATCCTCCGAGGACCAGTTACACCAAGGCGGATGCTCCAGGATGAGCAAGGAAACTTCATTCCACATATTTTTGCACCGGATTTGTCCGCGGATCTGTTTGCCTTCGGAACGGTCTGGAAAGGAGGATTTTTTGTTCATCCTAGCTATTTTGTACATTTATTTTATTACTTCATTAATTAAACTTACCTATTTGGTAAAAGAACAGGTACAAAACCAGTTCTTATAGTTTTCCAAGCACAAAATAAATCCTCAGATTTTTGCTATTCTTCTTCACCACTGGTTTGTTTTTGTTGAATGGATGAAAGAGTAAGAATTACTTTTGTTTCTGTTTTATAGTGCTCTCTCATTCACTCTTGGGCAACTCAATCCCGTGTTGCCAGTTTGTAGATATAAAATTCTAGCAGTGTTGCTAGTAGCAGCAATAAATTAGCACTATCTCAGCTGCTTTTAGAGCAGTTCTTTTAGAGCTGATTTGCTCTGAGTATAGCTATTTTATGACTGATGTGCTGTTGAATGCTGATTACCAGCCAATATATGATTTATTTTAATGCTGGATGGTTACTTGGGTAAACAAGATAAATGCAAATTAAAATACTAAAAATGAATCAAGAAAAACATAAAACAAGAGAAGTAATGTTTTTCATAGAACAAAAGTTGCTCAAAATGACCTCCTAAACACGGGAAAAATAAAAATTGTCGAAAAAAAATGGGGCAGTAGAGGGTCTAGATTTGTTTTGTATGGAAATTGTCCACGAGAGGAGAGGGTAAGTGTCTACGTGGGTTATTAATGGTCCCTAATTTTCTTGTGGCTTTAAGTGAAAATTCTGCACGATTAGTAGCGTGGATGATTTTCGACCCCTTATTGTGCGTTTTAGTGTGTTATCGCGGGGTGACGCTCCCCTCGGTTAGAAAATAAGTTTACATTAAAACCCTTTGGCTCGAGCCTTGTGTCGATCTGGCTCGAGCAAAAACTGGTGGTTGCATCTCAGCAAAACATTCCGTTAAATTCCATTCAACTCAATCGAAATTCTGAAACGGAATCCATTTGAATCGTTTACGTATTCCAGTTGTTGCATTTGAAACGCATACGTAAACGATTCGAATTGAATTCCGTTTCAGAATTCCGATTGAGTTGGCTTGGATATTCTTACTAACTGTTCTCTGATTTTAGAAACGGAAAAAAATCATCACTATCAGAAAATGAAATAAATTTCGCCAGAAAACTTTACGAAAGTGCATTTCACCCCGATACCGGTGACCTGCAAAATATTTTTGGACGTATGAGTTTTCAAATGCCCGGAGGTATGGCAATAACTGGTGCTATGTTACAGTGGTACAGGTAAGATCCAGTCAAAATGCTACGTAGCTAAATGATTCAATGAAGAGATGTATCTCTGGAAGAGTTTGCATATTTGCTGTTGTTGTTTTTCAACATTCAGTTTTTCGGAAAGAAAGTTTTCCAAAAGTAATTGGCCAGGTGTTGTAGCCGCGAGGTTGTGGCCAATAAAGAAAGCACGTTGTTGGAGAGAGCGCGATGCGACGCGTGTTTATTCTAGCGAGGTTCTTACACAACTAAATGGTATTACCCAAAGTAGAGGGAAAGGGAGCTTGGCAAGGTACACTCTAAAGCGGAACTATAACAACTCTTCCCCCCTTGGGTTTGTACTTCTCTCTACAGGTCCAGTCTCCGAGGCGGCTTGATGACTCATGTCGATCGTCGCGGTGATTGCTGGTTGTTTGCCTCGGATCTACCAGCAGCGTTCGTCGGTTTCAGCTTCGGCACCGCAAGTGGTCCTTGCGATTTCGGCTTCGGTACCGCAGGTGGTTCCGGCGGTTTGGGAGTAGCCGCAGCACTCCGCGATGATTGCGGTTCAGCAATCGGTGTAGGTACAGCGGCAGCAGCTTGTGGCGTGTGTTGTACTGGATTGGTTCGTGGAGCAACTGGCACGATGTCTGGCTCGAAACACTCAGCTGGTATCTCAGGACGTCCAGACGGCAGGTTCGCTCCGACTTCTCGTAGCTGGTCGATGTGGCGCTTCCAGAGTCGACCGTCGTCCAGCTTGATGTTGTAGTGAAGTTTGCCCAGCTTTTCAGCAACGTGACCGTACTTCCACTTGTCCTTGCTCAGGAAGTCACGAGCAGCAACTCTCGCCCCCTCGGGAAGCGATCGAACGGCTACTTCGGGCTTTTCTTCCACCACTGCAGCGTTCGGGACCATCAGGTCCAGTCGAGACCGGATCTGCCTGTTGAACAGCATCATCGAAGGCGATTTTCCGGTGGCAGGATGTATGGTCTTGCGGTAACTGAGTAGGATGTTGCACAGTTCCGCGTGCATTCTCGACTTGTCGCAGTTGAGAGCCTTCATCTTGCCCTTGAACGTTTGGATGAATCTCTCTGCCTCACCGTTGGTTGCCGGATGGTACGGTGCGCCCATCTTGTGGAAGATTCCATTTTGTTTCAGGAAGTGCTGAAACTCGGCCGACGTGAATTGCACTCCATGGTCGCTCACGAGCACGGCAGGTATCCCGTAGGCAGCAAAGAATTCACGACAGGCGTGGATGGTCGTACTCGTAGAGATGTCTCGCAAGATCTTCACTTCTGGCCACTTGGAGTACGCGTCAACAAATACGATGAAGTACGTACCCATAAATGGTCCAGCGAAATCCACGTGCACTCTGTCGAATGGTCCCTTCGGCGTTTCCCAGCAGTGTAGAGGCACTTTCGCAGGATCGGCCCGTGTCACCTGACAGGCCGCGCAGTTCCGGATCAGCTCCTCGATGTCCTTGTCGATCCGCTCCCACCACACGTATCCTCTGGCGAGCGACTTCAAGCGTGTGCTCCCAAAGTGTGTAGAGTGCAGCTCCGCGAGCACGTTCTGCCGCAGCTCTGGTGGGACGTACACCCGGATTCCGCGCATGATGCACCCTTGTTGTAGCGCAAACTCGTTCTGGTCGATACCAAAACGATCACGTGCTTCGACTGTTTTCCCGTTCTTGAGACCTTGCAGCAGCACCTTCACTGTCGGATCTGCAGCAGTCGACTTCGCCAAATCTCCGACCGTCAGCGGCAGCGTCTCGATCATGTTGACCTCCAGCAAGTCAACTTCCTCGACGACGTACTCGGGTGTTTGTGCGCTGATCGGCAATCGAGAAAAGGCGTCAGCGTTGTAGTGCTCCCTCGTCGGACGAAACTTGATCTCGTACCGGAACGAAGCAAGGTACGCAGCGTAGTGCTGCATCCGTAACGCTGACATCGCCGGCAGACCCTTGGTCTCCGAGAAAATCTGCTTCACTGGCTCGTTGTCCGTGACAAGCCAGAACTTTCGTCCGTACAGGTACTGGTAGAACTTTTGTGTTCCGAAGATGATCGCGTACGCCTCACGATCGATCTGCTTGTACCTGCGCTGCGTCTCGTTCAGCGTCTTCGACGCGTACATGATTGGGCGTTCTGTACCGTCTGGCATGATGTGGCTTAGTACTGCACCGACCCCGTACGGCGAAGCGTCTGTTGCCAGGACCAGTGGCAACTCCGTATTGTAGTGCACCAAGAAGCGGTCTGACTGCATCTCGTCCTTCACTTTCTTGAACGCTTCGTCGCACTCCTTCGTCCAGCGGAACGGCACGTCGTTCCGCAGCAGACAGTTCAACGGGTAGATGGTCGTGCTCAGGTGTGGGAAAAACCGACCGTAATAATTGACCAATCCAACGAACGAACGGACTTGATCCTTGTTCTCCGGCACGGGCATGTCTTGCACTGCATCGATCTTCTTCCGCACCTTGTGGATTCCGTCGCGGTCAATCAAGTAGCCACAGTACTCGATTCGGTCGGCGAAGAACTGGCACTTCTCCAGGTTGATCCGCATGTTGTACTGGCTCAGTCGTTTCAGCACCTCTTCGAGGCGCTCAAGGTGGACCCGATCGTTCGGTCCCGTAATGCGGATGTCGTCTAGGAAAACGGTCACACCTGGAATCCCGTTCACCACCTCCTCCATCAAGCGTTGCCAGATCGCCGGCGCCGGGCTGACGCCGTACATCAGCCTTGTCGGCCTAAACAGCCCCAGATGCGTGCTCAGCGTGAGAATCTCCTGATCCTCCGGGTCGACCTCCAGCTGCAGGTAGGCTTGCGAGAGATCAATTTTCGTGAACATGTCCCCGCCGGCCACGTTTGCGAACAGCTCTTCCACTGTTGGCAGGGGATGGTCATCGACCACCACGTTCGGGTTGACAGTGATCTTGTAGTCCCCGCAAAGTCGCACTCGGTTGTTCAACTTCAGCACTGGGAAAACCGGCGTGGCCCACGCACTGTGGTTCACCTTCACCAGCACACCGCTTTCCACCAGGCCCTTGATCTCCTTTTCGACCGCCTCCTTGATCGAGAAAGGGACCGGCCGCGCACGCAGGTACACCGGACGCGCATCCGGTTTCAGCTGCAACTTCGCTGTGAGGCCTTCGATCTTCCCCATCGACTTCTCACAGACACTTCCGTAGCGCTCAATGAGCGTCTGCACCGCGGCGGCGCTGTTTTCAACCACTGTGTGGACGTTCTCGTAGAACTCGACCACGTCGATTTTTAGCACTTTCATCCAACTTCGACCCAACATACAGCAGCAGTTCGTGGCTTTCACCACCGTAGTCCACCCGGACGGCACACATCCCGCACAATTCGATTGCGTTTCCACTGTAGCTCACGAAGCCCGTGTCCGGGGAACTCAATTCCACCGTGGGAAAGTACTTTTCTTGGTCCCACACACTCATAACCGTAACCGGAGAGCCGCTGTCGATTTCAAACTTCACTTTCGCACTGTTCACGGACAGTTCCAGCCAGAATTTGTCCACTTTGTTGTTGAAATCGGCAGCGTCGGAAACTCCACAGATCTCCTCCACTAGTACTTTTTCTCTGCACTTTCTATCTGCGCCCGCACTTTCCTCCACCTGGTGAGCATCACTTCTTCGGCCCTTCTGGCCAGCACTTTTCTTCTGGCACACACTCTGCAGGTGACCCTTGACCTTGCAGAAGTTGCAGACGGTGTGGGCGTGCTTGCACTCGTTTGCGAAATGCTCCGCACTTCCGCAGCGGTAGCAGGTTTTCTTCTCCTCGCTCTTCTTGCCCGCACTCTTTTTGTACGCCTTTCCCTTCGCCGGTTTTGTCGGTGGATGCTCCACCAGATTCATCTCCGGCCGACTCTGACGCGCGTGGATCTCCTGTCCACCCTTTGCCGACGCCTCCATTGACACGGCAATATCACGAGCTCGGGCCAGAGTCAGGCCGCGCACTTCCAGCAGCCGCGACTGGATTCCCCGGTCCTTGATCCCAAAGACGAACTGGTTCCGTAGCGCTGTGTCCAGGTAGTTGCCAAAATTGCAGGTTATGGCCAACTTCCTCAACGCCGTGAGGTAATCAGAAACTGATTCCTCCGCACGTTCGTCGCACTGCTTCCGAGACTTGAAGCGAAAATTCTCGAGGATTTCAAGGGGCTCCGGGTTGAAGTGTTCCTCCAGCAGTTCCACGATCTCCTGGTAGGTCTTCGTCTGCGGCTTCACCGGCGCAAGTTTATCCGAAATGGCGTCGTACGTTTCCGCACCCATGTAGTGCAGCAGCATCGGCCGCTTCGCGCCATCTTGGATGCCGAACAAAAGAAATACTCCCTCCAAGCGTTCCACCCAGCGAGACCATTTCATTTTGTGACGGTCGAAAGGCTCGACTGTGAACGCCGAATGCATCGCAATTGGCACCGGAGCTTGGCCCCGGCCTGGCCATCACCTTGATCGTTACCCGGAGGTGGGTTTTCGTCCGCCATCGTCGCCAAAACTGTTGTAGCCGCGAGGTTGTGGCCAATAAAGAAAGCACGTTGTTGGAGAGAGCGCGATGCGACGCGTGTTTATTCTAGCGAGGTTCTTACACAACTAAATGGTATTACCCAAAGTAGAGGGAAAGGGAGCTTGGCAAGGTACACTCTAAAGCGGAACTATAACACCAGGACACACAAAAAAATATTACTGTAATGACAAAAGTAACTTACTCTCGAAATAAAAGGTGCTCAAAATTTGCTACATTAAAAGTATTCTTCTTGTTTTGAAAATGAAAACCTTTACTGCTACAGTTTTCGAAAATCTCATTGCTAACTGATTTGAAAGTTTTAACATTCGACTGTATAATTTCTTTCATTTTGTCGTTCTCGTGTAACCGTTTACGCCTAATCTAATCTAATCTAATCTAATCAGACCCTAGCGCAGCCAATCTTTCGAAGGGATCCTGGAGAGTGCCTTAGGTTAGATGACGCCTAGCATTCTTCTTGTCATTTATTAACATTTGTAGTGCGCCATTGCATCGAAAATGCATTGAAACATCACAAGCGTTAAAGCGGCCAGGCCTACTGCGTAAAGCCGTATCGCAGAGATGACTCGTAATTGGGTTGAGTTTGAGCACTGAGTGTTCGAACAACAACACAATTCTGAATCGACAGGGGAGGAAGAAGCGTGGGGACACACCACCTTACGCTCCGTGATTTGGTTGTATTCGTTGGGAGCACCATGCTAAGAAGGTTTGGTACTCCGGGACCCTCTGGGATGGGACATTGTATTTCCACGAATGCCCTGGACACTATTTGCCGTGGTTATAGCGCCACAACTCGCTCTCTGTAACAGTATTCCTAATTCCAGTCCACGCTCACCAAGTCGTCATGGCCTAGTGGTTAGCATTTTTGCTTACCAATCCAAAGGACCCCGAACCCCGCCTCGAGCGACTTTGATTTTTCGTTCATATTCATCATTTCAAATGTATGTGTTCTTAACTTTCTCGTTGGGAGCAGATGGGAATCGAACCCAGAACCATTCGCTTACAAAGCGAACACCGTAACCAGTCAGCCACGGCCGCTCCCCCTCTCGTGTAACCGTTTACGCCTAAGTCCAAAATCTAAACAAACGTTTAGGTTCCGGTGATTTCAGTGGTTAGTGAGTTATGGTTAGGACGCGGAACAAGGTTGGGGGATTAGGGGAAAGTTTGTTTTCCAAAGGATAAGGCAATGGCTGCAGTTGTTTAGCGACCGAAATGGGTAAGAAGGAAGCTTGGATGTTTGGTGGCGTATGTGATTGATTTTGTTTGTTTTTGTAGGACGCTGTTTATGCGGTAGCCGAAGATCGGAGGTCGGGATGTGGATTTGCACAGGTTGTATTCGGTGGTGGTGGCCCGGTGGACTAGATTGAAGTTGAAGCAGATATACATCCGCTTTTTGAACAACTGCCATGTCCTTCGATGAACGCGATCTGCCACGATTGCCAAGAATGAGCGCGATCTGGCACGATTTCATCGCGATGTGAGCGCGATGTAAGATGTACACTGCTCAAATGAGTTTAACAGCAACAAAATGACAGGTCTTGCTGAGATTCGATTCGAGCAGTGGAAGAGCAAAACAAAACAAAATAAACACGTGGGAAAAGTGTCTGTTG
This sequence comes from Culex pipiens pallens, assembly GCF_016801865.2. Lineage (NCBI taxonomy): Eukaryota > Metazoa > Arthropoda > Insecta > Diptera > Culicidae > Culex > Culex pipiens. The sequence goes on from NC_068937.1 coordinate 72,202,561, forward strand.
GAGGACTAATTTTCGGATCTCAGGTAATCCCGCCGGCTGTGTAGGCCAAGTTCTCTGCATTAACTGTCTGTCGAGCGCGATCAATGTCTCAAAAGAATGGTCCTTCCGAAATTTCGCGTTCAGGAAGAAGGACAACCAAAAGCTCGCCATAAAGGAGAAGGACGGCGGCTGCGAGAATTTTCGCAGAAGAAGACCAAGCCGGAATGACTCCTTTAAAGGCAAGGAAGTCGCCGCTGTCGATTCGCCAGCCCAAGCGACATCCCATGTTCCTATGTCTTCCTCGTCCAACCCGCCGAAGGGCATCGCGTCGGCACGGTGCTCAAAATACCGTTATTATGAAAATATGCCATCCGAGATTTTGGTGTCTATTGATTCCTTACACCATAACGCACCTCTGGGCAAAACATAAAAACATTCGCTGATGTAGTTTTCGAGATACAGCCACAGACAAACAGACGTGAATCATCATTGATTTTATCAAAAAATCCATCGTTTACCAAAGAAAGTTCGAAATTGGGCTGCACACTAGCGCTATCTGCAGTCCTGTTGCGAAAACATCATCATTTCGATAAACCAAATTAAGCGTGTACCCATTTTTCCCTCTAAGCGTGTACGAATGAAAACTGACAGGTGTTTGTTTATGTTTGCTGTCGATTTTGTTTTCTCATTCTATGCCCAGAAAATTCGCAAAAGATGGGCTGGAAAGTTGAATAATCCTGCTAAACTCCCATCATAATAACATTCCACCTTGTATTCCGCAGCATGTTCTGTCCCGTGACCTGCAGTTTTGTTTAGGAAATAAGATGAGAACCGGTGTGATGGGCAAGTCGCGTAAGATTGAATAAAACTGATCGCAGGTTGCGTGATTGTTATCTTCCAAGCTAATCCAACTGGCTGTGCCGGGTGTGGGCATGTAAAAGGGTTGGAGGTTCCGATTTAGTTTTAGCGGAGTGGCAATATCATTAGTTCATGTTACAGTGAAAAAAAATAGCCACGGTGCCAAGGCGAATGGGTTGCTTCAGATTCAAGGTCTTCAAGGGGAACAACCTAGGAAATAGCATTTATACTGGCGGATTTCACCAAATTATGAGCATGTTTAACTGATGTCGGTCGGACGAAAAAACCAATGCAGCTGCTAGAGGTGAAGGGGAGTGGAAGTCCATCAATTAAATTGTGTTAAACTGATTTATTCTTTTACATATCCTGTTTTCAAAATGTTCAGTTAATCTACTCTGGACTGGCTTGAACTCCAGTGTCGTGTCTTTGTCTCCTCCTCCAAGTCTCTTTACCATACAACAGATCGTTGGTCACGATGTCATCGACCGAAAGTCACACTTTTACCATATC
>NC_068937.1:72204007-72232427 GCF_016801865.2 Culex pipiens pallens
AATTCTGAAACGGAATCTAATTAGAATCGTACACAAATTCCACATTTCAAAATTCGGATTGAGTTAACTGGGTTGTAGAGAATAAGACCAGGATAATCAATATTAGCAAAATGTTTTGGTTTGCTGAAAAGCAACGACGATCAAGACGACGAAGCACTCTCGCCCAGTCGAATCAATCCGATTTCTGAAACGGAATCTAATTAGAATCGTGTACAAATTCCTTTTCAAACGAAACAACCGGTTCGAAAACGGAAATGCTTTTAATTGTGTGCGAATGATTATCAACACAGCATCATAGTGTGTGTGTAAGAATACGTGGATATCTCTATATATCTGATTTTTTTAAACTGAGTTCTATTTCGGTTTCAAAATACTGCTCGAAAAATAAAACTGCAACTCCGCGTTGCGGGTGGTCTGTTTCAGTTCTATTTGAAAAATGAAACAGCTAGAACAAAGTAGAGCTGCGTTGCAAGCAGTCTAAAGCTTTGCTAAATAAAAGAGAGAGAAATTAAAGATAGAGATAATGAACGATTGCGGAGATAGTTGCAAAGCTTTCGAGCGTCGGGTCGGAATCGCGCGGCGTGGGAGAGATGAAATGAAAGAGTCGCAAGTGCCCAGTCAAATCAATCCGAATTCTGAAACGGAATCTAATTAGAATCGTACACAAATTCCGTTGTTGCGTTTGAAACGGAATTTGTATCCGATTCTAATTAGATTCCGTTTCAGAATTCGGATTGAGTTAACTGGGTGTGAGTGCGCTCTCAGAATGATCGTGTGGAGTGGCTTTTGTCGGGGAGTCGGGGACAGGTCTTTAGACTCGTTTGCAAATTTGCAGTGAACGGTCGTTTGACGACATTTTTTAGTTTTGGCCGTGAGTTTACTACACAAATTATGGACTTTTCCAAATCAATCATAAGCATAAGCATAAGCATAGGTGCCTTCCCGCAGTTGCTACTCCGTTATTGACCAGGACCTCCAGAAGTTACATCCACGAGCCGTGGAAGATGAGTGGGTGCTATCTTTCCTCGCTTCGCAACTTCTCAAAGGCCCCTATCATGCTGATCAATACCGGCGCCGGCCACGACCAGTGGTAGGGTCACGGGGAAGTGGATGGGAATGTTAGTCCGATACTTGAGTGATAGAGACCGCCCAATCGACTGCTTCTCCGACAAAGTATCACATGAGTTTTGAGGGGGTTAGTAGATGGGTATGAGGTCAGGATTCACGAGTGGCAGTGATGTGACCATGAGCATTTTGTTTATCGGTTGAAAAATTTAAATCTTAGGCAGCCGGCTGCGGAAAGATAGATAATTAATTATTTAAAATGGTTTATTTTTATCGAACGCGTGCCAGCCGAGCATTAGTGCTATGGGCTGGACTTATCAGTATAATTTTACTGTTTTTACAATTTAGATAACGCGAGCAAATTTCAAAAATAGTAAATAAATGACGCTTTACTCTTCATAAAATCGATAGTTTGATGAGTTAATACTAAAACTGAAAGTTGGAATAAATTTTTACGATCATTTACGACGAAAATTATCGCGAAAAAACCGGACTGCGCGTCCCCAGAAGCACTGCACTTATGAAGGCATTATTCAATTATTATGACCAATCACCCCATGCACACAAATAACGACACAAAAGAGACGAAAATTATCGCGAAAAAAACCGGACTGCGCGTCCCCAGAAGCACTGCACTTATGAAGGCATTATTCAATTATTATGACCAATCACCCCATGCACACAAATAACGACACAAAAGAGACGAAAATTATCGCGAAAAAACAGGACTGCGCGTCCCCAGTAGCACTGCACTTATGAAGGCATTATTCAATTATTATGACCAATCACCCCATGCACACAAATAACGACACAAAAGAGACGAAAATTATCGCGAAAAAACAGGACTGCGCGACCCCAGTAGCACTGCACTTATGAAGGCATTATTCAATTATTATGACCAATCACCCCATGCACACAAATAACGACACAAAAGAGACGAAAATTATCGCGAAAAAACCGGACTGCGCGTCCCCAGAAGCACTGCACTTATGAAGGCATTATTCAATTATTATGACCAATCACCCCATGCACACAAATAACGACACAAAAGAGACGAAAATTATCGCGAAAAAACAGGACTGCGCGTCCCCAGTAGCACTGCACTTATGAAGGCATTATTCAATTATTATGACCTATCACCCCATGCACACAAATAACGACACAAAAGAGACGAAAATTATCGCGAAAAAACAGGACTGCGCATCCCCAGTAGCACTGCACTTATCGGACTTTTCCAAATCAATCATGTAAAAAACCAAAGAAATTCATGTTTAGACCTTTTATTCACTAACTGTATTGAAGACTTTCATGTACAAGAATCTGTAACCCCCCTTTGGAAGATTGAAGTCTTCCATTGAATATTCTATTTATTTATGAATATTCTATTTATGTCCCTACACGGAGAAAAAAGCGTTCCGGAATTCGTGAACAATGTACCACGAAATCGGGAACAGCATGATATTCTACGGTATGAAAACGTACCATGAACACTTTCCATGAACTAAACGCAGATCATGCACACTTGTTCACGCTGCTAAACTTTTCAAATCACCTAAACTTTTCGATATCGATGAGCTTTATGCTTACAAGCAATTTCACAGCGCCATCTGCATATCGTTCGATACTGTAATTAAGCTTTCAACCTGCCATCTAGCGGTGGGTTACGCAAGCTTTGCGCTTCCAGAATGTTCTTATCTACAAGAAAACTTTTTTCAAAACAAAAAAAAAAGAAAACTAAGTTTTTCTTTATTCACAACATACATAATGTTAACAATGTACATTCCTATTGAACGGCCCGAGCGGTTTAGGCTTTCAGGATTTTTGTGATATTTACTTGTAGAGTCAAAACAGATCAGTAAACTTCACTTATTTGTATATTACACTTTTTAAAGATTACATTTTTTTTGCGGTAACACTCTCAACTTTTACGCGCACGATCACATCACTTTGCATTAAGATCTTCGTCGAGCCAGTTCTCTACGTTGAAGCCAGACTTGTCCTCCAGACCTCTGCGCCGAGCCATGCCAGACCCGAACTCTTCACAGCGGCTAAGTCCCGGCGGACTCTTCACAGCGGCTAAGTCCCGGCGGAATGCGGCCTCCACCGCTAAGTCCGGCTGAACTGGGGCCTCTGCTACTGGTGGCTGCTGGCGGGTCCGGCTGGTCTGGGGCTTCTTCAGGATCTGGAACTGGACTGGGCTTGAACTGGCTGGAACTGACTGGAACTAACTGCCCTCCTCAAGAATTTTGGGGTTTTTATAGTCAGTCCCCGAAAACTCTACTAAATTTTGTTCTACTAAAAGTGGTCCGTTTCGATGAGAAGCATCGATGAACCTCATGAATTAAATTATTGTCCTTTTCTTTCAAATGTACACGCCGCGCGGCATTTCAGAAAATGCCATAGACATTGTAGCCAGCGATTTTCTGCACTTTTGGTGCAATAAAAAACATTCCCGGCAACAATGCCATGCAATTCGAAGAAGAAGATCAACAAAAACAAAACGCACAGTATGGGATTTGACAGCGCGCATTTGCCGAAAGTGCGGCGCGTCGTTTCGAGGTGGTATGCCGCGTGTCTTTTTCGGGAATACGCGCAATATGCAGACCTCTGCAATTCATGACTTTCCGTATGGTGTAGTGAGTACACCTCAAAATCGGAAGTCATGGGTTCGAACCGTTGTCGTGAAACTTTAAATTATGTTATTGGAATATCAAAATTATGTTCCTCAAACATTCTTAAAATTGTAGGTCAATAATGAGAAGGTCGAATTCTCCATTGAACAAACATGCCAATGAATTTGGTTAAGCCACACCCTCAATTTCCCCTGTGTAATAACATCGCACATTCATAATTGAAAGCTTAACCTTTTTTTTTTGATTGCCTAACAATTGGCGAAATTTAATAAAGGGCTTTTCAGGTGAGGATGACTCATGATCCACACCTGTACATAAACTTAATTATTTGTCGCGCAACGCGAGTCGACGGGTAAAATTATTTATGCTTGCGTAAGCGCGCATGGTCAGAACTGTGGTGAGGTTCGAAAAATTGACAAATTTAATGATTTAAATTTGAGGTCGCTGCACTATGATAAACTTTCACAATGATATTCACTTAAATTTCCTTGCGCTTGTTCGGCTGAAATCTGCTATCCGCTGAAGATTCTCCCAACAGCGGATGCCTGCTTCCGGATTCAGGTTGTTAGCCAGCTTGGTCGTTAAGTTTTAAAACAGACCAGTTCCACTCTTGCCCGGTCACCGCCGCGTCCTCGGTAGGAAAACACACTTCGGAATGCCAATGTCAACGCCCAATTTCGGAATTTGTGACGGCTGACCACAATCTGGAACGCCGGGAGTTCTTGCGTTTTGTCCTGCAAAAAAAAAGCTGAAATTAGCATACACAATACTCAAATAAACAAATAACTTACCATTTACACGCAATCCTTGACCGTCGGATAATTCCCAAGGCCGACAATGGCCAATGTTCCTAAAAATATGGTCCATTTTAGCTGGAAACTTTGACACTGAAGGGCTTTTGTTAATTTGAATATTATCCACCGGTGTCTACCGCGGTAAATGAAATACTTCATTTTGACATTTCCAGATACATTTTTGTGTAGCATGCTTTGTCACGCGGTGGGTGCGTTCAGTGCTGCCGTTGTTGCAGCATTTTGTGAACGTACCCCAGAAATGTCAGTTTGACAAATTGGCACCAGTGAACGTATCTCAGAATTATATTTTTTTGGTTTGTTTTTCAATCGACGGTGCCGGATGTCCTCGTCCTCCAGAAACTGCTCCTGATCGTCGGATTCTTCAGAGTTGTCGTCCGAGAGATCCAAGTCGCTGTCTTCCACTGGAACAGGAGTTAACCCAGGCGCTGCAGGCACTGTGGCTGCCACCGGATCGGCCAATCCAAAACGGTCGAAGAACAATCAGAGCGGCGTCGGCTCTGGCGAGGCAGTAGTCTCCAAACTCGGTGCTTCAGCTGGTTCGCGTGCTAACGGATCAAGCGTCGTCGGCGTCGTCGATCACGGTACCAACCTCCTATTGCCAGGAGTTGGCACGATGAACCTGCGCGAAGACGGCATCGCCGTGCTAAAGGTCCATTGAGTCGCGCCGTGCATTTTGAAAGCGTCGTTCTGCTTCTCCGCCCTAGCGCTGCTGCTTGGCGAAACGTCCTTGGTCGGCTGGAGGAGAGCAGAGATGGTCCGGACTGGCCGGCCGAACATCTTTTCCGCCGGAGACTTGCCTCCGAGATCGCCGATTGGGGTATAGCGGTACACTTGCAGAAGCGTCTGCAGTGCTTCCTCATTGGCAAACATTACCAAAAAAACAACAAAACAAACAGCTGTCAAAAATCTACCGCTTTGGTGAGCTGCTGCACCGAGCTTTTTGTGTGGTGAGCCTGGTCAATGTTTTGGTGGAATTTCAGCAGAGAAATGTTTCATTTGAAATATTCTGAAATGTGTCATGCGACACCCGCGCGTCGCATGAAGTATTTTAAGAAAATCCACCGCGGTTAACCGCATTCAAATTAACAAAAGCCCTTGAATCTACCCAGTCAAATCAACCCGAATTCTGAAACGGAATCTAATTAGAATCGTATACAAATTCCGTTTCAAACGCAACAACCGGTTCGAACACGGACTGACTGGGTAGATTCAAGGGCTTTTGTTAATTTGAATGCGGTTAACCGCGGTGGATTTTCTTGAAATACTTCATGCAACGCGCGGGTGTCGCATGACACATTTCAGAATATTTCAAATGAAACATTTCTCTGCTGAAATTCCACCAAAACATTGACCAGGCTCACCACACAAAAAGCTCGGTGCAGCAGCTCACCAAAGCGGTAGATTTTTGACAGCTGTTTGTTTTGTTGTTTTTTTGGTAATGTTTGCCAATGAGGAAGCACTGCAGACGCTTCTGCAAGTGTACCGCTATACCCCAATCGGCGATCTCGGAGGCAAGTCTCCGGCGGAAAAGATGTTCGGCCGGCCAGTCCGGACCATCTCTGCTCTCCTCCAGCCGACCAAGGACGTTTCGCCAAGCAGCAGCGCTAGGGCGGAGAAGCAGAACGACGCTTTCAAAATGCACGGCGCGACTCAATGGACCTTTAGCACGGCGATGCCGTCTTCGCGCAGGTTCATCGTGCCAACTCCTGGCAATAGGAGGTTGGTACCGTGATCGACGACGCCGACGACGCTTGATCCGTTAGCACGCGAACCAGCTGAAGCACCGAGTTTGGAGACTACTGCCTCGCCAGAGCCGACGCCGCTCTGATTGTTCTTCGACCGTTTCGACTTTTGATTTAATATTTTTTTATCGTCACGGAATATCTGCACGGTGTTCTGTTTTCGCGTCTCGTTATCACTGAACGTCCCCGAAAAAGCTTAGTCGACAGCTGTCGCCCAGTTAACTCAATCCGAATTCTGAAACGGAATCTAATTAGAATCGTATACAAATTCCGTTTCAAACGCAACAACCGGTTCGAACACGGAACCGGTTGTTGCGTTTTAAACGGAATTTGTATACGATTCTAATTAGATTCCGTTTCAGAATTCGGATTGATTTGACTGGGCGTGCGCATGTATTGCATGTACGTACACTAAAAAAAATAGGTTAAATTGGGTACTAAAGCCCTATGTCAATTTTAATGTACATCGGTGAAAAACACGAACAAAAAACATTTCTGATCACTTTTTTTTTCATTTTGAAGCAAAAAAAAAAGACAAGACAACATTTTTTCGATGGATCAACTATTTTCCCATTGGAACGAGCTGTCAAGTAGGAACTTTTTTGTCAAAAAGGACCGCGAGGTTAACTTTTCAAAATTGATTTAAAAATCCATTCTAAACTCTTTGTGGTCGTACAAAGGGTCATTGTACTCAGAAAAATAAGCTTTATCGCTGTAAACAATAATATCAGCAATCTAAGCTTCATTTTAGGAGCCAATTTAGGAACCTCGATTATTGTTTGCATCAGGACACTGTGATGATAAGTCCGTAATTTTTTAGTTATTCTATATTTTTCTCACTTGGCCTAGAAACTAATAGTTTCGTAAATACAAGTAAAAAACATGATTAAAAAGGTGCAGGTAGTTATGTTACACATGATTATTTGCATAAATAATCTTCAATTTACGTACAGGAATCATCCATATATCAAGTGGTCTCTAAAAGGGGGAGGGAGTCTATACTACACATGTTTTTTTGCCTTTCTTACAAAAGAAAGGTTTAAGGTTTGCTTTTGGAAAAACGCTTTTTTCAGAAATCTTAAAAAATTCGTGCACGGCGAGGATTCGTCCTAGGAAAAAATCATATTACTAAATTGAAGGTTAGGATGCGCTCTTTCGATTAAATTTTGGCCCGAAACCAGGAGCTCAAAGTCTGATTTTTGAGATGTCTTTTTCTGAAATACATGAGCGATGTCTGTATCCGCTCTTAAAAATTTGTGTCTTCCATCACTGGAAAACCGCTCGTAAAACCCACAATTTTCATAAGTCAGATATGTAGCCGTGGGGTCGGAGACGAACATTTTATTTTTCGACTCACAATTTTCGACCAGTAAATGTGTTCAAAGAGTATTTTTTGGACTATTTTACAGATAACACTATCAAATTTAAAGAATTCAGTTTCAAACAAAAAGCCATTCGAAAACATGCGCCATAAACTGTTTGGGCCCAAAATTTGAAGCTTTTCCAAAATGTATTTCCAGAGATATAGCGATTTTAGTGTTTTTCGTTTTATTTTTACCCTATTTTTTCCTATTAAATTTTTGGATTTATACAAAATCATATACTGAACATCAAATTCGAAGTCCCAGCTCGTTCTCGCTCGAAAAGTCGTCAAGTCGAAGCTTCAACGCCAGCGCTTTTACGCTTGCGCGTTTTACGCTGCGCTTGAATGTGAAATGGAGCCGGGTCCGGTGGTTTAGTGGTTAGCGTGGTAACCTCTGAATCCCAGTATGGCCTGGGTTCAATCCCAGACGGACCCGGTGGCATTTTTCGAGACGAGATTTGCCTGACCACGCCTTCTATCGGATGGGGAAGTAAAACGTCGGTTCATTTGCGTAAAAGAGGTTTTGAGTGACTCACCACACATAACCTTCGGACGCCTAGAAATGAGCAGAAACTTGCAACAGAGACCACAAAAGACCCGGGGGTCGTTAAAGTGGATTACTTTGCTTTTTTTGCTTTTGAAAGTGTTCTTTCTGGCTTCTCATAATTGATCGACAAAGTGCAATAGCGATACATATTTTTTTAAGTTAATCATAGACTAACAATAAAGACTGAGTACCCTTTATTTTTTTTTTCTAATAATGTCAATCCAATATGTTTTTCTTAATTAAATTTAAATATCTTGCGACAAATAATGTACTTCTGAAATAAAAAAAATGGCATTTGAGGTTTAGCCTAAAAAGATTCGAAGCTTTAGGTAAAGTTCTCACTGGATGGTATCATTATGTTTCTGAAAAATTAATTGCACCAATATATTTCTCGGAGTTTCATCATTTTGTAAGAAAGGCTCTATTTCACCTCTGGTGATATAAAATCGGGTTTTTTTGTATGGACAATTGAGTCCTAATATGAAGTTTAAATTTGTGATATTATTGCTCATAACGATAAAGCTTATTTTTCTGAGTACAATGACGTAGATAATGACCCTTTGAACGACCACAAAGGATTTAAAATGGATTTTTAATTGAATTAAAAAAAATAACTTCATGGTCCTTCTTGACACAAAAGGTCCTACTTGACAGCTCGTTCCAAGGGGACCATAGTTTATCAATCGAAAAAATGTTGTCTTGTCTTTTTTTTTGCATTAAAATAAAAAAAAAGTGATTAGAACTGGTTTTTAATCGTGTTTTTTACCGTTGTAAATAAAAATTGACATAGGGCTTTAGTACCCAATTGTCCACAGGGGGAGTGTCTACGTGGTTTATGGATGGTCCCATACTAACCTAACTAGTATGGTTTGGTATTTGTTTCCCCCATCGGGTGTAACACGGTCACGTGACAACAACATTTTACAATAGATTAACTATGGTTCCATTCAAACAAGCTGTCAAGTAGGATGCTTTATGGAAAGAAGAGCCATGAAGTTAATTTTTGAAAATTGAATCAAAAATCAATTATAAATTCTTTACAGTCGTACCTCTAACCTACATATTTTGATTTTGTGTGAAATACCGATGTACGTCTTTAACCGATCTGTGTTCCCAACATTATAAATTTCCCAAAAAGAATAAAAAGTTTGTATTTGATTTAAAATACATCGAGAAGCATTATACAATGTATTCTGAATAGTTTACAACGATTTTATAAGATTTTTCAATGAAAATTGAATTTTTTGTAAATTATTTTTTGATCCAAAAACTTCAATAAAAAATTGCAGGACCAATGAACTTTTTAAATGCACTGGTATCCTGCTAACTTTATTAACTTTATTTTTGAAAGTACAGCGCATGTATTTGTAATGCAATCATAGGAAACTATTAATGAAATTATTGAAAAACATGCAAATATTATGAAGACACCGACAAATTTATAAACTAAACTTAAATAAAAACACATTTCTCTTCAAAATCTACCAAATCCAAAATTATATTTTGTGCCTGCGAACTATTCTTGATAATTTTTTATTAATTTGATGCAAAAAATGTCAAGTTGACATTTTGCGATGGATCAACTATAGGAAATTTGGAAAGAGCTGTAAAAAATTAAAATTAAATTATTAATATTAAAAGAAAAAACAGATCAGATAGTTTGGTTTTGGCATGTATGTGAATTGATCTTCAGAAACTTGTTTCAACACGTCAAAATTCGCTTCACTCCACACATGAACAAAAGACTGCGTTGAACTTGTGTTAGGGTATTTTAACCATTAGTGGACCTCCTAGTAGAGCCGAAGCACATTTTTCACAAATTTCCAATATTTTATGCACTCACACAAAGAAAAATTACTCTAAATTTAAAAAGATCGTTCGTTGGATTAAAAGTTCGCGTTGGTGAATATTCGTAGAAAGTTCCAACTTTTCAATTTAAAAGTTGGAATGTTTTTGATACTACTATGCATTTATGGAACAAAATCGTTGTATTGGTAAAAGTATTTTACTTTTAATTGGAAAAGAAACCTTTTATGGCAAGAATACACAACATTTAGCACTACAGGGATAATTTCAGAAAAATGTGCTTGGTTTTTTTACATTTATTTAAAAAAAATTAAACCGTATGTTAATTTTTGTTTTGTTTTTAACGCTTCTCCACTAGCTTCAGCTCAAGGTAGGCCAATATTCGAGTCCAAGCTGTACCGATTCATACGGTACGCCACCGGTCACTTCCGAATACCCCAGGACGGTTCCGGATGTAGGTTTCGACGCGCGACAGCAGTGTAACACGATGGTCACGTTTCCGGCCTCAATCAGGATAGTCTTGGAGGAGTTGGCCGTTGATTCGGGAAGGGTGGTCGACGTTTTCCGACTGGAAAGTAAAGTGCCTGAACGGGGAGTTCCCGATCCTGGAAGCGCATCCGGAACATGGAGTTGATGAGGCCCTCGGAACGGAATTCGATTTTGAGCACGTAATCCTACTTCGGGAATGACACAGATTTTTTTTGGCTCACTGTCTAGGTTCATTCGGCTGAAGCTGCGCCGTCGCGAGGTGAGTATTTGTGGGCGGGAAGTTGCTAAAAGAGATGGAAAGTAAGTGAAGTTGGCTAGCCACTGCACATATTCTCAATACTCACCGGTGTTGTAAACCGCCGGCACCGAGTGCAACATCCGCGCTGACCACCTCCGATTATGTAGCTTTTCGTCGTCCTCCTCTTCGTCGGATCCTTCTCCTCACCGTGAAAATAAACGTTCTCGTACTTGTCCAAAAACCGGAAGTTAATCTTCTTCAACGCAATCTCGTTGTTCACGCAACGCTTCGGCAGCGCCATCTCCTCGATAATCTCGCCCCAGTCCTCGCGGGAATTGACCTTCAATCACCAATCCCGGGCCACCACCACCGAATACAACCGGTGCGAATCCACATTCCTACCTCTCATCCTACAAAAACAAACAAAATCAATCTCAAACCCCACAAAACACCCAAGCTTCCTTCTTACGCATTCCGGCCGTGAAACAGCTGCAGTTCCTGCAGGAAGCTGGCCTTGTCCTTTTCGAGCACTCGACCTCGTCCCGCTCCTGCACCACCCTCCTTCGAAGGCGTTCCGCTGCTGCTGTTTGACTCACGAAGGTTTCCGCGTCCGAGTCCTGGCTGCTGCCGCGGTCGGCTTTGCTTTGCGTCCTAGACCTCGTCCTAGACTCACCGGACCCACCAAAGTGTTTGTTTACATTTGCGACTTAGGCGTACACGGTTACACGAGAACGTCAAAATGAAAGAAATTTTACAGTCGAATTAAAAGGAAAAACTTTTAAATCAGTGAGCAATGAGATTTTCAAAAACTGTAGCAGTAAAAGTTTTCATTTTCAAAACAAGAAAAAAACTTTTAGTGTAGCAAATTTTAACAACTTTTTAATTCGAAAGTAAGTTACTTTTGTCATTACCGTAATATTTTTTTGTGTGCTTTTTCATAAATAATGAAATCTGAAGTCTTTTGAACAATTTTGACTATTTGTTTCATCAGTTATTTGTTTTTGAGCAGTAAAATAGGGTACGTTATCCATTAGTGGACCCCTTTCCTATAGTGGACCCTCTGAAGGGTATTTGATGAAAAATTAAATAAAATCACAATTTCAAGCGTGTTGTTGTCTACAAATCTTTTATTTGGCATGTTCAGCATAATTTAAAACAATGTTGACTGAAATTGAATTGTTCTTTTCACCAAAATAAGTGTTTTGAGTTCGACATGGAACTATTAAATAAATTTACCTCGTGTAAATGACATCTAATTTAAAAATGACCCATTCGCGCTATCCCACGAAAGAAAATCGCACTTAGTTCAGTGCGTTCTTGATAAGCTGGTCAGCCCGGCTTTCGGAGATGCTTCCGGCGTTAGCAGTCTGATCGTATCATTGTACGTATGGCAAATTTGCACCCCTTTCCCTTATCTTTTCTGTGTGAAGCGTAGAATAACCCTCCCCCTCCCCCCTCCCCTTTTAACTACTCTCAGACTTTATTAAACTTTTGCATGCGACCCTTATAAATTTGATCGGTTGGATTTTTCGAGTCACATCGTCGTGATCAGGTGCAACAACTTTCTTTAGCTCCATCGGGATCCTGCTACAATTCAGTCCCAATTTGTATCTCCAGAAGTAAGACATTTTCCAAGTCCTCATCGTAATCCTTCCACACGGATCATTATACGGGTGTGATAGTAGACCTTGATCCTTTCTAGCCTGAACACTTGAATCTTCATGCGAACTTCCAGAAAAAACATTGATTTTGAGGCAAAGCACGTAATAAGCCTCGTTCTTCTCCTTGACCATATGCGGCTTACGGGCCACCTTCCGGATTTTGTTCAGCGTCAGACATTGTAACCTCAAGTTAGACCACAGCATCAAGGCGCGACCTTTCGTACGAACAAGGGGGCGTCAATTGGATCGTGGAGAACACCGAAGATGTAGTTTTCCGGAAGCATCTCTATAGAAAACAGCAGACCAGCTCCAACCGGCCGACAATCAAAAATAAATTCTGAGAATGAATTTAGTCAAAACAGATCGAACTTATAACAATTCGATTTTAATATACCTGCCATCCTGCCCAAATTCAGAAGCGAAAAAAGGCCTAAAACCCGGCCCTTGCCGGATAGAGTGCCAACAATGGTCAAGTTTGTAATTTGTTGCTTTATTGGATACGATAACTTGTAGTGTGTACTTTTCGTCAGTTCTGCATCACCGTGAAAAATTACAGCCAGGTTTTGGGCAATCTGTGTCAAATTTTACACAGATCTGTGTTATCTGGATTTTGCGTGAGGGAAAATAGTATAAAATCTTCATTGCAAAAAAAAATATCTGTTTAGAAAATAGGAAAAAAGCTATAAATTATTATTCTTTACAAAAAATAAATACTAATTTAAGAAAACAAAAAATGCTAGCAATAATTATGCCAAACGTCAATGATGCCAAACGTCCTTGATGGTTTTTGAACGAGTTATGCCAGACGTCCATTATGCCAAACGTCCTTGATGGTTTTGGAACGAGTTATGCCAAACGTCCATTATGCCAAATGTCCGTTATGCCAAACGTCTCTGATGTCTTGGGCCAATTATGCCAAACGTCCTTTTTGAAAACCCGTTATGCCAAATGTCCATTATGCCAAATACACCAAATTATGCCACCCTACACGAACTTATTCCACCTTAAAGGCTGATACGCAGATGGGAAGGAACGCAAAACTCCATACAAAAAAACGCCCAAGAAACGGTCAAGGAAAGGGTCACGAAAAGATTTTTCTTAAGCGGTACGCAGCTGAAAAGTAACAGAAACGGAAAGATTGCGTTTGACGTTTCTTCGCGCGGTGCTTGTTTATAATATGTTTTGATGAAAAAATCAAAGAATTGTTATTTTTCTTTTTGAATGCGGCTGATAATTACAAACGTTTTAATAATTTTGTATTGGAGACTTGATTGTAGATAATAATATTTAAAATTCCCGCCGAATTTCAAAAAGCAGAATATTGAAACTAAAAGGAAAGATTTAGTTTTTCGGTCGAAATGGAGTAAAAAAAGAAGTTGTCTTTATAGATGTCGGCCATCGTGTCACCAACAATTTATTGCTAGTACCAACCAGCTACCTCTGGATTATGAGTCCCCTGCACTGTCCGATTTATCCACACTCGCGGGACCATGAATGAAGTAAATCAGAGTGAAATTAAACTTGACAATAATCATACAAATATCTATGTTCTTACTGAAAATACAATAATAATCTGAAATTTTGAAATCCAACCAAACAACAAATTCAAAAATGTGAAAAAAAAACAAACATTTCAGAAATTTCAAATAACATTTTAAATATATGATAATAATAAAGAAAATTTCAAAAAAAATCTGAAATTTGGAAAATCAAAATTAAAAATATGCAGAATTAAATAATAATTTTAATTTTTAACGTTTTTTTTTTAAATTCGAAACGAATGTACAGGTCGAAATTCCAAAAGTTTTAAAAATCGGAAATATAGAAATTCGTAAATACAAATTTACGAAAACCTCGAAATTATAACAATCAATAACTCTATTTCTTCCAAAATTAAAAAATCTAGAATGAAAATTTAAGAATAAAGAAATTTAAAAAAATTAAGAAATTCAAAAAATGTAAAAATTTAGGAATAAAAAAATTTAAAATTTAAGAATTAAAAAAATTAAAACTTTAAGAATTTAGGAATTTAAGAATTTAAGAATTTAAGAATTTAAGAATTAAAGAATTTAAGAATTTAAGAATTTAAGAATTTAAGAATTAAAGAATTAAAGAATTAAAGAATTAAAGAATTTAAGAATTAAAGAATTAAAGAATTAAAGAATTAAAGAATTAAAGAATTAAAGAATTAAAGAATTAAAGAATTAAAGAATTAAAGAATTAAAGAATTAAAGAATTAAAGAATTAAAGAATTAAAGAATTAAAGAATTAAAGAATTAAAGAATTAAAGAATTAAAGAATTAAAGAATTAAAGAATTAAAGAATTAAAGAATTAAAGAATTAAAGAATTTAAGAATTTAAGAATTTAAGAATTTAAGAATTTAAGAATTTAAGAATTTAAGAATTTAAGAATTTAAGAATTTAAGAATTTAAGAATTTAAGAATTTAAGAATTTAAGAATTTAAGAATTTAAGAATTTAAGAATTTAAGAATTTAAGAATTTAAGAATTTAAGAATTTAAGAATTTAAGAATTTAAGAATTTAAGAATTTAAGAATTTAAGAATTTAAGAATTTAAGAATTTAAGAATTTAAGAATTTAAGAATTAAGAATTTAAGAATTTAAGAATTTAAGAATTTAAGAATTTAAGAATTTAAGAATTTAAGAATTTAAGAATTTAAGAATTTAAGAATTTAAGAATTTAAGAATTTAAGAATTTAAGAATTTAAGAATTTAAGAATTTAAGAATTTAAGAATTTAAGAATTTAAGAATTTAAGAATTTAAGAATTTAAGAATTTAAGAATTTAAGAATTTAAGAATTTAAGAATTTAAGAATTTAAATATTTAAGAATTTAAGAATTTAAGAATTTAAGAATTTAAGAATTTAAGAATTTAAGAATTTAAGAATTTAAGAATTTAAGAATTTAAGAATTTAAGAATTTAAGAATTTAAGAATTTAAGAATTTAAGAATTTAAGAATTTAAGAATTTAAGAATTTAAGAATTTAAGAATTTAAGAATTTAAAAATTTAAGAATTTACACACAAAGAAAAATTACTCTAAATTTAAAAAGATCGTTCGTTGGATTAAAAGTTCGCGTTGGTTAATATTCGTAGAAAGTTCAAACTTTTCAATTTAAAAGTTGGAAAGTTTTTGATACTACCATGCATTTTTGGAACAAAATCGTTGTATTGGTAAAAGTATTTTACTTTTAATTGGTAAAGAAACCTTTTATGGTAAGAATACACAACATTTAGCACTACAGGGATAATTTCAGAAAAATTTGCTTGATTTTTTACATTTATTAAAAAAAAAAAATTAAACAGTTTGTTAGAAAAACACTTTTTTTTGTATTGAACGCTTCTCCACTAGTTTCTGCTTCATACGTTACGCCACCGGTCACTTCTGAATACCCCAGGCTGGACGGTTCCGGATGGAGGCTTAAACGCGCGACATCAGTGTAACACGATGGTCACGTTTCCGGCCTCAATCAGGACAGTCTTGGAGGAGTTGGCCATTGATTCGGGAAGGGTGGTCGACGTTTCCCGGCTGGAAAGTTAAGTGCCTGAACGGGGAGTTCCCGATCCTGGAAGCGCATCCGGAACATGGAGTTGATGAGGCCCTCGGAACGGAGTTCGATTTTGAGCACGTAATCCTAACTACTTCGAGAATGACACAGTTTTTTTTTTGGCTCACTGTCCAGATTCATTCGGCTGAAGCTGCGCCGTCGCGACGTGAGTGTTTGTGGGCGGGAAGTTGCTAAAAGAGATGGAAAGTAAGTGAAGTTGGCTAGCCACTGCACACATTCTCAATACTCACCGGTGCTGTAAACCGCCGGCACCGAGTGCAACATCTGCGCTGACCACCTCCGATTATGTTGCTTTTCGTCGTCCTCCTCTTCGTCGGAGGCCCATCGTGAAAATAAACTTTCGCGTACTTGTCCAAAAACCGGAAGTTCTTCAAAGCAATCTCGTTGTTCACGCAACGCTTCGGCAGCGCCATCTCCTCGATGATCTCGCCCCAGTCCTCACGCGAATTGATCTTCAACCACCAATCCCGGGCCACCACCACCCAATACAACCAGTGCGAATCCACATTCCTACCTCTCATCCTACAAAAACAAACAAAATCAATCACAAACCCCACAAAACACCCGAGCTTCCTTCTTACGCATTCCGGCCGTGGAACAGCTGCAGTTCCTGCAGGAAGCTGGCCTTATCCTTTTCGAACACTCGACCTCGTCCCGCTCCTGCACCACCCTCCTTCGAAGGCGTTCCGCTGCTGCTGTTTGGCTCACGAAGGTTTCCGCGTCCGATTCCTGGCTGCTGCCGCAGTCGGCTTTGCTTTGCGTCCAAGACTCACCAGCATCACCGGACCCACCAAAGTGTTTGTTTACATTTGCGACTTAGGCGTACACGGTTACACGAGAACGTCAAAATGAAAGAAATTTTATAGTCGTATTAAAAGTAAAAACTTTTAAATCAGTGAGCAATGAGATTTTCAAAAACTGTAGCAGTAAAAGTTTTCATTTTCAAATCAAGAAAAAAACTTTTAATGTAGCAAATTTTAACAACTTTTTAATTCAAAAGTAAGTTACTTTTGTCATTACCATAATATTTTTTTGTGTGTAAGAATTTAAGAATTTAAGAATTTAAGAATTTAAGAATTTAAGAATTTAAGAATTTAAGAATTTAAGAATTTAAGAATTTAAGAATTTAAGAATTTAAGAATTTAAGAATTTAAGAATTTAAGAATTTAAGAATTTAAGAATTTAAGAATTTAAGAATTTAAGAATTTAAGAATTTAAGAATTTAAGAATTTAAGAATTTAAGAATTTAAGAATTTAAGAATTTAAGAATTTAAGAATTTAAGAATTTAAGAATTTAAGAATTTAAGAATTTAAGAATTTAAGAATTTAAGAATTTAAGAATTTAAGAATTTAAGAATTTAAGAATTTAAGAATTTAAGAATTTAAGAATTTAAGAATTTAAGAATTTAAGAATTTAAGAATTTAAGAATTTAAGAATTTAAGAATTTAAGAATTTAAGAATTTAAGAATTTAAGAATTTAAGAATTTAAGAATTTAAGAATTTAAGAATTTAAGAATTTAAGAATTTAAGAATTTAAGAATTTAAGAATTTAAGAATTTAAGAATTTAAGAATTTAAGAATTTAAGAATTTAAGAATTTAAGAATTTAAGAATTTAAGAATTTAAGAATTTAAGAATTTAAGAATTTAAGAATTTAAGAATTTAAGAATTTAAGAATTTAAGAATTTAAGAATTTAAGAATTTAAGAATTTAAGAATTTAAGAATTTAAGAATTTAAGAATTTAAGAATTTAAGAATTTAAGAATTTAAGAATTTAAGAATTTAAGAATTTAAGAATTTAAGAATTTAAGAATTTAAGAATTTAAGAATTTAAGAATTTAAGAATTTAAGAATTTAAGAATTTAAGAATTTAAGAATTTAAGAATTTAAGAATTTAAGAATTTAAGAATTTAAGAATTTAAGAATTTAAGAATTTAAGAATTTAAGAATTTAAGAATTTAAGAATTTAAGAATTTAAGAATTTAAGAATTTAAGAATTTAAGAATTTAAGAATTTAAGAATTTAAGAATTTAAGAATTTAAGAATTTAAGAATTTAAGAATTTAAGAATTTAAGAATTTAAGAATTTAAGAATTTAAGAATTTAAGAATTTAAGAATTTAAGAATTTAAGAATTTAAGAATTTAAGAATTTAAGAATTTAAGAATTTAAGAATTTAAGAATTTAAGAATTTAAGAATTTAAGAATTTAAGAATTTAAGAATTTAAGAATTTAAGAATTTAAGAATTTAAGAATTTAAGAATTTAAGAATTTAAGAATTTAAGAATTTAAGAATTTAAGAATTTAAGAATTCCAGAAAAAAAATTAAACATTTGTACCAGCCTTATTTTATAACTTCCAAATTTCCTAACTTCCTAATTTCCTAGTTTCCGAATTTCCTTATTTCCTAATTTCCATACTTCCAAATTTCCTGATTTCTTAACTTCCTAACTTCCTAAACTCCTAATTTCCTAGTTTCCTAATTTCCTAACTTCCTAATTTCCTGATTTCCTAATTTCCTAACTTCTTAATTTACTAACTCCCTAACTTCTTAATTTCCTAATTTCATAGTTTCCTGATATCCTAATTTCCAAATTTCCTAACTTCCTAACTTCCTAATTTCCTAATTTCCTAACTTCCTAATTTCCTAACATATTATTTTCCTAATTTCACGATTTCCTAATTTCTGAATTTCCTATTTCCATTATTTCATAATTTCCTAATTTCCTAGCTTCCTAATTTCTTAACATATTAATTTCATAATTTTTTAACTTCCTAACTTCCTAGTTTCCTAATTTCCTAATTTCCTAATTTCCTAACTTCCTAACTTCCTAATTTCCTAACTTCCTAATTTCCTAGTTTCCTGATATCCTAATTTCCCAATTTCCTAACTTCCTCACTTCCTAATATCCTAATTTAATTTCCTAACTTCCTAATTTCCTAGTTTCCTAATTTTAAAAATTTCCTTATTTCCTAATTTCCTAATTTCCTAATTTCCTCATTTCCTAATTTCCTAACTTCCTAACTTCCTAACATCCTAATTTCCTTACATATTAATTTTCTAATTTCTTAATTTCCTTGTTTCATAATTTTCTTATTTTCTTTATTTTACTAATTTGCTAATATCATAATTTCCAAATTTCCTAATTCCCTTGTTTCCTAATTTCCTAATTTTTTAATTTCCTTATTTCATAATTACATAGTTTTTTAATTTCCTTATTTCATAATTACATATTTTTTTAATTTCAGTTTTTCTTGTTTTAGAATTTAAGAATTTCTAAATTTGCTTTTATTTATTGATTTCTTAATTTTGTTTATAATTGTTGTTAAAAGTTTTAGAATAAACATTTTTAATCTATTTAATTTAAAGTTTTGAATATTTTTAATCTTTTTATTTTTTCCTCCAAAGAACCTCAAGCGCGCACACCGTCAATCGCGCTCATACCGAACTGTCAACTTTTCTTGGGGGGGTCACGAAAAGAACACGCAACATTTCTTGACCGCGTTCCTTCCGATCAGCATACCGTACTTAAATACAAAACTTACTCCAGCACAAACTCCTCGTCCCAGACGGGATCTGGTACGGTCTGGACGCGCGTCTTCCCACTTTGACCTGGTTCAGCGACACGATAAAGTACGGGTTGGGCACGCTTAAACGGCAGCCGGTGCGCCTCCAAGATGTGCAGATTCAGACTGCGCAGTTTGCTCAGCTGCGGCACTTTCGACTGGGCCTTGCTGACATGGGACACGCACGCTGGCAGGCTCCAGCTCATAGCAGTCGAAAAAGTTCCGGTTGAACCCTTGTCCCGGTTGAACCCTTGTTCCGGTTGAACACCTTGTCCGAGCCCGAGAAAAAAAGAATCTGCAAAAGCAGCTGCCGCAATCCGTCCCGAAACAACCAAGAATTTTGGTTTGTTTACCTTTTCGGACTGCTTGAATAATTTCAACAGTGCTACCAGTTTTATGGGTAACTGCTAGAACGTATATTGTATACGATGAGCGCGATCTGGCGCGATGAGCAAAAACCGACAACAATGAAGGTGCGATGAACAAGAATGAAGAAATTTGACGCGATTTGGTGCGGTTTTGAATAAATCGCGAAGTGTCATCCCCCTCGACGATAAAGGTAATTTTAACGGTGAGGAGAAGGATCCGACGGAAGAGGGAAACGACGAGAAGCGGCATAATTGGAGGGGTTACAGCGGATGTTGCACTCGGTGCCGGCGGTCTACGACCATTAGCAGCATTATGTGCCGGAAGTGACGACGGGACAGTGTGGGATGACCCGAGGGTCCGCAGTCTATTTCTCGTTACGGGACATGTATGACGAGTATTACCTAAACATCCGGAAGAACAGTTTGCACTAGTTCTGGAAGGACCGTCTGTACGAAAGCCGCAGGACCTGAAGCTGTCGTACTCGGATTACTTCCAAAGGTTGGAGCCGACGAACCTGGTCAAGAGAATGTCTTCGTTGTCAGTGTTAATTTAATTTACTTTCAAACTCTTTCAGCAACGTTAATCTCGCGACGGCGCAGCTTCGGCCAGATGAACTTTGACGGCGAGTTGGCAACATCTGTGTCATTCTCGAAGGAGGACGAAGTGATCGGGAACTATCCGTTCAGGCGCTTCACTTCCCAGCCGGAAAACGTCGACTTCCCTTCCCGAAGCAACAACCAATGGCATCCAAGCCTGTCCTGATAATGGCCGGCAACGAGACCACCTCTACATCGCTGTCGCGCTCCAAAATGAAGGCCGCGATTTTGCTGCCCAACAATACGCTCATCTGTAACCTGCTCAGCCTAGAACACTCTAGGAAAACTCTTGCTGAATTCTGACAGGCCTGTTGGAATTATTCTAGCTGGATTCTAGCAGAACTAACTCTGAAAGAATTTCTCGGGCCTGGGTAGCACTGATTAAATAACTTGTATTGCGTGAACAGAAACTACACAATTTATTATTTAACGCGAAGCTGTCTGGCGTAGTCAATGGCTCATTTAAGGCTTAACTCCAAAGTGAATCGTACATTGGAAGCTGGCCGGGAGAGATCAAGTAGGACAACGATTCCCTCTGCCTTTCACGGGCTCTCATCAAAGATGGACCATGGACGGTGTGTGTAAGACAGGGACAGAGTAATCTTTAAGGTGTAACGAATATAAAATTGATCTCTCTCGCAATCAGTCAAATATCACCAAAATAAAACCAGGAAATTCTTTCCGTTGATTTGAATTAGCAATCCATTTTTCATTCACACGTTCGGTTAAATCATGTTTTTATTTTTATTTTTTTATTATTATAGAGACTTTACACCATTGTGCATTCATCTCTTCAAGGTGGATAGTAAAAGAGGAAAGATTACAGAGTTTAAAATCACTTCAATAATTATTACCATGCCTTTTTTCTAACGATTTCTGTCTATGTTTAAAATATTTAGCGGAATATTTAGAGAGTGAATTATCAAGTTCTTCAAGTTTATCTTCGTCCTCTTCTTCCAGGGATTTAGAAGTTATCTCACAACACTTTTTCTTATAATATTTTGCTTTTATGACACCTTCATCTTCTTCATCTGTTTCTTCGGCAGCCATCTCTCTTTGTTTTGTTGTTAATTCGTCATCCGCGTCCAAATATGCCTGCAAGCGCTTCCGGGTTTTGCGAGTGTGCTTAGAAAGCACGGTCTCGAATCCATCATTGTCTTCTTCGTCAATTTCACTTGTTTCCATTGCATTTTGTTCTGGTATACTGTTGTTGCTTTTACTGCTGCTGCTGCTTGGCTCAGGTTCAATCGGTTGTGTACTGCTTTTTGACGTAGACTTACGTCTTTGTCGAAGATACTGGGGTGTCATTCCAAAAAACCCGGGCCGAAGGCCCCGGTTAACTGCGTCATCCGTCAAACGCTTATATCTTCCTTCCCTCTAATCGAATCGACACGATTTATGTGCCATTCGATTCGAAAATTATTCAGCAATTTGCTATAAAACTTTCAATGTTGGCAAAATAGTTTAACTATTGAAACAATTGAATGTTTTAAAATGTTTTCAAAATGCAGAGATTTTGCAAGCAAAATGAGCGCTTCCCACTCACGGACGGGAATGTCAAGTACCTATTTTGAGGGGAAAATCATCCGAGCAACGCGACCGAGTGTCGGTCGCGAAAAAGGAGGGGAAGTAGCGGGCCGAAATCATACATAAGAACGTGCGCCAGAGCCCATTCCATCATTCACGTCTCAGACGTCGGACCGGCAGCAGCAGCAGCAGCAGCAGGAAAGCTCAGCCCAGAGCAGCAGCAGCAGGAGAGAGACCAGAGCAGCAGCAGCAGGAGAGAGGGACCAGAACTGGAAAAGAAGTGCGCATCGCCTTCTCGTCGTCACCGTCAGCCAGTTGCCTCTCGATGGCCGGACCGTTAGGATCTTTCGTGGTTGCTGTGGTTCGGAGGTGCTTCAATCCCCATCCCTCGTCCCACCCGGGACGAGGCATCAACAAGATGAGGCGCGCGCCTGCTGCCTTCCGCCGAAAAGCCTCTCGTGGGTCAAGCCTTGGTTGTTAAACAATCGGGACATCCAACTAGCTCGTCGCATTCGCGGCGAGCGCTTCTGAAAGATTTACGTCTCATCAAATTCTAGTGTTGAAAGAGTTGCCCTCGTCCCACCCGGGACGAGGCAGCGAGCTAATTTGAATTTAAATTTCAGGAACAAATTTTGGTCTTCGGGGGCGACGGATTGCACAGCTTTCTGAGGCTGCTCTCGCCCCCTCCCCCCATTCGGCTCGCTAAAATTCCTTCGTCTCTTTCTTTCCTCTCTTTGCCGTTCGAATGGGTGTTCCTTCCAATATATATAGCTAATTCTTCAAATTAATATATGGAAAACCCACATGTCCACATACCTAAACTTTACGTAAGTCTACGCCATTCCGGTTATGTCTGTGACATAACTACTTTGACTTTTTGGTTCACCTTTTTACTCGAATCCGCACATTTTTTGTTCTTTGCTTTGAGTTTGCAAAGCGATTTTTTGCCTATAATCGTCACTGCTGCAGCAGCATTGTTTATAGTGATTGATTTCGGCGTTGGCTGTTTCAGCAACATCCGCAGGGTCCGAACTCCATTTGGAATTCCTGGGAAGAAGTTAATCCAGCGGTCGTTGGTGATGGTCAAAATTTCGCCGTATTTACTCATCACTTTGACTACGTCATCATTGCTTATGCCTAGAGGTAGGTCAAGCACACGAACTTCCGTAGCGTTGTTGTCCGGGTAAATCGGGATTTTGCAACCCTGATATACCAGAGGTTTGTCGATGATGGACGAGGCCGTTGCTGAGTCGGCGAACTGCAACACGGCTATTCTTCTTCTATTACATAATTGCAATGGTCGCAAGTTTTCTTGGTTTACTTGAAGTTCTGCGAGAAATTTTTTTACAAGCTTTGGGCTTGGTTGGTTTTGGAGTTGATAAAAATCCAGAACCACACTGTTTTTGTCTATGGTGCACGTTTTAAAAAAGCGGCGACGCGCAAACAAACTCCGGACTGGCGTTGAGAATGCGACTTGTAAGGTCGGCGGTTACTTTGCAACTGATGTTTTTATTTAAAAATAACTTACAGCTACTTCCACGTTGTAAAAGATTGATTATGTTTGTGTTTCAGATCAAATACTGCTGTAATCTTTTGGCAATGGGTTAATCAGTCCTTCAACGCATTAGTCAACTACACCAATCGAAATGCAAATTCGTCATTGTCTACAACCCAATTATTCATATCCTACGTATCAGCTACAAGTGCAGCTCTTGTAGCAGCGGTAGGATACAAAAAATATTTGACCAAAACAGCCAGCCCGTTTTTTCAGCGATATGTTCCTTTTGTTGCGGTGGCAGTGGCGAACTGTATAAATATTCCACTAATGCGACAAAATGAAATTCTTTATGGAATTCATATTCACGACGAAGAAGGAAACATTGTTGGCAAAAGTAGATTGGCTGCTGTCAAAGGGATTTGTCAGGTAAGGATATTTCGACGTTAACATTTCAAATACAGAGCGGGTTCGTTAATTCGAATTTCTCTACTTCAAATGTCCGCTTATTCATCGTCCAAATCTCGCCAGATCGCGCTCATCGTGCTGGCGATTGTGTGCGAATAAAAATTTGCATTCATGTCGTCAGAGTTGCCATTCAATATTCGGTCGAACTCTCGGTCGAACTGTTGAAATGTTTGTTTTTATTGATTCGAGCAGTCCAAAAAGGTAAACAAACAAATAGTCTGCCAACACTGCATTTTGAATAAACTGTTGTGATTCGACCGATTCCGCCGCCAACGCCTACGCTGCCGTATATTTATGGTTGATGGAGTTAAGTGCGTTTGTGTGTTGGAAAGTGAGAACTGAGCTTAGGAAAATTCACGCTAGCACAGTGTTTGGCAAACTGTCAAACACGAAAAAGTGTGAGTTTGTTTGTTTGTTTGCGGTAGTGTAAAGCTCCTAAAAACCGCAATCGCAAGCCATACATACAAACATACGCCAAGCTATACATTCAAACGACAACAATAAAGATGCCTTTTCTGCTGCCCAGTCACGAAATATTCTAGCAGAGCTGGTTCTGCCAGAATCCTGCTAGAACAGTGGAACATTTTTGCTAGAATACTGTAAGAATATCTAGCTCTGTAAGAACTCTGCCAGAATCCTGCTAGAACATCGTGACTGGGTGCTTGTTCGCCTTTCCCGCCCAATCCACTTGCTGCTACTGCTGTTGATTTACTCGCTGCTTAGTGCATCTCCAGCGCTGGGTGCAAACATCGAAGCAAAGCTAATTTGCACCCGACGTCAACCCCATCGCGGTACCTGTCGCGGTAGCAAATTTGCTCTCAGTTCTACAGGATTTCACTTTGCTACCCGGTATTCAGCCTGTTTGCTACCGCATCCGCATCGATTCCCATCTGCTCCAACCTTCTATCGGATGATGAAGTAAAACGTCGGTCCCGGCCTTGGTTGTTGTTAGGCCGTTAAGTCATTCCAGGTATGGGAGTCCTCTCCCTGCCATAAGTACAAACAACACACCAAACCAAGCCTACTCCGGTGGAATCGCTGGCGGTGGTTGGACTCGCAATCCAAAGGTCGTCAGTTCCAAACACTGGGGTGGAAGGTTCCTTGGAGTAGAAAGAGGTTTGGGTGCTCTCCCCATTCAAGCCTTTGGACTCCTAGGTTCGAGCAGAAACTTGCAATAGAGACCACAAAAGACCCGGGGGTCGTTAATGTGGATGGTTTGATTTTTGCTACCGCATCAAATGGAATTATGCACGGAAAAATCAAATCAAGCACGGAAAATATTTAAAAAATTTAAAAAATTTAAAAAATTTAAAAAATTTAAAAAATTTAAAAAATTTAAAAAATTTAAAAAATTTAAAAAATTTAAAAAATTTAAAAAATTTAAAAAATTTAAAAAATTTAAAAAATTTAAAAAATTTAAAAAATTTAAAAATTTAAAAAATTTAAAAAATTTAAAAAATTTAAAAAATTTAAAAAATTTAAAAAATTTAAAAAATTTAAAAAATTTAAAAAATTTAAAAAATTTAAAAAATTTAAAAAATTTAAAAAATTTAAAAAATTTAAAAAAATTTAAAAAATTTAAAAAATTTAAAAAATTTAAAAAATTTAAAAAATTTAAAAAATTTAAAAAATTTAAAAAATTTAAAAAATTTAAAAAATTTAAAAAATTTAAAAAATTTAAAAAATTTAAAAAATTTAAAAAATTTAAAAAATTTAAAAAATTTAAAAAATTTAAAAAATTTAAAAAATTTAAAAAAATTTAAAAAATTTAAAAAATTTAAAAAAATTAAAAAATTTAAAAAATTTAAAAAATTTAAAAAATTTAAAAAATTTAAAAAATTTAAAAAATTTAAAAAATTTAAAAAATTTAAAAAATTTAAAAAATTTAAAAAAATTAAAAAATTTAAAAAATTTAAAAAATTTAAAAAATTTAAAAAATTAAAAAAAATTAAAAAAATTAAAAAAAATTAAAAAATTTAGAAAGTTTAAAAAATTTAAAAAACTTAAAAAATTAAAAAAAAATAATTTAAAAAAAAAAATGAAAAAATTTAAAAAATTTAAAACTAAAAATTTTAAAAAAATTAAAAATAAATAAAAAAAATGAAAAAAAAATTAAAAAATTTCAAAAATTAAATTTTTTTAAATAAAAAGATTTAAAAAAAATAAGGCCGTAGGGCCGTAGCAAATATTTGAATGAATGAAAAAAGTGTTTTAAAATGCATTTCAAACCGGCCCAGTTGTTTTGCAATCATTAGTTTCAAAATATCCAATTATTGAAGAGATTTTTTTTTGGCCGAAAAAATTTTTTTTTCGGTGCTGTACATTGGAATTCCACAAAAATTGAAAATATTTATGACCGAGCCCATACATGCTAAATATGATTTTAAACGCAGGAAAATGCATTTCTAATTGTTTTCAGTTGGATGGACTTATATTTCCTTTAAAATTTGGAAGCTTTTTGAAAAAATATGGTTTTTGCCCCATGATTTTTCGAACCGATTTTAAAGTGGGGCGGGGGCGACATAAATTTTGAAAAATGTTTGCAACGGCCTAAAATTATAAAAAAAATATTTTTTAAATTAAAATTTTGTAAAAAAGTATTAAAATAAAAAAAATAAATAAAATAGAAAAATAATAAAAAAAATAAAAATTAAATTTTTGAATTTTTAAATTTTTGAATTCTTGAATTTTTGAATTTTTAAATTTTTGAATTTTTGAATTTTTGAATTTTTGAATTTTTGAATTTTTGAATTATTTAGAATTATAAATTTAGAATTATTAGAATTTTCAGAAATTTACGAATTTTTGAATATTAATGCATATTTAGAATCTAAAAGACTTAAATAGCAATATAGAAATTAACTCCAAAATCTAGCAATATAATAAAACTCAAATAACTCCAATACTCCAAAACTAACAGCAAATACTCCATATAATCCAAAACAGTCAAAACTCCAAAACATTACCAAAACGCCAAATACTCACAAAACGCCAAAACTCCAAAACTCCAAAACGCCAAAACTCCAAAACTCCAAAACGTCCAAAATCGCCAAAACGCCAAAACTCCAAAACCCAAAAACTCCAAAAACTAAACTCCAAAACTCCAAAACGCCAAAACTCCAAAAATCCAAAAATCCAAAAACCCAAATAGTCCAACAACTCCAAAAAGCAAAAAATCCAAAAACCCAAAAATCCAACAATCCAAAAAAATCCAAAGCCATAATAGCCTAAAAATAGCAATTATCCACATAGCGCCCCCCCAATCCGACATAGAAAAATCTCCGAAACACCCTTCTAAACTTTGCCCCCGGCTTGCCGGTACTTGTCGGGTATCAGCAAATGAGTACCCGACAGGTACCAACACATATTTTTCTTCTACAGATGAACTTGAGATCAAATTTGATACCTGCTTTGCTACGCGCGGTGGGAGACTGCGGGGCAAACTCGAGAGCAAATTTGGTGGGAATCAAATCGGGTAGCAAATGGTTTAACTTTCGACATTTTCGAAAAATGAAATTCTTCGAAATTTTCAATAGGATTAAAAAGTTTAATAAACTTTTAGCATTTCTAGGCATGAATCAACACCTAATTATTGATTTTGAAGGTAAACGAGAGCAAAAAATGATAAAAACCCATATTTGCCCCCCGCGGTGGGCTTATTTCGGTGGCAAATTTGCTACGCTAGCGGTGGGGATGACGGAGTTTTTTCAAGGTGGCAAATTTGATCTCGGTATTCATGAAGTAAATCTTTCCCAGTTCCTGAGGGGAACACCCGTGAAGAGTATCGGGGCCGGCATTTACAAAGCGGATTCAGTGGCAGTTTTTCACTCAACTAATGTTAACATGTTTAGGTTAATGTTAACATTCCATAGGTCGCCTCCCTAAGGTGTCGTGATAAGGTCCAGTTTGTGACGATACACTACCTTCCCTTTACTAAGCAATCGAATCCAGAAGGGAAAAGATCACCAGTTGTGTTGGTCCGAGCCGGGATTTGAACCCCGATCTACCGCTTACGAAGCGGAAGCGTTACCACTAGGCTACGTGGCTCGGTATTCATGAGCCGGGTGCAAATTTGATTTGCACTCCAGCGCTGGAGATGCCCTTAGCTGCTTATTTTGTTGACCACAATTGTAAACACAATCGTCAAGGCACAAAGCCAAAAATGGTGTGTCGATTGGCAAATCATGTAATAGGCCAGGTTTTGATGGTTTTAGACTAAATCGACCTTCCTGAGTCCGAATATCGCGGTCACCTAGCCGGATTCCTTAAGGCAAGCGAGATATTCAAGATGGCGACCAATGTGGTTGCTATGCGGAAGAATCACAATATCCAAATAAGAAATTATATCGATTAATCAATTGTAACTAATTTGGGGGCCCTGAACTCGAATATGACCACAGAAATCGGTCACGGTGACCTAGGAGCGTGTAATGGTGTTGTTGGAGTGGTCACG
>NC_068937.1:72232527-72288973 GCF_016801865.2 Culex pipiens pallens
ACACCCAATCCTACACACAAAGAAAAATTACTCTAAATTTAAAAAGATCGTTCGTTGGATTAAAAGTTCGCGTTGGTGAATATTCGTAGAAAGTTCAAACTTTTCAATTTAAAAGTTGGAAAGTTTTTGATACTACCATGCATTTATGGAACAAAATCGATGTATTGGTAAAAGTATTTTACTTTTAATTGGAAAAGAAACCTTTTATGGCAAGAATACACAACATTTAGCACTACAGGGATAATTTCAGAAAAATGTGCTTGGTTTTTTATATTTATTAAAAAAAATAATTAAACAGTATGTTAGGAAAACACTTTTTTTTTGTATTTAACGCTTCTCCACTAGCTTCTGCTTCATACGGTACGCCACCTTTCACTTCCGAATACCCCAGGCTGGACGGTTCCGGATGGAGGCTTCGACGCGCGACAGCAGTGTAACACGATGGTCACGTTTCCGGCCTCAATCAGGACAGTCTTGGAGGAGTTGGCCATTGATTCGGGAAGGGTGGTCGACGTTTCCCGGCTGGAAAGTAAAGTGCCTGAACGGGGAGTTCCCGATCCTGGAAGCGCATCCGGAACATGGAGTTGATGAGGCCCTCGGAACGGAGTTCGATTTTGAGCACGTAATCTTACTTCGAGAATGACACAGATTTTTTTGGCTCACTGTCCAGATTCATTCGGCTGAAGCTGCGCCGTCGCGACGTGAGTATTTGTGGGCTTGAAGTTGCTAAAAGAGATGGAAAGTAAGTGAAGTTGGCTAGCCACTGCATACATTCTCATTACTCACAGGTGTTGTAAACCGCCGGCACCGAGTGCAACATCTGCGCTGACCACCTCCGATTATGTAGCTTTTCGTCGTCCTCCTCTTCGTCGGATCCTTCTCCTCACCGTGAAAATAAACTTTCTCGTACTTGTCAAAAAACCGGAAGTTAATCTTCTTCAACGCAATCTCGTTGTTCACGTAACGCTTCGGCAGCGCCATCTCCTCGATGATCTCGCCCCAGTCCTCGCGGGAATTGACCTTCAATCACCAATCCCGGGCCACCACCACCGAATACAACCGGTGCGAATCCACATTCCTACCTCTCATCCTACAAAAACAAACAAAATCAATCACAAAACACCCAAGCTTCTTTCTTACGCATTCCGGCCGTGGAACAGCTGCAGTTCCTGCAGGAAGCTGGCCTTGTCCTTTTCGAGCACTCGACCTCGTCCCGCTCCTGCACCACCCTCCCTCGAAGGCGTTCCGCTGCTGCTGTTTGGCTCACGAAGGTTTCCGCGTCCGAGTCCGGGCTGCTGCCGCGGTCGGCTTTGCTCTGCGTCCTAGACTCACCAGCACCACCGGACCCACCAAAGTATTTGTTTACATTTGCGACTTAGGCGTACACGGTTACACGAGAACGTCAAAATGAAAGAAATTATACAGTCGAATTAAAAGTAAAAACTTTTAAATCAGTGAGCAATGAGATTTTCAAAAACTGTAGCAGTAAAAGTTTTCATTTTCAAAACAAGAAAAAAACTTTTGATGTAGCAAATTTTAACAACTTTTTAATTCAAAAATAAGTTACTTTTGTCATTACCGTAATATTTTTTTGTGTGTAACTTCCTATCCCTATTCCCACATCCCCGAAGAGGTTTTTTTTTGTATCTTTTCAGAAACTGGTCATTTTTGGGTGGGTGAGATGTTGGAGTGGTCACGATTAACAACCCTGCATCTACTGTCGGGTCAACTGTGACTATCCAACGCGAGTGACCACTCTTATCATGGCTGCACGCGACCTACAGCAGCTGATCGCGGTATTGGTGATCACGGTGATCCTCTCGCGAGATGGACGATCGTGATCGCTGATAGGACCAACACCAACAGTAGGATGCACTTTTGCGGGGTCGATGACCGCCGGGCCGGGTTGATGACCTGACCTACCTCAACGAACGACGGGAGCAGCTGACCTGCTGCGATATTTAGTTTTAAGTTTTTAGAACCCTCGTACCTGCAGATCGAAACGGTCGATTCTGCGCCCATAAGGCAATTTTCGTGTGTTAGCGTTATTTTAAATAAATGTAGTCCTTTCTAATTGTATTCTGTGTAGTAAAATGTGGTTAAATTAAAATTCTGTGTTTGATTTGTAATTGCGTGTTTTATTTGTGAAATTGCCGAGAAACACTTCGGAGGACCACACGCGAGGACTACCCAACGAACCAGGACCAGAACAGCCAGCCCAATCCGATCCGGTCGATGCTGGGGGCCACCAGAGCTGTCGAAGGCTAGGTTTTTACTCCGGCTCCCCAACAGGTGTAATCCAAGATAGCGTCCAAACAATATTTAAACAACATGTAACAGGCGTGTGACCGATCAAATTTAACTAATTTGGGGTCGCTGAACCCGAATATGACCACCAAAATCGGTCACGGTGATCTAGAAGCGTGTAATCCAAGATGACGAAGGTAGCTCTACAGGCTCAATAAAAACTCCTTACCTGCTCTGTATGGTAGAACAGAGCTAAGCCGACGACACGACAAGACACTCGGTGCAAAAACCTTAATCAAAAGTGGTCCCGCCGTGAATCCCGTGAAATGACCGTGAATGGTCAAAGTCACGGTAAATTGAGAGACCCCTTGGTTTTTCCGCAAAATCTACTTTATTCGCAACACTGCTTACATGTAAATATTTACTTTTGCAAATTTGTTTGCGTATCTCTTTATTTTGTCCGTAACCATTTCAAAGCTCGGGAACCTTTTCTGGCCATCGCGATGACCCACTGCTGGATCGAATTATCCACTAGCCGCTCCGGGCCCGCACAGTGGCGTGTCCCGGTCATCCTGCGACGCTATTGAGCCAGGGAGTGGAAGAACCGGAACAAAAAACCACGATGGCACCCGTTGGCATCACAAGTATCGGCTTCAGGTGGACCGTACCCCGTCCCAGCTTGATGGCGCTACAACTGAACAGGCGCATCCTCTGCTGTTTCCCAATCCCTGCTAACACGCATGGCCTCGATCCGGCAGTACTCCACCTCGGAAGCCTGAAACTTTACAAAACCTTTGTAAAGCTGGTCAGCGATTCAATAACCACAGCACCAACCACCCGACAAAGGCAGGCCCGTGGCATGTTACCGAAACTGGCGGTGCCAGAGAGAGGTTCGTTGGCAAATTCTGCGGTATTGCCGGGAACTGGAATTCTGCCGAAAAAGGGAGCCAACTCAGAACTTTCTGATTTTTATTGTAGTTTTGAAGACCGGGTGGTAAGACGGATTCAGCAGCATCCGCGTTCTCGGGGGCGTCAAACGGATTGCAGCGTGAGCCTTTCGCCGGGCTCGAGTCGAATCAATCGAACATTGGGAGGAAGATGGGTGGTGGCATGAATTGAGATTCGCTGACGCATAGGAGCACGCTGAACTGATTTCTTTTTTCCGTAGGTCTCATGTTCTAGCGTGAGTCTCACCCGTAGTCTATACGCCGGCAAACGCCGGTCGTAGCCAACATTTTGATTGTAATGTCGAGGGAAGATAATCGCACCTAAGTTGAACCGTGCCCCATGATCGACACGACGACAACTCGACCGATGCAAAATCTGCGAGGATGTTGATCTGTACGGGTGCACTAATCGATAGTTCCGACGACCGAGGATCATTCCTTGAACTGTTACTGCCTAGGTGCCCCACACCACCTATAACTTCAACTGAATGTCAGATGCCGGTTTCGGCAGCGCACCACAAGCCCTAACCTCCTCCAGACGGTCCGGACTGCCTCCTTCTCTCAAACCCGTTCCCGCCGAATAGGGGTTTGTGAGGAACCCCCGGCGGGGGAACCTCCGAGGCAAGGCATTCATGCGTGCGAGCCAAAACTGAAAATCTACGAAAGATGCAACTGTTCGGTCACAGCCAAGTCAGACTGGGACAAAATCCGATGCACCAAAAACCTATGCCAACCATGCAAACACAGGCACCAACGCAGTTAGCACTCCGCTTTTTCCGCTCCCCGGTCGAAGGCCGACCATACCCCACCACTGGACGAACCCGGAGCAGCTAGTGGAAAGTGCGTTCCCACACTTTGGACAGTTTGGCATAAACCGTTGGGCCGAAACTTCAAAAGCTGGCATGTTTCTTGCTGAGCTGAACGAGTTCCTGACTCGTCAACTGGTCGCGAATGGCTACTCCGGTGTGGAGGTTCGCGTCACCCCGACCCGTACCGAGATCATCATTATGGCCACCTGCACATTCGCGAGCTGACCGCCGTCGTCCAGAAAAGATTCGGTTTCGCCCTCGGCACCGTTGAGCTATTCGCCGGGTCGTATCCAGTAAGCTGCGTGGTCAGCGTGCCAAGTCGATGAAGTTCATCAACTACTGATGATCCATTCCGGATATCCTTGCAACATGTACGTCGACACCCACCACGTCCTGCTGCGCCCGGGAGTGTTGGGCGTAAAGGTCAAGACTATGCTGCTGTGGGATGCGAAAGTCAATATGACGCTGTCGGACAACATTTCCAAGGTGGAGCCCAATCATGAGACTATGTCCAACACGCCCGCAGCGAACCCAAGAACAAGCGGTCGCAGCTGGAGTTGGGAGCAGTGGAACCGTCGTCGAGGTGGTTTAATTCGTCATTAGTTAAGCTGAGCACCACTAGCTTCATAGCTGATATCAGTGCCCACTCCCTCTCCCCAGCACGCGCGGTTAAGCTTACAACCTAGCACACCGGAGAATTTGGTTTATTTGTTTAATTTCAATGTCATCCACCTGCAGGGTTGAAAATTACTGATAAAGAATATTGGAGCATATGGTCCCACGAGTTATTGTCCCTATTGCACATGTCTTGCCCCACATTCCCCTTCAACATTTTCTAAAATAGTAAAACCCCCTGAAGCTTTGTTTCGTGACCAAAAACCATGATCTCGTCTCCAACAGGGTACTTTTACCCATAAATTTCTGCACAGCAGCCTCGCTAACCCTTGAGAAAACATTCGTACACTTCTCCTACACTATCTCGCTCGCTGTTCCTCCAAATCCACCTCCTTCGCGATACCCAGCAGCTGCGTAATGTCCACGTTGTCCGACTCGACGGTACTTGCGAAGCGCAGGTTGTTTAGCGCCGACTCGTGGCCTCGATACACCTCAATTTAGTCGGGTAGGGCGGAAAGCTTTGTGATCAACGCGTCGTACATCTGCTAAGTGGTTCCCTCGAAAAAGAGACCACCAGCGGTCAGGAAGAGTGTATCCCCGATGAAGATGATCTTCCGGGGTACCACGGTGTGGAGATGCAACTGGCCGATGCGCTCGTCGTTATCACCGTAGATGGACAGCTTGTAAACGAGGGATCCGCCTGGTAGAACTTCATTCATTGCCTTCTGCGTGGTCGCGTGCGTCATCAGAACCTTGTTCAGCGTGACTCTGGCTTCCTTGGTGTGAACTTGTCGATCCTCGCTTTTCGGTGCAAGCTGCCTTTTGTCGGAACGAACGCCGTACTGAAAGCGTACGGTCCGGAACTGATGACGCGAACTTTCGCAAGACTGACCAGCTTGTGGTGAATCGGCGACGAGGACACGGAAGAACGGTTTGAACCGCGTGATTCCGCATTCCAGGATTTTTCAATCAATTTAAACATTTGACATTTCGAAATGACATTTCTGAACGTCAAAATAAGAAGGGTTGCCAAAGTCAATATTTTTTTCAAATTTTTCGTTTTGACGTTTCCAGTTCCAAAGGAAACGGAGGGGTAAGCGGATTTGGTGCCCACTTTTTGGAGGCGAGTGGCTTGTCGTGTCGTCGGCTAAGCTCTGTATGCAGGAAACAGAGCCAGCTCTGTATGGGGAAAAATAATATTGAATTGCATATATCTCAAAAACGATAAGTTTCAGGAAGTTGACATGTTCTAGAAAGTCGCTGGTACCAAATGGTTCTATGTTATTGTCTCAGACGTCATTACAATTTGATTGATTTTTGTTGTGCAAAACAAGATAAAACTATTCATTTTCTAAGATACAAGGTATAGAATATTTTTGTTTTCGACAAAGTTGCTCAACTACCAAAAATGAACAACTCTCTCTCATTCCTTTGTGGACCATCATTCAGTGAGGCACTCCTGGATTTTAGCTCCTGAAAAGTGCTTAAAAAGTGCTAAAATGCCTCAGGGCAAGAAAAAGAGGCGGTCCTCACCAGCAGGATCGGCAGATTTGAAGAAGCTAAAGAATGCCGAAGCGTTATGTGCAAAGCCAGGCAGTTTGAGCAAGGACGCTCAAAAATTGTCTGGAAACCAGTTCGCTACCCTCCCTGTGGACGTGAGCGAGAAGGAAGAATTTGAACGTCGGGAAAAGTTGCCACCCATTTTTGTGAAAACATCGTCATCGGATTCGGTGCGAAAGTGGCTGACGGGGTTTATCAAATCTGGTGCTTTACGAGCTTCCATTCACTTGTGTGCTGATGGACTCAAAATTCTGCTACCTACCAGAAAGGATTACAACTACGTTCGGGATTTCCTGAACAACACCATGATTGAACACTACAGCCATGACGATCCAGGTAAACGCCCCATGAAACAGGTCCTCCGAGGCCTGTACGACATGGATGTGAGTGTGCTGAAAGAAGAGCTCAAAACTCTGAAGTTGAACGTGATCGAAGTCTTCAAGATGACGAGACACAACAAGGACATCAAGTATCGTGATTAACTGTACCTGGTTCATCTCGAGAGAGGATCGACAACGCCGTCTGAGCTGAAAGCAGTTCGGGCAATTTTCAACATCATCGTGACTTGGGAACGTTATCGTCCAGTGCACCGTGACGTGACACAGTGTTCGAACTGTTTGCATTTTGGACATGGTGGAAGGAACTGTTTCATCAAGAGTCGTTGTGCAACCTGCGGAGGTGAGCACAAAACTCAAGCTTGCGGATCAATCAACGAGAACATCGAAGCGAAATGCTTCAATTGCGGCGGCGACCATTCGACCAAGAATCGAAGCTGCCCAAAACGTGCTGAGTTTGTAAAAATTCGGCAGCAAGCGATGACGAGGCACCAACCAAATCGTCGCAAAACTCCACCAG
The DNA here is from genome assembly GCF_016801865.2 of Culex pipiens pallens. NCBI lineage: Eukaryota > Metazoa > Arthropoda > Insecta > Diptera > Culicidae > Culex > Culex pipiens. The sequence continues at coordinate 72,239,561 of NC_068937.1, forward strand.
CATACACGGACGTGGATTTTCCTGCTTTGGCGTCACCAGGAGCAGGATTTACTCGAGTGGTTCCAAATCTGCAGCCATTGCCGTTGAATCAGCGGCAAAGAGTTGCAGAGCATACAACACCTCCAGGCTTCAGTCAGCAACCGAGGGAAAACCAACCAGCATCAACGGGTGAAGGCAGTAGTGACCTGTTTTCACCACAAGAACTTCTGAACATTTTCATCGAGATGACAACAACTCTGCGTGGGTGCAAAACTCGCCAGGAACAAGTAAGAACTCTTGGAGCATTCATCTTAAAATACAGTTCGTAGTTTACTCGTTCTAGTGATTTTGAATATTTCAATAGATTTATTTTTTTAGTTTTAGGTTAGGATTAGTGATTTTTTTTCTTTTTTATCCAAACGTATTCAATTCAATGCAATAATGTAAAACAATTTGAAGCAAATAAATAAATGTGATCAGTTAATAATAAAACGAAAAATACAACAAAGATGAAGAGCATTAGGCCATACCACTTATCATGTAATAGAAATGTAATTATTATAAGAATGTTCAATAAAGACATATTTAATTTAAAAAAAAAAAACAACTCTCTCGAAAAAACCAAAGCTCTATCCTCAATAGATACCGAAATAAAAAATAAAAACTATTTTTACAATAAATACTCGGGTGAATTGTTCAAAAAGCCGTAAGAGCCACCGTGACCTCCGGCACTAATTTTCGTTTTCTCCAAATTGAAATAATATTTCATTTGTTTTGAGTTTAGGGCACTGGAAGGACGTGTAGATGAGCAATCTCAAGCATTTTTTTAATTGGTTTTTCGTAAATAAATTTGCCGAGCTACCGTGGCCGTGAGGTTACGGGTTTCGCCTTGTAAGCGGAAGGTGATGGGTTCGATTCCCGTCTGGCTCGGCAACGTCAGATCCCTTAAAAGAGCAAATCTGCTCACTGGGAATACTGACCGGTAGGGGATGGGTTTCGGCTAGCGGCGTGCTGGATTTCCAATCCAGAGGTCGTGAGTTCGATTCTCGTACCGGGATGATGAAGTTTAAATAGGTCGAGTACCGATGCAAAAAGGGCTTTGTTTACCAATGGCTCTTGCGTTCTTTTGAAAACTAATCCGAGAATACTGCTTGCGACAAACACAAAGCGACCGCGTCGTAGGCACAGGTTGAGGCATGTTTGGAGTGGGGAGACTAGAGTTATCTAAGCCCGACCTCACGCACACTAGCACCCCATTTGTTTTGCTGGCGGGTACAAAATTTAACCTCAATTTTTTTCGTGTACGTATACGCAATACATGCGCACGTAGATAACTCTCTTGATCCCTTTTTTGTATCGCACATAACTCTGTCAATTTCTCACAAAACTATGATCTTTTTGCATGAATTGAAAGCTTAAACATTCAACTATGTTTGGCTGATAAGGGTATTTTATCAGATAAGCTCTTCGAATAATGCCAAGCGTTTTAAAAAAAAAATAAACCGGCATTTTCAAAATGTTGGAGGTAATTTGATCCACCTTTCAACATTTTGAAGAAATCTTAAGCAAAATGTTTCTTATTCATCAAAACTTTTAATTTTCTATAAGATACAGCAATTTCACATTAAACCTGTACGTTTGTGTTCAAAATATAACAAGTTTAGCATGTATAATATTTAAAAACTTAAAATTTTCATTTTTAGACCAAAATTGAGCATGTTTACAAAAGCTGGTAATTTTTGTTTACAAAACTTTTGAAAAATGGTTCAAACTGCAGTTAGTTATGTACAACTATACTAAAGGAAACTATGTACGAAAACCCACCCAAATTATTTAATTTTTAGGCTGATTCCAGTGACTGTAAGAATGCAGGGATCAAGTCTCCCTAAACGCACTTTTTTAAACAATTGATTGTAAAAATAGTATGACGATAAATTTAACATCAAATGCGTAAGGGTTTTGGAGTTGATATGTTTATCAAACAATTCATGTATAAAAAATATTTTGTTTTAATAATTTTTGAGTGTTTTCTATACTTATCAAAACAAAGAAAAAAGATCTCTTGGAAGTTTTTTGCAGCACTTCTTAGAAAAATGTGTGTAACTCAATCTAAACATTTTTTATTTTTTTTCTTTGTTTCCTACAATGAGTTTTAGTCAATTTCGCACAACTTTCTAGAACAAAGCTAATTGTTTTACCCACATGCTGACGAGATACAGGCTTGGGATCAAGTCTCCCCGGGGATCAAGTCTCCCCACTCTCCCCTATAGCAGAGTGTTCATAGAGAGTTTTTATGTTAGATGCTCTGGATGGTTGAAAGAAATTTCAGATAAAATCATACAAATTTATAAAATTATATTATTTTTATTGTACTGGTAAGTAATTAAGATTAGAAACAATAAACTTATTTTACAGCTATTTTTATGTTTGTATTGACAAAACAAATATTTTCCTTATTTTTCAAGCAAGATAATCATTAGAAAGTTTCAAGCTCTAACTAATCTCTATGATATTTTTTGTTTACATTTTGTCACCTTTTTTTAAATAAAATAAGAAATTGAAATCAAATAGCAAAAACCATTTTTTCTTTATTTCTCAAGCAAGGAAATCAGTGCAGAGTTTTTTGCTCTAATTGCTCTCTATGGAAATTTGCCATTTTATTACCTGTATTCGAAATATTTTTTTATTTTTCAAACATAGAAAAGCAGTGAAGAGTTTGAAGCTATAAATGCTCTCTATGGATATTTGCCATTTTATTACCTGTATTCTAAATATTTTTTTTATTTCTCAAGCAAGGAAATCGGTGAAGAGTGTTTAGCTCTAAATGCTCTCTATGGAAATTTGCCATTGTATTACCTGTATTCTAAATATTTTTTTATTTTTCAAACACAGGACAGGACAGAGAGTTGTTCATTCTTGGTAGTTGAGCAACTTTGTCGAAAACAAAAACAAATCTATACCTTTTATCTCAGAAAATAAATAGTTTTTTCTTGTTTTGCACAACTAAAATCAAACAAATCGTATAACGTCTGAGAGAATAATATAGAACCTTTTGGTACCAGCAACTTTCTAGAACATGTCAAATTGGATTGGAAATTGGATTTTCACCTGCAACTATCTTCCGTAATTGACAAAGCCAACCGGAAACTTGGTTTTATGTTCAAGGCTGCTCAAGAATTTGACGATCCGTTATGTCTTAGGACATTGTACTGTGCTCTTGTGATATCGCGCCTTGAGACGTCAGCAGTTGTCTGGGCACCCTATAACCAGAATTGGATCGATCGCATTGAACGTGTACAAAGGAAATTCGTCTGGTTTGCTCTGAGACGCCTCCCGTGGAATAATCCTGCTCAGTTACCAAGCTACGAAACTCGGTGCAACCTGCTTGGAATAGAGACGCTCCAAAACCGGCGAACAATCTCAAGGGCTGTATTCGCTGCGAAAGTTATTACCTCTGAAATCGACTCCCCTAATCTTCTTTTCCAGTTAAATGCCAGAGTGCAGCCAAGGAATCTACGCCCAACCCCTGGATTCCTCTCACGCCCGTTGGTCCGTACGGTTTATGCGGAAAACTCCCTTATTCGTACGCTGGCCACAGCTTTCAACGAGTTCTACCATCTGTTCGACTTCCACGAACCTGTGAGCCGATTTTTGGAAAGACTTCGAACTGAACTCCGAGATCGTTCTCGTTCATCTCGTCCTGCTGAAAACCCGCAACAACGTGCATCAAGAACAAGAAGATCTAGCCGTTAAATCATGTTTTGTTTAAATTTATGTTTTGATAACTTGACTATATTTATGTTTGTAAAGTTCTTATTATTTTTAAGCAACCAAACTTCATTGGGACCACCGGGTCAGATGATTTCAAATAAAACTAACACTAAACCTTTCTAAAACTTATCGTTTTTGAGATATATGCAATTCAATATTATTTTTCCCCATACAGAGCTTAGCTCTGTTGTACCATACATAGCAGGTAAAGAGTTTTTATTGAGCCTGTAGAGCGTCTTTGCCTCCACGTTCTTCTTTGGTGCCTGTATAGGTAACAGCTTAAACAGCCACGTTGAGCCGTTACCTGAATCCTTGTTGAGTAAACGTGTGTTGCCTGCTTTGAAGATTTCCAAACTTTCGGCGACAGGAAGCTTCAATGGATTCGTGATGTGTCTTAAGATGACCGCGTCGCTAGTTGTGATGTTATGTTTTTCCTTGATGATGCCGAACGGCTACTGCTGACCTGAAATGGGGGACAAGTCCTTTCCGTTTTTCCTCCTTGGCAATTCTGACACCAGTCTTTATATGCTCATCCAACCTGGTTTCTAGTAATCTCTTAGTTTGTCCAATAAAGCTCATATCACAGTGGCCGCAGGATACCTTGTAGATGCCGGGTGATGGATGGATTTCAACTGACTGTTTCTACTGCTGAAAACTAAATCGATGCCAAATTTAACCAGTTTTTGTCGTAATGGGCGTGTTATCCTGTAGTCGAATTCTACTGCTGCTCTTCGTAGTGGCTCTGCTGGTTGCGTAAGGGTTGTGAGTGATGTTCTTTCCTTCTTGTCGATGATTGCTTGGATAGTTGTTCTGCTGTAACCGTTGATTTCTGGTGTTTCAAATATGTATTCCAATTCCTTATGTTTTCCCGCTTCGCGGAGTGGTAAAGTTGTCATCCTGTGTATGAAATAATGATATGCTGCCATCTTATGTTGGAAAGAATGGTTTGACGTGGCTGGTATTGTTCCTTTGGTCTTTGTTGGCTTCCTGTAGATCTCGAAAGAAAATGAAGATGGGCAACCTGGTTCTCTTAGGATCAGGATGTCTAAGAAAGGTAACTTTCCTTCGACTTCCATTTTGTAAGTGAACTTGATGCTTCTGCGTGCACTGTTTATGGTGTCCAGTACCGTTGTTAGTGAATCCCTTTTGATGATGCAGAAGACATCATCCACGTATCTCCAACAACGTTCTGGTAGTAGGTTTTTGGTCTATAGCTCGTGTTCCAATGCAGCCATGTAAACATCGCTCAGGAACGGTGACAGTGGGTTACCCATCGATGCTACCATCTTCTGTTGGTAGATGCAATCCCTGAACTGGAAGTAGCTCTGTTCCATGCATAATTTGACGAATTTTATATACTGGATTGTTTTTTGTCTCCATGATTCTCCCTCGTATTGTGATAGCAGCCAATCCGGTAAAGTTCCTATTGCGTTGTTTACTGGTATGCTTGGGAACAGTGCCTTAACGTCGAAAGAAACCATTATTTCATCCTCAGCTATCGGTCCCGACTCTAGGAGCTCCTTTGTGAACACCTGCGAACTGATGATCGTAGACGAAATACGTATCTGTCAAGATATTAAAATATATAGCGGAATTAAAAGGAACAACTCGTCTCTTTGTATTCATAGTAATGCATTCTGCTTAAATGCTCAGCCAAACCGCAATCAACCAAACCACAATTATCCTCCTTCTCTGGGCATTCGGCCGCCTTGTGGCCCACTTGCCCACACGTGAAGCACTTCCACTTTTTCACTGACGGCTTTCCGACGAAGGCAGCCGGCTCCCGCTTGGGGGTAACCAACTCCACACCTTTTCCTCCGCGCTTGATCTCTTCGTCAAGGAGACGACACTTGACGAACTCCATCGACAGCTGCTCTTCCGCCATTGTTTCCAAGGTCGTCACAACCGTCGCGTAAGCCGTCGACCTCATCGTCAGTAACAAATGGCACACGACGTCGAGGTCGTCCATCTTGGATCCGGTCCCCTTAAGCGCACGGACGCCGGCGTTTCTCCAGTCCCTTCAACTTGGCCTCGCGCCGGGCCTCGTCATCCCCCCGGACCGGAGTCAGGGCGGGGTCCTGCTCCAACTCCCGTTCGATACACTCCATCAACTCATGCTCATCAAGCAGCGTGAGCATCCGGATCTTCCACGAAAGGTAGTTAAATCCGTTCAACAATGGCACTCGCGTCTCGAACTTTTCCGAGTCCATCACGACGAACCGATTTTCCCAATTTACAATCCAGCACTCGCGCACTCTGGGCCCATAACCTAATGGGAATGGGATTTCGGCCAGAGGTAAATAAAACGGAAAACACGCAGTTTTACAGAGCGAAAAGAAAAACGATGTTTATTGAGCGAGCGATACTTTTTGGAATGAGCGATCTGTCAAATCTGTCAACCCAGCGGAAATGCAACCCAGGGGTGCGCAAAAGCCTAAAAACTACCCGTTACTGAAACTGCACCTCAACAGTTTCCGTTCATGCTCGACTAAGGCCAATTTAATATGTCGATTAATAGCTCAACTGAAATGTTGTCATCGACGCATGCCAACTTAGTAGGTTTACTGGTCGGTCGTTTTAGAAGACACCCGATTTCGTTGGCTGATTGCTCAGATTGAGAATTGTCAAACTTTTACAGGGACCGTTTATTAATAATAAACTATTTTTTTGTTCTAGGTCGTTTTGTCTCGAATTGTTATGTGTGCTCCAGGAATGCTAGTTTTACCCATGATAATGGAATCTCTGGAAAAATTTAAGGCATTTCGACGAATCTCATATCTTCATGGCCCATTTCAAGTTGTAGCTGTTGGATGTTTGTAAGTATTACTACACGCAAAACCGCCAATGCGAATTTTATGAGCATTGGTACCAGAATTTTGAACATCGAATGGTCAACATCGATCATGCACATCCGATGTTCAAAGCGCGATGCCCATTCGATGTTCATCTTCCTTTTTTTAGAAATTTGACAGTTCATTTGATTGTGTGCGTGTCGCCGCGCGCAGCTTTTGGCTGTTTTCACTATTCGCCACTGGCGGCGCCACCATACATTGCCGCTACTAGGCTAGTACCGCTTTTCGCCACTAGATGGATTTATTCCTCCAGGCGCAAACCAAATATGAACGAAAAATATGAATTAAAACGAATTATTTTTATTGCTTCAACACGATAAATAAAACTAAGCTATACATTGGATATTGAAATTACGCTTTACTTAGTTTTATTTATCATGTTGAAGCAATAAAAAATATGTTTTGATTAATATTCCTCCTAAGAAGAATATGGGATTAAAAAGCAAGCAGTTTTTTTGTTTTATTACATACTTTAACAGGAAATATAACGTTGTTGCATTGATTCTAGTTGGTAGGTTTTCTAACTCTAAATTATTGTGTATTATTGTGTGATCAAATTACAAACACCGCAAGGCCAAATCTCACTTCTTTACCACTTCTGTTTCTCCTCTTCTTGGCTCCGACCACTCCGTCCTTCTTCGCGATCTTCTTTTCCTTCTTGTCCCCGGTAACAGCCTTCTTACCGGTCTCGGACTTCTTTCTTGGTCTCGTCGCGCTTCTTGGTGGCTTCGGTCACCTTGTCGGCAGCCTTGACAATGGCCTTGTTTTTCTCCTTCTTGGAACCGACTGAGCTGCGCTATTCAGTTATCAACGGTCCGGTCCGGCGGCAGATACGCTCCGACGGGGCAGGACCAGCACCTTCATATACTCGGACGCGACTCAACGCAACGCTTCTTGATGGCCAGACGAGATCCCTTGCGCTCCAGCATCACCGGCGTGATAAGACGATGGATCTTGTGCTTTTGGACTTCTTCTTGCCGATCTTCTCCGGAAGCGGGTGCACTCCTACAAACTGACGCACGGCTTCCTCCTTGCGGATGTTATTCGCACGCTTCGGTCCGAGACGGCGCGGCATGGTCGTATCCGTTAGTCCGGGAATGTCCTTCTCGACCTCCCTCAGGATGTTCAGCGCTAGCACCGACAGGTTCCGGTCCACGATACAACAGCGAGTCAACGTTGCAGCCAGGGGCGCCGACTAGTCCAAAATTTTGGGGGGGCACGGTTGTTTTCCGAAATCGATAGGTTAGAAATAAAAAAAATACAGGGAAACCTCTTTTTACACGGTGGCGATACGCTTTTTGTTTCGTAGATTTCTCTTAAACCAATATAACAATATTTTTGAAAGCTTCAAAAAGCGTTTTGTAGATCTGAACTTACAACCTACAAATTGCTTTTAAAAGATTGCAAAGATGTTGCGTCGTTCCAGAGAAATTTACAAATTAGAAAAACGTAACGCATCGCATAAAAAGAGGTGTATAAACAATCCAAGGGTTAAAAAAACTCAAAATGTTAAGTAATCAAAAGCAGAAATTTAAACAATCAGAAATTTAGAAATAACAATAAAATTCAATGTTTCAAAAAATCGAAAATTTCAAAAATTGTGATACATCTATTATGTCGTTCAGTTAGCAAAGGTTTGCGGTAGAATACTCATCCAGGAGTTTGTGCTTTAACTCATTGGTCGGAGTGAGGGCTAAGATGCACAATCACGTTGATGAAGGCGTTGCTGCAATTGCCTACGCTGGAACACGCATCAATGTAAACATTAATTCCGGCCATCGGCCGTCGGCGTGCACCATAACTACCCCGTGATGTTCTGGACATGTCAAACTTGCCGTAAGTGTCTCTCCAAGGCGGCGATTTTAGCGCCCTCAGCTCCCGGATTTGCGTTGAAGTCGATGGACTCAATCATTAGAGCTGAGCAACGCAATTGATCTACAAAAAAAAAAACAAACACCCAAACAGTTATTCTGGAACTTCCAGAAATCTGTAACGAATTCTTTTGCGCGCAAACTAGCAGCAACTTAAGCGCCACTCTTCCAAGAAGAGGTTGCTGAAGCGTGTTTCGAGTCCCGGCTTGAGGCTCTCTCACAGGGCGGGTTAATAGGGCAAAAAATCCGAGATCACATGACACTTCCAAGTGGCTTATCCGTTTCCCAAAACTAAACTACTATTGTATTGATTTACCGCAAAGAAAAGGATTAAACGAAAGTTCTACCGGCGCAAGAAAGTTCAACTAATTCTCCCAACCCAAGCAAAGAACGTGACACAGCTCAATCCATTAAACACAAGCCAGCTTATATGTGAAAAGACTCAAATTTGCTTGTATTTCCGTGTATTTTGGGCCCTAAGCTTTGCTTGTGTGACGTCACGTTTCTTCTTTCTTACAGGGGTTTTCTTCGAGCTCAGTTTAACATCAGGTTAAAAAGTGCAGATCTGACCTTGTTTGGCGGTTCCACCGCGATTCAGCTGGCTGGCAGGATCGGCAGGACAGGAAGCATGAACAGGTTCTTTGTAGACAGTTTTCGCGTAGTCCCACGTTCACGCGTACGGTCGGTCGACCAGGTGGACTCACCACGCGCGTGCGTAATCCAACAGCACGGACACTCCCGCGGCGACGTTTTCACCACAATTTTGGAGGTTGGCGATTGACGTAGCGGAGACACACTTCCGGTCGAGCAGTGCGTTAGTTCGTAGCACCGCCACGAGGTGCGCTCCAGTTGCTTGCGAGCGTCGGGTGCTTGCTTCGCGCGATGTTTTTGTGGAGATCCCTGCGTTCACTACGGGGTGGCGTCGGTTTTCCCAATGAGTGACGCCCAGTCACGTGGTTAGGGTGGTTCAACCTAACCTCGAACGGATGTTTCGAGCCGCGAATTCGGTCTCGCGCCGCTCCAGAAACCGCTCCAGACTCGCTCCCACGTTGAACAGTGGGTTTTCGCCTGTTCAACAGCAAAGTAATCTCACTTTCTAGCAGTTTACAATCATTTAGCCAGCACTGCTTACCTGATCTTTTTTGCGAACTAGATTTTATTGATCGGTGTGCGACTTCAAAAGCTTGGAATTGGCTAAGCTCTATATTTGAACACAATTCAATTTAGTTTAAGATTTTAATATAATTTAGGAATTCTTACTTCGACTTTGGTCAGCAGAAAGCACGTGCTAACCACTTGCGAACCTAATGTAACGTTGCGGCTCACGAACTAATACAAAAAATGCTAAAAAATATTAGTTTAGAAGAAATTCCTAAGCCTGTCAATCAAAAAACTCACTATAGATTGACTTTAATCGCACCACTAGTCGCACCACTAATCACACTTTCACTGACTTGCATCCGCTGAACTTAACTGGCCAACAGTCTCCACTTGAATATTCTAATCCCCGATGTAGAACATTTCTACAGCAAATTCTTGCTACACGAACGACATCCGTGTGATAGAATCGTCATTACATCTCCTTTTCTCATATGGCAATCAATAGGGGCATCCTTATCACACACATTGAGTGGATACGATCGGGTTTTCCCGTTTCTTTCCCATTTTTCTATTGCACCAAATTTTGGTTTAAGACACGCTTTGCCCATCTTTTAACAATTTTACGGATAGCCACGGCCAGGGTAATGAGATCTCGATCGTGAGTGCCGAAATGAAAAGAAATGAACCACAATTGCTTCCTCTACTCGGTAAGAGATGGCGCTCTCAAATGCAAAAGCTTTTATGATTAGCAAAAAACCACGATTGAGGCATAATAATTTCTAATGGGGTAGTTAAGGGTTACATTCGCCGACACTAATTCAATAAAAATTTTGAAATTTAAATTTCAAAATTTTTATTAACAAAACAAAGCATTGATGTTCTTAGGGCCAAAGTATATTCTAGTTGTTGTAAAGCTGCTTCCACTCAAATTCACGTCGCAGCTAATCTTTTCTTATGATTTCTAACAAATTCAAATGATCTTAATGATCCCAAAGCTCAACCAAAAATTACACACACATGTAAAAAATGTCTGATAATGTTTAATACAAAATTCTGTTCCAATTCCAAGTCTCATTCCAATTCATCTGGGTCTCTACACAATCATACTCGCAATCAAATCTTAACCTTAATTAAACCGAATGACGTCAGATATATCTGACAAATTTCCATGTACCAAATATCCAAAATACCTCAGAAATATCTGAGAAAACTTATTACAAACCAATTAACTTCAATAACGATTGAAAAATTTGTTTTGCTAAGCCTAACGCAAACGTACCGAAACGCGTTCAGAAATATTTCACACCGAATCATCCCTCAGAATATTTTGGAAAACAAACATCGCATCAGACGATTAATTTCTAACGTCACCTAAATTCGACCCTGCGAGTTCGATCTCGGCCGTGAACTGTCATTTCTGTCAAACAAAACAAATGTATCAAAATCTCACTGAAGGTAAGAAAATGTGATTTTCTAACAAAGTAGGTCTATTTTAGCTAATTAGGAAGTTTAAACGTAACTTTGGAGCGATGAAATGAACTTTTATATGAAAATGTTGAGAATGGTAATTGAATGGATGCACGGAAACGCCAAGAAACTCGAATATCGCGATTAAAAACTTAACAATGGAATCAAAACAACTTCTCTAACTAAATTGATGTGAGGAAACAGGTTAATGACATCTCGAACATCGTTTTGGTGTACTCAATGAGTGTTTGTGGTGCTTAATCAGCAGTGGTTGTTGCGCAGCTCTCGCTGCACCTGACATAGCTAATGGATAGTTGTTTATGCTCGTTTAAGGAACGAACCGTGATAGCTTCCGGGTATCCTTTTACCCTCGAAATCTTCCAGAACATAACAGTTCGTCCCCAAAACTTGTCGAACTCGAACCTTCGTGTACTTTGCTCCAAACTTTCCAACAAAATCTCGTGCTTTATCGGACAGCAGGACGTTCTTCTTGTAGACGACATCGCCCTCCTGGAACTGATGTTTCCGATTAACTCGGAGGTTGTACGGCGCGGAATACTTCCGGTAGGCCTTCAGCAAGTTCTCCCTGACCAGCTTGTGCAGACTCTCCATTTCTTCGTTGAGCTTGACCGGGTCCTGCCCCAAATTATCGTCCACTTCCCTTAGATGTTCGTACTCAGCCCCGGAACTCACCATGTTGCGGCCAAAATTGACGAAATACGGCGTGAATCCCGTACTATCGTGAACGTGCGTGCGAATCGCCCTGGCGATTAGATGTACCGAATCGTCCCAATCACGATGATCCGCTTTTTGGTTTAGGGCACATCGAATCGCGGTTACAATAACTCGATTTACCCGTTCCGTCGGGTTTGGACCAGGGTGGTATACAGCTAACGGCCAATGGGTAACCTCGTACCGCTTGAGCAGCTTGAGGAAAAGATCGGACTTGAAGACTTGCGCGTTGTCGGTAATACACACTTCTGGAACGCCAAACAAATTGAAAACAAAGTTCTCAACGAACTGGCACACCGCAGGAGCAGTCGCTGAACGCAGACATTGAACCATCACGAACTTCGAGAAAAAGTCACACACCACCAGGATCCACAGGTTCCCTTTCTTTGACCTGGGGTAGGGCCCAAGGAAATCCATGGAAATCATTTCCCACGGACGACTGCACTGTTTGGGTTTTCCGTGAACCGGTGTAGTATTAGTACTCGGTACTTTGGACTCCTTGCACACCAAACAGCTGCAACAAAAGCGCTTAATTTCCGTGGCCATTCGTGGCCAGTAAAAGCGTTCGCGGACTTTGGCCAGGGTTTTCAGAGGTCCTAAATGGGCCGCTTCGTGAATTTCTTTCACGATAGACCTTCTTTCAGCCAACGGAACGACGAACTTCCAGCGAAACCCAAGATCTTCCAGACCCGTGCTATTCGAGATGAATTTGTAGAGTTTTCCATCTGAGATTTTAAAATCGGGAAATCGCTCAGGAAACTTTTCCACCTGGTTCATGAGTTGAGTGATGTACGGGTCGGGTAGGTCCACCTTGACCTGATTGATGGACCGGGACAGGGCGTCGGCGGGAATGTTTTCGCTGCCTTTTTTGTATTGCAGGTCAAGCTCGTACTTTGAGAGCTTGAGAGCCCAGCGAGCGATTCTCGGCGATTTGGATTCGATGGACATCGATTTGAGGAACGTGAGACTCATGGCGTCGGTCTGCACTACAAAACGGGAACCTTCGATGAAATGCTTAAAATTCTCGATACTCAGCAGAACAGCCAAGCACTCTCGCTCAGTGGCACTGTAACGGCGCTGAGTGCTGGACAGTTTCTTAGAAAAATAAGCAATACACTTCCGCTCTCCTTGGTGCATCTGCACAAGGACCGCACCAATCGCCAGGTCCGAACTGTCGGTCTCGACGATAAACGGCAAATTAAAGTCTGGGTTGGCCAGTATCGGGGCGGTCACCAGGGCAGTCTTCAGTTTGGACAGGGCCACTTCCGCTTCTTCGGTCCAGCTAAACTTATTCCGATTCTTCTTGAGGAGGTTGCTGATTGGGGTCGTAATTTCAGAATAATTTTGGATAAATTTCTGGTAAAACCCGGCGAGTCCGAGAAGGCGTCGGATGTCCTTCACTGTTTTAGGCGTAGGATAGTCTAAAACGGGCTGGATTTTGCTAACGTCCATGGACAGTCCGTCCTCACTCAGCACGTAACCCAAGTATCGAATACTCGTCTGACAAAATTTACTTTTTGACAGGTTGATGGTGAGACCCGCCTTCTGAAGACGATCGGCGACAATCCGGATCCGGTCCAGGTGGTCCTCGAAGGTGTTCGACAGGATAATGATGTCATCGAGGTACACATACACCCAGGGTGCCAGGTCGTGACCTATGACTTTCGTCATCAGTCTCGCCATGGTCGCCGGAGCATTGGTCAACCCGAACGGCATGACAACAAATCGGAACAGACCTTTGTTCGTGCGGAACGCCGTTTTGTCTTTCGCGGCCTCGTCGAGTGGAACCTGGTAGTACGACTCCGACAGATCAATGACGGAAAAATACTTCGACTTCTGGATGCGCTGAAGAATTCCCATCATATTAGGAAAGGGAAAATCGTCCTTTTTGGTGCATTGATTTAACCGCCTAGAGTCAAGACAGATTCTCCACTTTCCACTGGCCTTCTTAATCGGCAACAACGGATTTAAAAAGTCGACCGCCGTAGGGCACTCTTCTATGACCCCGAGGCCCTTCATTCGCTCGATTTCCGCGTCGATAACTTCCTCTACGGATGGAGACCAACGATACGGAGGAACCTTCTTCGGCTTTGCGCCCGGGAGAAGGTCGATCGAATGGGACATGATCGGAGTTCGACCTAGATTCCCGTCTCGCGTGGCCGGAAGTTGTTGTACTACTTCAAAAAGCGCTTCTCGCTGGCTATCCGACAAGACATGTTCCGTGACCAGGTCACTAGGCTCGCAGATGTGTTTTTCCGGTATTTCGATGGTTGGCATCTCCAAGCTGTCATCGGTTGAACTCTCGAGGTCTTTCGCAGATTCCGCTGGGCTGATTGGATGGATTTCAAAGCATATATTGTCATTTGTGACACCAAAATAGTCCTCAACTCGCTGAAATTCGATCATATTGATCGCTTCTTCACCAACCGGGGAAAAACGGGGACCCACCAGACGGAATCCAAACTTGTTCAGGAAATCTACGCCTAGAATTAGGTCCTTCTTCATCTCAGGCACGACGATCGTGGGAAGGACGTGGGTGGTAGACTCGTAGGACAGGGGTAGATTCACGTAACCGAGACATTGATACGGCGTACCATCAGCTGTCGTAATCTGGAGGCGAAGAGGTTGAATCTGTAAGCCCAACTTATTCAGCAAGCCCAGCGAGCTGATCACCGACAAACTGGCACCGGTGTCGGCTAGCGCTTCAATCTCCTCGGATAGAACTCGAACTTTGAGGTGTGGGCAACGGTGAGGGATCGTGTTAATTCGATGCGAAGTGTTGAAGACAGAAAAAGGACGGTTGGGAATCTCCGGAGTATCAGATGGGGTAGATCGATTCCCTGGATCCATCCCATTTACTCGTTTTTTTCATCCTCATCCGACCGAGTTCGGAGTTGATGTCCATTGGGGCACTGGAACGCGGTCGTACCCGTGTGTCCACACACGTGGCAAAAGTACACCTTTTTCTGGTCGCACTCCCTCCACATGTGTCCCGTCTGGCGACAATTCCAGCACATCGGCTTCCTGTTCTCCCCTGCAGAGTCCGCAAGCTTCTTGAAACGACCATGAACCGCGCACACATCGGCGTTCAACAACTCATCCTCAACCTCTGCAGCTCCTTCTTCCAAGTCCACTTGGTAAACGGAAGCTTTTTGTAGACCTCCGAGGCCGTCGAGCGCATCGAGCTTGTAACACAGCTGGGACAGATGGTCAAGCGACTGAATGGTGGCCAAGACCAAACTACGCTTGTAACTCATCTTCATATTTTTGGTGACCAGATAGTACAGCTCCGCATGAGACATTTTACGAGTGAGGCGTTGTGCCAATCTCTCAATCTCTTCGAGATATTCACCGAACGGTTCATTGGGACGTTGTTTACGTTTGTCCAACAGGTCACGAGTAATGAGATCCCGGTTAGGATTGTCGTAGCGCAACCGGAGGTATGTTTCCAAAGTCTCCCAACTGTCGAATCGGTCATGGTAGGTGGTATACCACACCGCCGCACCCTCGCGGAACAACAAATGGGCGTGCATTCGTAGATCTTGTTTACTGATGTGGTAGGACTCGCACATAATGTTGATCTGGCGCAAAAAATCTACCACGGGAACGGAATTCGTACCGCCGGTGAATTTCGGCCATTTTTCAATTATGTTGCACTGCTGGTGCGGTAGTCGTCGATATCTGTCACCTTGTATCGCTTGGACATCCGGAAACCCTTGGTGCACATCCCAAGACGGTCTTGGGGCGAGATTAGACTCTCGACGGCGCCGTGACTCGGCATGAACTTGGTTTTCCTCTGGCAGTTCAAATAATTCTTCTCCACGTGACATGCTTCTCATTTCAGGCTTCCCTGAAGTTTCTCGAGCGGACAACTGGAAAGGAGGTGAGGGTACACGCCTCGCTGGGGGTTGCTCCTGCGAAATCCGTAACATCTCCGAATCTCGACGCAAATCAACCTTGGCCACTTGTTCGGCCAAATCATCTACGGCTTCTGGAGGGACCGGTGTGCCATTGGCTTGCTGCCTCATCATATGTTCCAGACACGCACGAATGTAATTTTGCACATCGGAAGCATGAATAAACTCATTCATATCCCTTTCATCGGCAGGTTCATTTTGAATTGTCGGCGTTGGAGACGATGTAGCTGCTGAACGGCCCATGTTCCCTGATTGAGGCTGCTGCTGCGGCGGAAGTGGATGCGCACTCCCAGACGTCGGTCCAAACAGGGTTCGCGCAAAGTCACCGAGGGGTGGCGCCTTTCGCCTTGGATCCTCCGATATGGCAAGCGTCGAGTTGTCCACGCCAGCGGCGGCCGATTGCTCCCATCGCTGCGGATTCGACATCGGTCTTCCCAACTCAGACTGCTTCGTTGCCGCTGGGGAAAATCCGGACAGCCATTGGTTATAGCTCGATTGACCCCTAGGGGCCGGTACTGGGGCAGCCAGCAGATCACGAGAGGCTTTAGGTTTGGTCCCAGTATACGGATTAAGCGAAGGCTGCAGCGTCCTGTGAGTCGTTGCGGACGACACGGACGACGCGCGCGTAGGACGATCGTCAAGAATTCCGCCAACTGCTCCTTCCTCGAAATCCGTCGTCAGATCCACTAACTCCTGGACCAACTGTCCCGGAGTCGCTGTGGCCAAATTCGAATGCACCGTATGGATTCGCATCAGGGGAACCTGTCGGCAGACATGGGCTAAATCAATGTTGTAGTACCTTCTTGAGAGCCGCTCGATGCTGTCCAATAACGCCTTCCGCTGCTGCAGATGTTCTTCCGTTTCCGGCGAGTATCGTCGAAGTCGCTTGTGATAGTGAACCAGTCGAGAGTAGCAATCATCATCACGATTAGCATCCAGACAACGCTCCATTTCCTTCAGCTGTCTCGGGATCTTAACCAAGTCCTCCGCTAGCGAATACGTCGAAAAATGTACTTCTACCGGATCCTCGGGTTTTTGCAGCAAAGCGCGCAAATTCTGCTGGCGCTCGCGTAATCCACCACGAACAGGTGTGGCACGTAGGCAAAATTCATACTCCATTTCATCCTCTTTGAGGCTGCATGGGTCACTGATGTAAACGTGATCCATTGTTTTGATTCCAACTAACACTTTTGAAATAACTCGTTGACAATGATCGAAAATATATTTTAAAAAAAATCAAACGAAATCTAAATTAATAGTAACCAAACCGAAATAGGGTGACTGCGAATCAAATTAAGGTCTATTACGGAGGTAGAACAAAATATTTGAATTGTATTTGGTATATTGCAGAAGAAATGATGGAATATGATTGTCTTGAAATAAACTATGCTCAATAATAGTTCAGAAAACCCAACAAACTTCTATCAAAGTTCCCAAACTAAACCCAACTTTGAGACATAGTACACTATTGCTACTATTGTTACGGGCCCCACGTTGGGCGCCAAAATGTAACGAATTCTTTTGCGCGCAAACTAGCAGCAACTTAAGCGCCACTCTTCCAAGAAGAGGTTGCTGAAGCGTGTTTCGAGTCCCGGCTTGAGGCTCTCTCACAGGGCGGGTTAATAGGGCAAAAAATCCGAGATCACATGACACTTCCAAGTGGCTTATCCGTTTCCCAAAACTAAACTACTATTGTATTGATTTACCGCAAAGAAAAGGATTAAACGAAAGTTCTACCGGCGCAAGAAAGTTCAACTAATTCTCCCAACCCAAGCAAAGAACGTGACACAGCTCAATCCATTAAACACAAGCCAGCTTATATGTGAAAAGACTCAAATTTGCTTGTATTTCCGTGTATTTTGGGCCCTAAGCTTTGCTTGTGTGACGTCACGTTTCTTCTTTCTTACAGGGGTTTTCTTCGAGCTCAGTTTAACATCAGGTTAAAAAGTGCAGATCTGACCTTGTTTGGCGGTTCCACCGCGATTCAGCTGGCTGGCAGGATCGGCAGGACAGGAAGCATGAACAGGTTCTTTGTAGACAGTTTTCGCGTAGTCCCACGTTCACGCGTACGGTCGGTCGACCAGGTGGACTCACCACGCGCGTGCGTAATCCAACAGCACGGACACTCCCGCG
Organism: Culex pipiens pallens; assembly: GCF_016801865.2. Taxonomy (NCBI): domain Eukaryota; kingdom Metazoa; phylum Arthropoda; class Insecta; order Diptera; family Culicidae; genus Culex; species Culex pipiens. The sequence goes on from NC_068937.1 coordinate 72,257,384, forward strand.
GCGACGTTTTTCACCACAATTTTGGAGGTTGGCGATTGACGTAGCGGAGACACACTTCCGGTCGAGCAGTGCGTTAGTTCGTAGCACCGCCACGAGGTGCGCTCCAGTTGCTTGCGAGCGTCGGGTGCTTGCTTCGCGCGATGTTTTTGTGGAGATCCCTGCGTTCACTACGGGGTGGCGTCGGTTTTCCCAATGAGTGACGCCCAGTCACGTGGTTAGGGTGGTTCAACCTAACCTCGAACGGATGTTTCGAGCCGCGAATTCGGTCTCGCGCCGCTCCAGAAACCGCTCCAGACTCGCTCCCACGTTGAACAGTGGGTTTTCGCCTGTTCAACAGCAAAGTAATCTCACTTTCTAGCAGTTTACAATCATTTAGCCAGCACTGCTTACCTGATCTTTTTTGCGAACTAGATTTTATTGATCGGTGTGCGACTTCAAAAGCTTGGAATTGGCTAAGCTCTATATTTGAACACAATTCAATTTAGTTTAAGATTTTAATATAATTTAGGAATTCTTACTTCGACTTTGGTCAGCAGAAAGCACGTGCTAACCACTTGCGAACCTAATGTAACGTTGCGGCTCACGAACTAATACAAAAAATGCTAAAAAATATTAGTTTAGAAGAAATTCCTAAGCCTGTCAATCAAAAAACTCACTATAGATTGACTTTAATCGCACCACTAGTCGCACCACTAATCACACTTTCACTGACTTGCATCCGCTGAACTTAACTGGCCAACAGTCTCCACTTGAATATTCTAATCCCCGATGTAGAACATTTCTACAGCAAATTCTTGCTACACGAACGACATCCGTGTGATAGAATCGTCATTACATCTCCTTTTCTCATATGGCAATCAATAGGGGCATCCTTATCACACACATTGAGTGGATACGATCGGGTTTTCCCGTTTCTTTCCCATTTTTCTATTGCACCAAATTTTGGTTTAAGACACGCTTTGCCCATCTTTTAACAATTTTACGGATAGCCACGGCCAGGGTAATGAGATCTCGATCGTGAGTGCCGAAATGAAAAGAAATGAACCACAATTGCTTCCTCTACTCGGTAAGAGATGGCGCTCTCAAATGCAAAAGCTTTTATGATTAGCAAAAAACCACGATTGAGGCATAATAATTTCTAATGGGGTAGTTAAGGGTTACAAATCTAATACAAAAGAACCATCGGATAAGATCAGCTGTTCGATCGGAGTTCCTAGCGAGCAACGGCCCCGGAAAGCTAGTTGACCACTTGATCGTGCAGCGCATGGTCACCGGAGTGGCCAGAATCTTCAGATTATCATGTTAACGACATGGTTAGCGACACGGCCCTTTTCCGCTGAGATTTCCGATTAGTTTTGCACCAGCTGCTGGATCTCGAACACCCGGCAACGGGCCGCGTCCAGCCGCACCTTCGCGCTGGGACATGTGGTCAATCATAATGGTTAGATGACGCACCTGCTATCCGGCCGGATGTTGCACATTCAGCCATCCGGGAAACCGAAATATTTCTGCAATAAGAACGCCTGTAACCAACCTGACAAAAACAAAACCGACCAAAACAAACTTGATTGCAAGAGATTTTCGATGCCCCCCTTTGTGCGGATGTCACAGTCTTCTACGACGGAATGGTGGTAGATGGACTAAATTGGCCAAAATCTGGAACAACTCCGGTAAACTAAAAAAACCTAAAAAAACACGCCACACGCACGAGCACGATCAGCACAATCCAAAAACTCACAACAGATTTAATTAATTACCTGTATAAAAACCAGGGCGGCGCTAGTGGTACTCGCTGCAAAGGGAGTTACCGACGACACGACAAGACACTCGGAGGAAAAATCTGATTGAAAATTGGTCCCGCCGTGAATCCCGTGAAATCACCGTGAGCCACCAAAGTCACGGTAAATCGAAAGACCCCTTGGTTTTCTCACAAAATAAAATCGACTTGCAACACTGATCGAACAGCAATATTTACATTTGAAAATTGATGTTTACAAACACTAAAATTCATTTTTTTTTTCAATTTGGCTTTGTTGGATCTCCTGCTAGCCATTCCGGCGAACAGTCCGTCGTCACGCATCGATTCCGACCATTCCGGCAGTGAAATCAGCAGCAAGCACTCGCGAGGTACTTCTCGCTCTTGCCGACGCTTCGGTTAGTCTACGCTGGAGATTCTTTAAGCTCGGGAACCTATGCGAGACCTTTCTTATCTATTTCAGATTGGCCGTCGACTACTCGATCCCCTCGTAACGGACGTCAAGTGCACCAAGCTGCTGGTGGAGGACATGAGCCGTATTTGAAGGGTCCCCGTCATGAAGATCCACCGACTGTATGTCCTCGCGGGTCATGGTCAAACTGCCCCGCTTCATCGACGGCGATGCCAAACACGACTCCGCCGATTCTTGATCATGCCGCGTTCGAGCTGGTTCAGTAGTTGGCGCAGAAGGGGGACGATTACGACGTTGAAGTTGACGGATAGATCGTGTGGCAGAAGCATTTGTCGAATTGGCCCAAGACGGCGCCACTTAGCGTTCATGCGGAACGGCATTCGACGGCGGTGGTAATCTTGCTGGCGTCGTTGGTTGATTGACCGATACATATCTGTCACGTGGCTTGGAAGGAGGAAATCATGATTATTAAGGTGGCGAAGGAGAAGAGGATCAAGATTATGTGTAATGTTTGTCCGCACTATCTGTTTCTTTCTACGGGGGATCTTGACCGGATTGGATAGGGCCGGTTGTGTGCTGTCCTAAGGATCAGCAAGCCCTGTGGGACAATCTGGACGTGATCGACGTGTTTGCTACGAATCATGCGCCACACACAAAGCGGGGATTGGAAATGCTTCTACCGCTACTGTTGACCGCCGTCAACGAGGGTCTTCTCTCGCTGGAAGACCTTATCGCCAAGTTCTACAAGAAACCCAAGCGGAACATCGGCCTCCCGCAAAAACCCAACTCCATCGTCGAGGTTGACATCAACGAAGAGTGGATCATCCTGGAAGTCCTGCCGCACTACAAAACTCGCTGGTGTTCGCTGGCATAGAGATCAAGGGGCGCGTCCACCGGGTAGTTCTGCACGGTTGTTCTCGCTAATCCGGGCTACGGCCTTGCCGGCAACGAGTCCAACTCGGAGTTCATGAGGAAGCCCCTTAAAACCACCCAACTTCTCCACTTCTTCGCATCCGCTGCGACTCCACCCTCAACTGCGGCAAGGACGTCCTCCTTCCGGCCGCTAGCCTTACTCCGAAGGAACACAATGGACGGCAAGCAAGTACTCAGCGTTTCGATGTTCAGCAAGAAGCAGCTCAACGAGATCTTCAGCATTGCGCAAACGATGCGAGCTTGTTTAACGAAAGATCACCGTTGGACGACCTGCTGCGCGGGAAGATCATGGCGTTCGTTTTCTACGAGGTCAACACGCGGACCAGCTGCAGCATCACGGGGGCTCTCGGAGGTCGCGAAATCTACATAGATGAAACGAGCTCCTCCGTAAGAAGGGCGAGACCCTCGAGGACAGCAACTTTGTAATGGCCGGCTAGTCGGATGTGGTAGTGCTGCGACATCCGGAACCGGGAGCGGTCTCGAAGGCGGCCCACCACTGCTGAAAGCCGCTGATCTACACCGGCGACGGAATCATAGAACATCCCATGCAAGTCCTTCGGGGCATCTTCACCATCAGGGAGGAAATCGGAACGGTCAACGGACTGACCATTATCATAGTGGGGGATTTGAAGCGTGACAGGACGGTTCACTCGTAGGCGCGGCAGTTGACGCTGTACAACGTAAACGTGCGGTACATCAGTCCGAAGAGTTTGGACATGCCTGAGAAAATTACAAACCTGGTCAAGGCGCGTTCGGGATCTGCTCTTTTAGCTTCTCCACGTACTGCGACTGCTGATTAATCTGCTCACACACTTTTCTACTCCGGCGCGGCCTATTCGCCGGCGTTAATCGACATGGCCATCGTCAAGTCACTAGGAGTGGCCGTCACGGACAAATCAACTACCGGTTTGAAAAATAAAAACTCCTCGCTCGGTTTTCTGGTTTTTAACACGTCTTCTAGGTCAAACTACCAACGGGCATTTCCACCGAGCGACTCCTGCAGAATCGCTGTGGTCAAGTGGTTTTTCTCCACAATCACCAAACGACCCCCCCCCCCACCCAACCTCCCATAATTGTTAAACCGATTCAAGTTTGTCGGATACCACCCAAGTTTCAATTGAATCTTGACTTCGCATACTGCTTGCTGTCCATAAAGAGTAGATTCCAGGGTACCTCGAAGCGATCCAACAAGGAAACCCGGATTCTCATTCCTTGCAAGGATTTGGTGCCAAATGACCAGCTAGTGCAGCAGGTGCAATCTGATTTTTAACATGTTCCGTTAGGATTATGACGTGGCCGTCAGTTCATCGGTCCTCAGGCACCATGTACTTCTCGGGATGTCGAATTTATTCACTTTTCCCGGAACTAATTAACAATCTGCCAGTTCCAATCTGCGTCTGGTAGGTAGTTGTTCCGAGGGTTTCGGTACCGGAGGACGCGAAAAGTAGGCTCCCGGCATCATCCTCTCGGTTTTCAGCGACCAGGTCCTTCTCCGGATTCCCTTTTTTTTCCTCAAAACTTGCCGTTTCTGACCTTGCCAAATTTTCGTCATTGAAAATATTTTTGACAGATTTGACATTTCTCGATGTCAAAAGTCACCCACTCAGCGCGTTCCGTTTGAATTCCGTTTAGAATTCCACTTGAGCGAAAAAAGTTCGATTCGAATTCTAAACAGTGTTCGTTTTAGATTCTAAAACGCATTCCGTTTCAAACGCAACAACCGGTTCCGTTTGATTTTTCGCCGCAAATCGGTTCAAGCGGAATTCAAATGGAATCGAAACGGAATGGACGTGTTGGCTTTGACAGTTGCTTCTTCTTCTTGTTTTTTCTTGCTGGTTTTCTTTTTTGTTTTTGTTGAATCCATTTTAAATTGGGATTCAACCCTAGAAATTGATTAAACTTTTTTATGATTTTACTTTTTTTTTATTTTCCCTTTATCTAATCGTTAATTAAAACGCATCCCAACCCCGAGCCCGCTTTATTTTTTTGTTTAGCAGAGTTACACAGATTTTTTTGTTCCTCTTCCTCTATAGGCGGTTCACAACGACATTCTTGGCGCACCGGTTGACACTTTTGATCTCTTGCCATCGCCTTCGCCGAGCAGCTCCAGTTGGCCAGATCAAAGCGGGAAGTCTTCAGGACCTCGACGGCGGGTACACTTCCTGGCCGCTTTCTCTATGTCCTGACGATGGAGTCGAACAGCAACTGGGAATGCTGGCCGACGACACCTGCTCCGGATCATCGCCGCCTTCAGCGGTCTTGCATGGTTTGTTCATGTACTTGCTCCGCTTCTCGTAAAGATCTTTATCAAAGACGGTAACTTCGACGGCACCCTCGCCGATCCGTTGGTGGCTTCGTTACGTTTGATAAAACAAGCTTCTTAGTTGTCCTCTCCGAAAAACGGGTGGGCGGATTGTCCACGATCGGGAGTGCGCCCTTGTCGCTGATCACGACGACATCTTTGGAAAGGGTTCGGTGCATTGTTGGCACACTCTCTGGCATTCAGGAAATTGCTGAAGCCGCCTCTGATTGGCTGTTGCCATCTTGCGCCCTCGTTGGCCGGAACTGCTGCTGCTGCTGAATTTGGCCGGGGAAGCTGCATCTGAAAGGAGGAAGGAATAAAATGTGTAATGTTGATTATTGCACCAATTCCACTCCGTTTCGAGTTAATTGAAGGAAATATCCAAATCACCTTGGGAGGAAGATGCGCCATTTTCCATCACGTCGCGAAAACTTTGAAAATTAGCTCCGAAAAGTCCAAGATCAGCCATCATGTTTGACGTTTCTTAGAAAGCCGCCTCACAAATACACTCAAAGAAAAACCGCTTCGGCGAATCGAGGCGAAATGTCACCGAGGTTCCGTCTGACACCAGCAGGTGTCGCCCTTGTGCAAAAATGGTTAAACGGAATCGAAACGGAGTCCAACCGGAGATTCCGTTTAGAAAATTTCGAAACAATTTTCGAAGCGGAATTCGAAGCGGAATGAACCCGTCATGCGGAAAACCGTTTGATTGGGCAGCTGCTCCAACAGAGCTGCCAAACTGAAGCATTTTTCAAAGAAAATCCAGTTTGACGTTTCCAGTTCCAAAGGAACCGGAGGGGTAGGCCGATTTGGTGCCCACTTTTTGGAGTCGAGTGGCTTGTCGTGTCGTCGGAGTTACCCTTTTGAAAGGGTAAAGCCAGTGAGGTGAAGTCAAAGGGTGGTTTTCAACCTTTTAAAAGGATAAAGTGTACCCTTTTGCAAAGGGTAATCCTCGAATACCGTTTAAAAGGATACTTTCAACCCTTTGAACCGGTAACTTTAGTTTTGAGTGTATTGTTGAGTGATTATAAAACAGTTCATTTACCAGTAAGAAAAAAGTCATGCTGTGCTTGAACATCCTCCTACTTTGTAGATGTAAACAAAGTGGGATCATTAAAAAATCACGTTTATTAAATAAAATTATTAAACAAAATTTATTAAATAATCCATTGTTTAATGCTCAAATTGGTATCCGGGCAAAGTGTTGCTGTATTTTCATGACAAATTGTCACGGGGTTGGGCACAAGGTTGATCCGTAGCGCATTGGATTTACTTCCGTAAATATTCCGTAAATATCGTAAATATATATAAATATTATTCACCTGCACGATATTCGGCACAACATTTTGTTCAGTGTGGATAATGACAGTTAAGAACTGTCACTTGTTTGTTTCCTTCGTTTACAAACTGTCACCGCTCCAATATTTTTCGAGCATGAGGTATTTTTTTTCATTTGCGGAACCGATCCTCGCAACAACCTTCCCCGCAATCCTCCAGCAATCTGTGCATGAAGCCCAGTGCGGATCTGCGCTCCGACCCAGAAATTGTTGACAAGACCATCGACTGCCTCGGACTTGGGGTGAGTAATCCTCCGATCTTTTGCTTCATTTCTAATCGTTCCGCCTTTGCAGATTTCACCGGAAGTCGATCCGAAGGTGCGGATTTGCGCCGGCTGTGCCGAACGCGTCGACGCGCAGCACGCCTTCCGGACGCGAGACCTGCACTGCAACAGTTACGTCGAGAACGGGCTGGAGGACAATGAAGACGAGGAAATGTGCCGGTTCTGCTTGAAGGCGGATGGCGGGGCGGCGTTGGTCGAGATGATTCCGGGCGGCGGCGGGAGCGTGGCGGATGAGCTGCAAACGGTGCGGGATTGTTTAGGGGTTGAGATCAACAGCTGGGACACGGTGACGAAGATTTGCAGGGATTGTGTGGGCGGTGTTGGCTGGATTACGGGAGGAATTTTCGCCGACGGCCGTGCCGGTGAAGCTGGAGGACTTGACGGATTCGTACAGCATTGGCAGCGAGAATGGGGAAGGGGGTGAAGGTTTTGAGTCGGACAGTTCGACGGCGGATAACGGGGAGAAGCGTGGGAAAAGCGGAAGGTCGCGGCACGGTCGCTACCGTGGATTGGAAGTGACCACGAGGATCGTAACTTTGACGTGCTGGATGAAACGGACGAGGCGGTTGAGGTGGTTTTTGAGGAATATCCGTTCGATCTTCGGTTGGTCTTGTCGGACGGGAGTTCGCTGTGGCTGTGTTCAGTGCAAGCTGCGAGATTGTCGCGTGAAGCTGAAGATTGATGCGAAGGGAATGTTGGCCACCTTCGGGGGATCAATCGACAAGCACAACCACATGAACGAGCTGGACAAGCTGATGGAGTGTCCGGAGGGGAAAGGGGTGGTTCAGTTTGACGGTAAGAAATTGACCACGCGTTGAGGCTACTCGGCATTCGGGATGGTTCGCTGGGGCAATTCGTACGAATCAGCGGACGACGTCGCGAGTTGCGATTGAAAAGAGGGCCGATCAAGAAGGTTACGTGAGTAACGGGACTCAAACGTCCAAGTCTAAATGTTAGGACGGAGCGGAGGATGGAGTTTAAGCGAAGGTGAGGGCCAATAATGTGGATATTTACAAAATCCTCCAGCAGAAGGATCCCGCGCGCATCTTTAAGGTGCTTCGGCACATGGTCAGACAAATGACAAATTCGGCAAATAAAAACCGTATGCAACGCAACGCGTTGTCTCATAATTATTGTTTTTTTATCATATTTAGCAATACAAAAAAAAATAAAGCTGAAACCACAAATAAAAAGAAAATCCAAGAAACTTCAATGTTCGTCTCTCATTGAACTCCAGGTGACCAAATTAGGCCAAACATGCATATGCAACAGCTTGATGCGTCTGCAGCGTAGACGCGTGCAGGAAGTAATCGCCGGCGACTTTTCCTTGGCTTGTGCAAACGCGTCCCGGACGAGCTTGGCAATGTATCCGATGAACATCTGCACCAGTTGTTCAGGATCTTGGATATGTCCTTGTGCGTCATCGGCAGCACAACGGCCTCAATTAGTTTCTGGATTTGCTTGTCCAACCCGCCAAAGTCCGAGTAGTGCTCGGTGGGCCGTTCGTCCACCTCCATCGCCTTGACGCGCGCGTCGTACTCGGCCGAAAGTGTTTCCAGGATGAGGTACGACGTACGAGTCCTTGTTCACTGTCATCGTCCGGCTTGAGCTTCTCCGGAACAACCAGGCAACGAGCAAAAAGTACGTCTGTCGTGTCGTCCGTCGTGTCGTAGTCTTGATCACGGGGCGCTTGCCCTTCCGTTGGTAGTCCAACACCACCACCGCACGGTCGTCTTCCGTCTCCTGCGGGTCCACGTTCAGCGGCTCGATCGGTTTCTACTGATCTTGGTATCCCGTCCCGATAACTCCTCGGGCGTGCCTTGCAATCCAAAAAATGTGGCCGGAGAACAGCAAAATCAAGGGATTTTTTTTTGTTTGTATACAATCAGCAGTGCGTGCGTTTGCGATGACAGCTGTAAAAACACTGAAATAAAATTCATAGAGGAATCGTGTATACACGTGAATATGGATGCACATACGGATCAACTTATGAAATATATGCAATATATTTGGAGTGACCACCTCGTGCAAATTGTACAAAGAAAAGATTTATTTTCGATCGTATTGGGGTTTCCAGATTGGATTTTGGAGTAATTTCAATGAATGCTAGAAATCTGTTAAATTTGGTTCGATTTTTTTTGTGGAGGTCAAATATGGGTAAAATATGATTAGTTAGAGTCCCCAAAGCATATTCATAAGAAGTTTGAGTGATATCAACATGAATGCACAGAATTTCTGTGACTTTATTGAACAAATACCCCATAAAATTGAAAAATAATCTTCAAAAAAAAAGTTGCTCTAGACCCCCCGACGAAATATTTCGGTATACCTACCCCGCAAAATGTCGAGAAAGACCCCTTCTTTCACGGTGCCAAATATCAGACATACCGAATTTTATATCATTAGTTTGTTCTTTAAAACACTCCGTGTTTATCACCCTCATCAAGCACGATAGTGAAAAAAAGTTTATTTACCTGTTTCTTTCCCTTTTGCTCAAATTTTCTTAGCGCCGTCTGAGCGATTCTCTCGCTGGATTGTATGTTCCAGGTTACGGGGAATTCTACGTGGGAATATTATCCAGCAGGATCGCCAATGTGGAAATCCACTTCCCAGCGAGAGAATCACCCAGAACGGCGACTCTTTAGAATCGAGCTTCTTGCTCGGAACACTGACAGAAGCTGAATGACGCGCTCTACGTAGCTGTCATTCTGCCGAGGAGGATTTTCGGTATAACATTATGCCGACAAGCACGCTATAACAGCGTGTAACCTAGAGACCCTAAATAGACAGACTGGCCAGAAAAGTTGCATCCAACATATGCATACTACACAGGGACATGTTTGATGAGCATTACCTATACATCCGGAAGGACAGTTTGCACCAGTTCTGGAAGGACCGTCTGTACGAAAAGGAGCGTCGTACTCGGTGTACTTCCAGAGGTTGGAGCGAGATCCGACGAACCTGATCAAAACTATCTACCTGGAATACCGAAGAAGTCACCGGTGAGTATTGAGAATGGGTTCAGTGTCTAGCAAATTTTATTTACTTTTAAACTCTTCTAGCAACTCCCGCCCTCAAACGCTCATCTCGCGACGGCGCAGCTTCGGCCGGATGAACTTTGACGGCGAGTTGTCAACATCTCACTATGGGCCATCCCCATACAAACAGGCGGCCAAATTATATTTTTGCTTTTTAAATGTGTTTTCATACAAATTTAGGTAATTGTATGGTATTGAAATGGTATACGTCGATTTCTATGACTTTTCATGTTTTTCAATAGTTGAATGTTTATAATAAATAGTCTTTTCATACATTTGCAAGTACAACAGAATTGCGTATATATAGTATTGCGAGTTTATATTATTAAATTATGGATAAGCTAATACATCCCCACTTTAAGAACACAACCCGCCCCCCTCTTTTTCCCCCTCCCCTCCCCCCCTGAAGGGTAGCCAAAAAAATTTTGTTAATCGTAATAAATTCATTTTAAGTCAAATATTTATTATTTACTGCTGTGTGTTTCTTTTTGTGAGTCCATGCCATATAATTTGAGACCCCCCACCCTTACGGGCATAAATTGCGAAATTTTTAACTGTTAAATCAAATAACAGATTTTTTTTTCAGAATATTTATTCTGAAGTAAGGCCGTTGCAAATATTTTTTGAAGTTTATGTCCCTCGACTCTGACCAAAGTCGAAGTGTGGCAAAAAAATAAAAAAAAGTATAAAAATTGAAATTACGAGCCATGATTTTAACATTAAATGTTGAGTTTTCAAACAGCCGTAAGAGCCACCGTGACCTCCGACACTTAATTCCATTTTCTCCAAATTGTAACTAAATTTCATTTATTTTTTGTTGGGGGCACTTGAAAGACGTGTAGATGAACAATCTAAAGCATTTTTGATATCGATTTTTCGTAAAAATGTCGAATATCGATGCAAAAAGGCTTTTTTACCATTGGCTCTTAAGTCTTTTTGAAAACTAATCCGAGAAATGTTGAAATCATAATGAAAAAAGTGTTTTAAATTGCATTATACACCTGTCCAGTTGTTTTGCCATCATTAGTTTCCAAAATATCCATAAATTGACGAAAATTTTATTTTTTGCGAATTTTTTTTTGCGTTGTTGTACATTGGAATTTCATAAAAATTCAAAACATGTTTAAACAAGCCCAAACATGCTAAATATGATTATCAGAGCAGAAAAATGCACTTTAGATTGTTTTCAGTTGATTAGACTTCCATTTCCATGGAAATTTTGGAGTTTTTTGAAAACATATTTTTTGTGGTTTGGTTGAGCGTTTTAGCAGAATGCATTACTATGAATACAAAGAGACGAGTTGTTCCTTTTAAATCCGCTATATATTTTTAATATCTTGACAGATACGTATTTCGTCTACTACTTGCAGACTTCATCAATGTTCTGTTCTTGACTATTTTTTTTTGCCCCCTGATTTTTCAGACCAATTTTGAAGGGGGGGGTGGGGGGGGGGCGTCATAAACTTTGAAAAATATTTGCATCGGCCTAAAACGATAAAATACAAATATTCATACTGAGATTATCCATTCTCCAGTTTTGCTTGAGAAACTTCGGTACGAATACTTTATTTTTACTATGGTACTCAATTTTGAATGTAGGCAACAGAAAATTCCAATAAAGTCATTTCGAACTTCATGGAATCAGGTATTGATTTTTTGAAGCGACGATGCCCACGAAGTAGGTAGCAAAGCAAGTGGCCATAAATAGGCATGCAAAACAATCTTAGAATAAGATTAAATACCATAGGACCCATCAGAACCGGTCCCACCGATCTCCGGTTGCCACATCCGGAACCGCATCAGAAAACAGTGTTAACCAGTCATGCGACGTATCAAACATCTTGATTTTGGATGGGGACATTATACACTCCTCTTTCAAAAATATGAAGTTTGATATGTCGCAAGAATGGTTTTAGGAATTTGCCAAATATGATCTTCGGATGTGGCGACCGGAGAACCTGGAAACCGGTCAAGGAGGCAAAAATACATCTTAAAAATACTCTCCATCCAAAATCAAGAAGTTTGATACGTCGCACAACTAGTTTATGCTGTTTCCTACTGCGGTTCCGGATGTGGCCACCGCAGATCGGTGGAACCGGTTCCGATGGATCCTATGGTCTTTAATATTATTCTAAGAAAGTTTTGCATGACTATTCATGGTAGAAAAAAGCGTATCAGTTCACATTTGGATAAATCTGACACTTTTTTTTCCAAAAATCCGGATCTTCCGGTGGCCTGTACTCCGGCTACCGGTCCGTGCAGTGCGTTTTTTCATCGGATTATTGTTCCTAGTACAAAAACGAAGCTTTTGGTGTATAGCAATCAATGGTTTGCGCGAAATCATGTTGCGGTAATTTTTTAGGCCCTTTTTTCCAACTGTGCAATGCCTTCATTGAAAACTGGTAATTTCAAACTTGATTTGTTGCAGTTGAGTCTTTTTACCGGACGGACGCGTTTTTTAATTCGCTCTACACCTTATTTTTATTTACCTTCACTGACCCAGTCCACAAACGTAAACGTAAACATATTTATTTTTTGTCGCGCGTCGCGTGTGCACTTATTAACAAACGTAAGCAAAATGCAGTGCTATGTGCCGACGTGCTCTTCACCCTTCGACCAACAATACCTCTGGAACTGTTCGGGCATTTGTAATTGAAAATCTCACGCAGCCTGTATTGGGGTCAAGCGTGGCTCCGAAGACGACTTGCAACTACATGTACTTCCTATATGCAGCCTTTGTCGAAATAACCTACATATGGAAATCGACATTAGAAAAATAATGCAGCATCATTTAGAAGGCAGTCATATGATCTTGACTCACATCAAGACCAATGACAAGACAAATCAAGAAGCCCTTAATGAACTGCATAATAAAATCATAGGCCTGCAGGAAGAAATTAAGAAATCTGCAGAAATCGCAAGTCGAATACTTTCGGCAGTATTAACACAGGCACCGGCAATGGACTTCCCCTTAAACGAAGTCAGAAAAGCATTTGAAGACACCACCTCGGACCAGAATAAAAAACTCGCTGAATCATTCTGCCGTATCCAGGAAATTACGTCATCCCACCGGGATGACATAATTAAAACAATTGCCTCAGCAGAAAAATGCCCCTCGGACATAATTTTAGCAGTCCACGATGAAGTGAGGGCCCTCACTTCATCCATCAAAAAAACTGCAAGACAATGAAATTGAAGTCCGGCAAAAATCACTGGCAGAAGAATTAAACGAACAAACCGTACTGGAAATCGAATCTGGCTGGCGACTTATCGGCAGCAAAAAAATTTGGAAGCCAGACTGGACCGACTTCGACGCCAGGCAGCGGACTCGCCGTCTTCAGGAAAAGGAAGCCGAAAAAGCACGTCGCCGCAACCGAAAACATCGTCAACAAATTCAGCACCAGCAACAACAACAATCACAACAACACCATCAGCAACGCCGGCAACAGCAACACCTGCAGCAACAACAATCACATCAACATCTTCGTCGGCAACAGCACCAGACCAACTGCAACTCTGACGCAGGCCGAAACCCAAGTACGTCACATTTTAACTTAAAGGACAATCAATTCGACCAGGACAACGCAAGTAGCAGCAACTTTTTCACTCATTCGTCAACCAAATTGTCCGACAAGGAACTTCTAGACCAGGCAAGGGTCGAATTTTCTGGCCAACCTCCTACTACATCGAATTCAAACTTCATCAACTTCCGAAAAGGGGAAACCATCAACCCCTACCGGAAGGAAAAAACGCCAATCGTCCCACCTCTAAACGCCACCACGCCGCAGCCAGCAAAAACGTCATCACAAACTCCTGAAGTAACAGACAGTATGTTCTGTCTGGACCCAATGAAGCCGCCCATAGTACGCCTAACTGAACAGTCTGCAGTCGGCGATGGCCGTTTCCTGCTGGCCAGACTCCGCGAAATTAAAGTCTATGACAATCTCAGACTATACTTGGCGTATCTGAAGGACCAAAAACCGGACGTCTGCATAGACGGACTAACACTAACCAGCATGCATGTCTTTTTTGCATCCAATGGCCTGCCTACTGAACCTGAACATCTTATGAACATCTTCATGGAATACAACTCAACAATTGGAATTTCACCTAAGCAAACCCTCACCGACCTGGAAACCTACAGGAAATATGTAACAACTAGAAGACTTCAATACCTGCAGCATTCGCGCGAAGCCGCCAACAAATTTTACCTGCCGACATCGTCGAATTTTTACAAGCATTGACGCCTTCTAACACGGAAGAAGAAATGACACCCTCGCAAGAGGCAGTAAGTACTATTAATAATTTAAGTATGTCTCCAAAAATTTCTTCAACGGAACAACAGAAGGCGAATGAAATTCTAATTTATTGTCAGAATTGTCCTATCCCTCGGTTTTTCCGCATAATGTCATTTGACGTTAGTGCGATCAAATGTAACCAATACCAACACATGTAAGAAAGGTATAAATAAAGAAGCGAACATGTATCGCGCCCTCTTTCCTTTTTGGACAACAAGCTGAACACATCTCTTTATTCCAAATCCGACGTCTACGCGAATACCAGTATATTTTAATTAGCGACGAGGAATTAAAGAACTGCGCGGCGATAAATCGGTGATTTTCTTTCGTTGGAGTGACGGTGTGGACGGTAATAAAAGTTCTATCTTCCTCACGGGGGATTAAGTCGTTCACTTTGTGTAGCGAAAAATCGCTGAAGAAAACAAAAGCTGAAATTCACCAGTGTCGGGATGCTGGTCTCGCGGCAACCATTTTGTTAGGTGAGAGGAGCAGCGACGCAAGTAGCAGCGGTTGTTAAGCCAGTGATTGACCGGAGTGCTGTTGGTTTGGAAGCAATTTTGAGTAGTGTTGTTCTGCTGGTCGCGGGGGGCGATTCCAGCGTGGTTTCTGTGTGAACCGCACGTTTTCGGCGAATTGTGTGTAATTTGATACTGACTGTGGTGCGGTTGATTTTTGTGTAACGGCAGGAGGCGTGCAACTAGCGAGGAAATTGGCACGGTTCAGGGAAAGGCCATCGGGAGTGTTGTCCGTCGATTGTGTAACAAAAGGGTGCGGAAGTGGGTAGCGGTGGATTTTATACGGACGCCTTTTGGGCGCTGATGGTCGGGCGACGCGACGCGGCGAGCGTTGATTTTCTTTTGTTGTTGGGGAGCTGAACACGCAATTAGTGGGCTATTGGCAAGCGGAGTTTCTTCTGCTGTTGGGCATGGACGATTTCGGTGCTGGTGTTGTGATCGAAGACGAGTCATTTATGGGGGTTTGTGTTGCTTGATGGCAAAGGCAGACGGAGACGGTGGAGTAGAAAGCTTTTTTTTTGTTCGATCTGGATTTTTGGTGTAATTGAGATTTTTTATTCTCTCATTTTGCTTCTTTGGAAATTTTGATTTTATTTTGATTTTAAGGAAGGGTTCGAAAGGGATTACTACTTCATTGAGATGTCAGAAATGGCACGTGTTACGGATGCGTCCGATCGACTAGCTTAATTTTCATGCAAATTCAAGTGTCGGGGATGTCAGAAATCGATTTCATGACGATCTGTGGTCCGTTTTTTTTTCTCAATTAAAATTATACAGAATGAGCTGGATAAGGCTCTTTAGTGAATTGTGTTGATGGAAAACTGAAACAAAAATTGGACATAAATCGGAGCTGACTTAGTCCGCGCTTTGTTTTAGTCAAGGAACTCAACTGACGAATCAATAGGATTTCGTGCAGTCGGTAAGCTGAGGCGGAATCTGTGGATTCGGGGTAAGTTTAAGAACGTGGGCCATCTGACAGAGTTTGGCGTGGTGTTGTTGTGGGGGGGGGGTATTGGGTTGGTTTCTTGAGGGAATCTCAAAGAGAATTTGCTGAAGGAGGAAGGTTTGACTTTGGACTAGTGGACAAGTTCATAACAACATGGGGAATAGCAAAACAAAAGTTTTAACGCATTAAACATTCAATAGGGGGATCTCAATTGGGAAAGTACAATTATTTCACCAGACAATACATTACATTCAAAAGACAACAAACACAAAGACAAGGGTTGTCACGGTACGGAAAATTAAGCAAAATGATGGGTTGAAGGCAAAATTATCCAGAAGGCAAAAATTCTAGATTTAGCCTTATATAAAATAAATTATAATTCACCGAAGGTTCAATAACAAACTCAAAAAAAGGTATTATGACAAAAGTATGATAGGAGATATCTAGACTAGAATTCGTGTGATTTTTGTGGGGAAAAATGAGTCATTTAAGCAAAATTGCTTCAATGATTCTTTAACAAAAATTAGTGGAATTTCAGGGTGAGAGTATGAGATGTTATTCCTGCAAAGAAGGTGGTGAAATTGGTACGCAAAATGCGGAATTGTTATCCAATATAGAATTCATTAAGATATAACGTCATGCATGAAAAATTTTTATGTTTTTGAACACAAATTATTGTTAAATTGGAATGAAAAAAATAGAGGACAATGGTTGAATTGAATTTGATGATAGTTGCTTGTAAAATGACGCATTTTTCATTGATGATGTTGATATTGATCTTAAATTGGGTATTTAACCCAAATTTGGGAGGATGATTCGTTTTTTGAATTTAAATGTTTTTGATAAAATATTTTTTGTGATATTGATGTAAATTGTGATAGTGCATGGATTGGGGATGATAATGTTTGATGGTTTAAGAGATTTAAGGTGAATAAGGTGGATGTGGCGAAATTGTGCCATGCGGGATTGGGAAGAAATTTGGATTTTAATTTGGGTAGGGATTATTTTTGATTCGTGATGATTTGGAAAAGGAGCAACATTTAGCAGTGAATAATACAGTGGGTTCGATTGAACAAGATAAATTACAGGATACAATTGAAGCTAATTTTAGAAATACCTCGGATTGCGAGAATGTTGAGAATCTTGATTTGGAGTTTGTTTTTGAATCTTATAAAAACATGAAACATGTGCAATTTGACAGTTATGAAAGTTTTAAGGAAAAATTGTTGATTGGAAATGATTTTAATTGTGCAATTGAGATAAATGTTGATAATAATCATGAGGATTTAATTTTAACTCCAAATTTGGATTCAATTAATGAAACTTTAAAGTGTGTTAGTTTAGATTACATTTTATTTGACAAGGTTCCTGAGAATTCAGAGCGGCAATTTGACAGTAACAATTTGAGTTTAATTGAACTTATGCTATGTAGGCAAAATTTGGAAAACGAGTGCACTATGCCAAACATTGATTTAATTTTAACAATTTTAATGATGAATTTTGTGATTTTAAGCCGAGTTGGCGTTAAAGCGATGGAAAACACGTTGTTTCAGTACACAAAGATGGTAACAATTTTGACGAACATTGCAAACATGCAATCTATTTTGATTTTGTGTAAAGGATGGGCTAAAATTTTAGACAATCGCTTTGTTAACATTTTTTGTGGTCGGCATGATCTAAAATTTGTGGACGATTGCTTGTTGTTAAATGACAAAGTTGTAGAATCGCTGGATTTTCAAAGCGAGAATAGGAAATGCTTACAAGTCATCTATGCCAGATCAATGAAACTGTTTTGGAAAACTCATGTTTGGTACTATATCAAGAAACAACAAATGTTGGACATGAAATTGTTTGGCTGCAACAACACAAATGTCATCGTATTATCAAAATGTCTGCTTGAAATTCTCTTTATAGAGCCGATTCAATTGACGAATGGAGAATTCCATAATTTGTTTTTGTTGATAAATATTGTAAATACTTTTAACTTTTACGATGGTGGTCTATCAAAAGCGAAGCTGTGTTTTATAAAATTGCAAAGGCATCAAATAATGTATTATAACAAAGTAATATTTAATAATAAAATTTTGGTAGAAAACCTGATATTTGAGAAAATTTTCTGGCATTGGTTGCTGAAAGTAAAAATATTTTGTTCCTTGCAAAGGCAAATTTTTCGAAGGGTGGTGAAAAGGGTGATTGCCAAGACTGGAATTAGAAAAGTTTCTTTTGCTTGTTTGATGAAACAAAACATAAGTATGTGCTACAAATATAAACAACATTACAATTTAAACACCTTTAAAACTGGTAACGTGATGAATGACGGATTGTCAAACTGCCTAGTTAATAGACTATGCACTTGTAATTCTGATTGTTTCAGTATCCAATATTTGTTATTTAATGTTGGAATTTTGATCATTATTATTAAATCTTATTTCTTATCATTACAACAGAAATGGAGCACACTGCAACCAAGAAGCGTTACCGTTGGAGTGGTGAATCATGGAATGTCGATGGGCATGCGGCTGGCCATGGCTGGTCGGGTGCAACGTTCGGGTGGTTGCATTGGATACAACACGGTGTCGAGTCAGGCTGGATGTGGCCAGGAATATCGGTTTCGACGGGTGGTCTCGGCGAACCGATACAAGTCGATGTCGATGAATGGGAATCGATCAAGGAGCAGTACGGCGGCTTATTTGCTGGTGACCTTCTTTCGAAGAACTCAGAATTGTTTATTCTTAATTATTTGTGAACATTCAGGACTGTTTTGTTCTCATATCTAATTAACTTTTGATTTTGTTTTATATCTTAAACTGATAAACTTATTAACTGTACTTATTGTATTTTCCTATTAAAGGGTGAAGGAATTGTCCTATCCCTCGGTTTTTCCGCATAATGTCATTTGACGTTAGTGCGATCAAATGTAACCAATACCAACACATGTAAGAAAGGTATAAATAAAGAAGCGAACATGTATCGCGCCCTCTTTCCTTTTTGGACAACAAGCTGAACACATCTCTTTATTCCAAATCCGACGTCTACGCGAATACCAGTATATTTTAAGAATTTCAATCGCATGAAAAGCCCAGGCAAAATGAAGGAAATTTCTTTAAACATTCTCTCACATTCTTTCGACATTATTCTTGGAACTGAAACTAACTGGGACGAAAGCGTCCACCCTGAAGAAATTTTTGGAAACAATTATTTTGTATTCCTAGGCAATAGAAATTTAAATCTCAGTCAGAAAAAGTCAGGAGGCGGCGTCCTCTTAGCCATAAATGCCAGACTTAATCCAAAAGAAATTGTAACTGAAAAACATTTTCAATTTGAACAGGTCTGGGCCAAAGCCACTATTGCAGGCCAAGTACACATTTTTGCATCAGTATACTTTCCGCCGGACCATGCAAATAAACAGTCGTATGAACTATTCTTTAAAACAGTAGAAATCATAACATCAAAAATGGAACCGGAAGTAAAACTTCACATTTATGGCGACTTTAATCAAAGCAAAGTCGAATTTATATCTGACAAAGAAAATGAAGCAATTCTTCTCCCAGTCATTGGGGAAAATGAAACTTTGCATTTTCTCTTTGACAATATTGCAATTTATGGACTTTTCCAAATCAATCATGTAAAAAACCAAAGAAATTCATTTTTAGACCTTTTATTCACTAACTGTATTGAAGACTTTCATGTACAAGAATCTGTAACCCCCCTTTGGAAGAATGAAGTCTTCCATACAGCAATTGAATATTCTATTTATGTCCATAAAAACACTTTGCCCATTGACTGGGAATATGAAGAAGTCCTGGAATACAATAAAACAAACTTTGTAGAAGCCAAACGTAAACTACTTGCAATTGACTGGCAAAATTTATTTAATAATGAAGGAAATGTCGACGAATTAGTAGGAAAATTCTATACGGAAATTAACACTATAACATCTGAAACCGTACCTACTAGAAGAAGACGACGTAATAACACAGGCAATAAATACCCAGTGTGGTTCACTCCACAACTAAGAAATTTAAAAAATAGAAAACAAAAAGCCTACAAACTATACAGAAACAATACAAATGACACAAATCTTCTGAATTATCTGAATATTTCCGACCATTTTTTTTCGGCACTCAATTCTGCCAACGAAGAATATAATAGTAAAGTCGAATCGGAAGTCAAATCATGCCCGATAAATTTCTTTAATTACGTAAAATCCAAATCCAAAAGTAGTAACTTCCCATCGCAAATGCAACTGGACGAAAATGTAGGCAGTAACTCAAAAGAAATTTGCAATCTTTTTTCAAAATTTTTCAAGAAGTATACACCTCATTTTCCGAAGAAGACCGCGACCGCGACTACTTTTCATATATACCGGAATTTCCAAATGACGTCACAGTCAATTCTTTGTCAGAAACGGAAGTACGCCAGGCATTGAAGGAATTAGACTCATCAAAAGGACCAGGACCCGACGGAATAGCACCTGCATTCCTAAAGAACCTTGCAGAAGAATTGACATATCCACTGCATCATCTTTTCAACATGTCAATAAATACTGGAAAATTCCCACAAACATAGAAAAAGTCTTTTTTGGTGCTTATTTTCAAGTCAGGCCCAAAATCAGACATACGTAATTATCGCGGAATTGCCCTTTTGTCTTGCATTCCAAAACTTTTCGAATCTATTATAAATGAAAAAATCTTTCAGCAAGTAAAAAACCGCATTACATGTAAACAGAACGGCTTTTTTAAAGGCCGCTCTACTAGCACCAACCTTTTAGAATTTGTAAATTTTACACTGAATGCAATGCATAATCGCAATTTCGTAGAAGCAATTTACACAGACTTTAGTAAGGCATTTGACAGAATCGACATACCATTATTAATCTTCAAGCTGCAGAAAATTGGAATTCAACCGAATCTTTTGGAATGGCTTAAGTCATATTTGACTAAGCGCGAACAAATTGTTCGCTTCCAAAATGTACTATCGGAATCAATTCACGTCACCTCTGGGGTTCCGCAAGGATCCCATCTAGGACCTCTTCTTTTCATCTTGTATGTAAACGACATTTCCTTCATTCTTAAAAAAATTAACGTACTTGTATATGCAGACGACATGAAATTGTATATGGAAATAGGAAATGCCAATGACAGTCATGTATTCCAAAACGAAATTAATCTTTTCTACACATGGTGTAGTAAAAGCCTACTCCAATTGAATGTAAAGAAATGTAATTCCATTGCCTTCAGCAGAAAACATGAAACACCAAACATAACAGTATTATTAGGAAACCAACCAGTAGAAAAATGCAAAGTAGTACGTGATCTAGGTGTCATCCTAGACTCACAACTAACTTTTGTAAAACACTATAACACAATAATAAACAAGGCAAAAAGTACATTAGGCTTTATAAAGCGCTTTGCATTCAACTTCCAGGACCCGTATACTATTAAATTACTCTATATAACGTATGTTGGAATACTGTAGTATCGTCTGGAATCCATACTATGCCGTACACCAATCACGTATTGAATCTGTCCAAAAACAATTCTTACTGTACGCACTACGTAAACTTAACTGGACTGCATTTCCTCTCCCATCGTATGAAGCACGCTGCATGCTCATAAACATACAATCATTACAAGAACGTCGTAAATTTGCCATGCTCTCTTTCATCAACGACATTATTTCTCAACGCATACAGTCAGCAGCATTATTTTCAGTAATACGCAATAGTATTCATGAACCAAGCCGTACTCTTAGACATTCACAACTTTTTAGAATAACTGCATACACGACAAATTATTTAAAAAATTCGCCATTAAATCAAATGATGCGCTTTTATAATGAAAATTCACAGTACATACATTTCGACATGTCTAACCCGGAACTACGAAAAAATCTGTACAATAGAAATAATATCTAGTATGTAAGAAAATTGTAAGTAGTTTACATAAGCTTGACGAATAAACAATAAACAATTATTGAAATTTGGTGAATTCCAATCCAGTTTCATTTTGATAACACTTATTTTTAATCTTGTTATTTTTCAGAAGCTTCAAGAACTTCAAGCACAGGCCGTTTATCAATGACAAATGCATTCGATGTGGTGAAGAATATCACTAAGAACAGTTGCATATGGATCATTTCCGTTTTTTTCACTAACTTCAACTGCTGCACTGAAAATGGTATGAAAATACCAAATTTTGGTATTACTTGTGCAAATACCAGCGACCAAAATGTGCTCTTGGTTGCCCAGTAATAGATGGCCACAGGAATACCAAAATACCAAAATTTGATTTTCCAAGGGAAAAAAAAAAGCAAAGCAATCCACTTTAACGACCCCCCGGTCTTTTGTGGGCTCTGTTGCAAGTTTCTGCTCATTTATAGGCGTCCGAAGGTTATGTGTGGTGAATCACTCAAAACCTCTTTTACGCTAATGGACCGACGTTTTACTTCCCCATCCGATAGAAGGCGTGGTCAGGCAAATCTCGTCTCGAAAAATGCCACCGGGTCCGTCTGGGATTGAACCCAGGCCATACTGGGGTGAGAGGCTACCACGCTAACCACTAACCACCGGACCCGGCTATCTCAACCCCATTGTTCGTTGATTTCCGAACACGCTTTTGACAGCTTTCAGTCGTTCCAATTAGCGAAATTGGATTCACTTATACGAATTCAGTTCCATTTTAATCAGCGAATCCGTTTTGTATATTAAAAGGTTAGTTAGTTACTGGTGCCGTGTTCTTTCTCTCTGCGTCCCGCCTGTCCCTCCTCCCAACCGCAGTTACAACAGATAGATTCCTCTGTTACCGTTTTCGCAATTTCCGGTTCTGGTGCTAGCGGATTTGCCGTTGCGAAAGTGACCATCTTTATCTTAACTTTTGAGGTTCCCGGTTTCTACGGGAAAACCGCAACCGCAGGGATAGCGGTAGTGTTGGAATTTCTGGTTTTCTTAACTTCTTCCAGTACGCTTTTCGCTCGGTAGTGGCAGAGGAGATTGCGTTTTTGACTGGCTCGATGAATTAAATGGGTGAGGGCTATCAGTTCTTCAAACGACGTAGTCTTCGCCGCGCGGTTTTCACGGGTTTCGAGGATAAATTTTCTAATTTTTTCTGGGCACCCTACTGTGAATTTACGAAACCGCAAGGTTAAAGAGGGCCACATTATAAGGTGTTACGTCGATTCCGTTCCGTTAGGACCCAACTTTTGTACAAATACTCTTTATCTTTTTGTTTATTCGTGTGCAGTAGAGTGTTTATCTTACATAACATATTCTTTTCAGCCTCACAGTCATGGTACCTACTGCCTGTGCCCTCTTTCCGCAAACGGCTTCTTTGGATACGAAAACAATGAAGATATTTGAACCTCAATTTTATGAAGATCTTAGGAAATATGAAAATATTCCGCAGAAAATCTATTTTAATAAAGGGCTATAGAAATAAAATTTCAAGTCATGGAGATGTAATTTAAAATAAAGTGGTAAATGTGGACCTATTGCTTTTTTTTCCTCCAAATCGCTTCGTTAGGAGACTGAATTTTGCCATAACGCACCAGGACAGAAAGGAAGCGTTGATGCTCTCGTGTTTAAGGGGTCAAGGGAAAATCTCTACGGTGTCTCTAAATAAGTTTCGCTTTTAGTTGGACGGTTTTTGCAGAAAGTAACCCAGAGTGAGCAGTGCGAAGAAAAGTTATTTTATTTTTGGCTCCATAAGGTTTGCTGGTAGCGTGGGATGTACCGGTGATGTACCACAAAGTTGAACAAAAAATCAAGCACTCAGTGGTAACTCAGTGTTACTCTGTGGTTCGCTCTAAGCAAGCATTGAGAACATTGGTATAATATCACACAGTAAATTGTTTTGTAGAATCAGCCTTTACAAGGTTTGATTCAACAAATTATGTTGTAGACGAGGGCAGGGCCGTATCTAAGGGGGGAGTTGCGGGTGTTCAACACCCCCCATGGAAAAAATGGCTTACATCCCTAACGCCCCGAAGGGCCACCATTTTATATGATTATCAAAAATTTTTAGACACCCAAGGAAAAACTTCACTCTCACTAGATATCACCATAAAAATATTAGCAAAAACTTTTGATCATTGACGCCAAGTGAAAAACTCAACACTCACTAAGTACGCCCTAATAAAAACATTAAAAAACTTTGATCGTTGACGCCCAGATAACTCAACTCTTACTAAATACGCCCAAATAAAAATTAAGAAAAAACATTGTTCGTTGAAGAAGAAATTCCTTTATTCTAGGAATTTTGCCCCTTTCCTTATTTAGTAATTTTGCTACCTTCTTCGCAAGAAGTAGCCAAATTCCTAAATTTGACAGCATGCTTTGCCAGCTTAAATTGACTGGTGGCGCCAACTACACTGAAAATAAAAAGAAGTAATCCAATTCTGCCAGAGAAGTCACCCAATTCCTAAATTTCCATTGTGGTCATTCCACTCCTATTATAATCCTCTTGACAGGCCCGTAGCCAGGGGGGTGGGCTTCGGGCTGAAGCCCCCCTCCCCCCGAAATTTTTGGAAGACATATGTGAGAGAGGGAAGAAGAAGAAAAAAAGAAGAAAATTTCGTCAGATCCAATTGTCCACCCAGAAGCCCTCGCGGAACCGGTGCCGGATGTTCCGGTGGGGCCATTCCACTCCCATTATAATCCTCTTGAACTGCATTTAAAAAATCATGAAGTTTGATTGGTCCCATGCCGTATTAGAACTATCAGATCCAATTGTCCGCCCCTCACCATCTCTACATTTTGTATGTCCGCTAAGAAGCCCCCGCGGATCCGTTGCCAGATGTTCCGTTGTGGTCATTCCAATCTGGTGATGAGATAGAAATTTGGTGTCAAAGGGACTTTTATGTAAAATTAGACGCCCGATTTGATGGCGTACTCAGAATTCCGAAAAAATGTATTTTTCATCGAAAAAAACACTAAAAAAGTTTTAAAAATTCTCCCATTTTCCGATACTCGACTGTATAAAATTTTTGAACATGTCTTTTAATGGGAAATTTAATGTACTTTTCGAATCTACATTGACCCAGAAGGGTCATTTTTTCATTTAGAACAAAAATTTTCATTTTAAAATTTCGTGTTTTTTCAAACTTTGCAGGGTTATTTTTTAGAGTGTAGCATTGTTCTACAAAGTTGTAGAGCAGACAATTACAAAAATTTTGATATATAGACATAAGGGGTTTGCTTATACACATCACGAGTTATCGCGATTTTACGAAAAAAAAGTTTTGAAAGAGTTGGTCGTCGTCGATCATGGCCGTTCATCGTCACCCGCAACAGACACGGTCGACGAAACAAAGAGAAACGCAAAAAGTACCTTTTTCAAAACTTTTTTTCGTAAAATCGCGATAACTCGTGATGTGTATAAGCAAATCCCTTATGTCTATATATCAAAATTTTTGTAATTGTCTGCTCTACAACTTTGTAGAACAATGTTACACTCTAAAAAATAACCCTGCAAAGTTTGAAAAAACACGAAATTTTAAAATGAAAAATTTTGTTCTAAATGAAAAAATGACCCTTCTGGGTCAATGTAGATTCGAAAAGTACATTAAATTTCCCATAAAATGACATGTTCCAAAAATTTTTACAGTCGAGTAACGAAAAATGGGAGAATTTTTAAAACTTTTTTAGTGTTTTTTTTTGATGAAAAATACGTTTTTTCGGAATTCTGAGTACGCCATCAAATCGGGCGTCTAATTTTACATAAAAGTCCCTTTGACACCAAATATCTATCTCATCACCGTTTCAGGCTGCAAATTATTGAAAAACATCTCTTTTTTGCATGTTCAAAAATGGAAGGGGTCGTACCGCCCCTCCGTCACGAGATATCAAAAAACGGACCTCGGATTCGTGATCAGGGACAAAAGTTACCCCTTAGGACAAAGTTTCACGCAAATCGAAGAGGGGTCGGGGCAACTGCTGTGTGACTTGGCGGAGAATTACCCTCATATATTTAAGCCCACATGCATTAAAGTGGTGAATTTAAATAAATTCTTCCTCTGTCTACTTGGTGCACTGAATGGGGGCTTATAGTTTCTACTTTACTTTCAACCTTCCTCCCCTTCCTCTTGAGTTGAAATCCCCCCTCCCCCTCCAAATTAAAAACGGTGTCTGCGGTGTTTTAGAATTTTAGACGGTTTATGGAGCATTGTATGGGTACTCGTCTACGATCCACTTGCTAAATTCACGTTTCCTCGATAAATGCTGCTAAATCAAACTCGCTATGTAACCAATTGTTGTTAGATGACTCAAAATATAAACTTCTTCTATGGGCTTTTGTATAACTCGTTTTAAAGCTACAGAACAACATGCGTAGTTTTTCCCTGAGTTGATCATAAGATGGTTCTGCAATGTTGTAATTCTTACAAATCTCGGGTGCGATTTCAAAAAGCCGTAAGAGCCACCGTGACCTCTTACACTAATTTTCGTTTTTCTTGAAAATGATACAAAATTTTATTTATTTTTAGTTTGGGGCACTTGAAGGACGTGTAGATGAACAAACTAGAGCGTTTTTGATATTAATTTGTCATAAGTAGGTCGAATACCGATGTAAAAAGGACTTTGTTTACCAATGGCTCTTACGGCTTTTTGAAAACTAATCCTAGAAATATACTCGAAAGCAGTTCTCACGTTTTCAGAATAGTGCTTCCACAGACAAACAGACGTGACTCTCCATACAAATAATTTTTGAGATTCATCGTCCTTCGTCAAACCACCAAATCACGGCGACGCCAGCGCTGCCTGGTGAGCTTATGCCGAAGCGCAGCCCAAACATACCAATACAAACCCATTACTGTCATGTGTCATGTCAGTGTATGCGTGAGACAATCAAGCCTTAACGATTGTAAGCATCAACAGCTGATTTAAATAATGTTGTTGTTGCTTATCGTCAGTATCCGATGAAATAAAAATAAAAATTAACACCGACTGCCGAAGATGACGGCCAAACCATGCGGCAGCATCAGCAACGACGCACCACAACCGCAACGACAGAGACCAAACCACTGGTCCTCCCCGTTGCTCCCAAAAACATTCGCGTTTCGTTTCGAAACATCCGCAGGAAACGTGTCCACGGCACAGTTAAGTTGCGTTAAACAGCAAAAAGTGGCGAATGAGATGAAAAAAGTCGCAAGGATTCCAAAAAACGCTGCCGCAAACTCTTAGGTACATCGAAACAGAACAACTGTGGATGAAGATTGAGTGGCCCTCACGATCGACGCAATATCGCCAAAAGGACGACTAGCAGCAGCAATCCATAAAGGATAAGCAGGTTGCTCCAAGGTTTCTCCGACTTCACCACAGAATCTGGCTTCCTCCGCAGTAGCGGACGCCTCATCAGCAGCCTCGGCAGCGGCAGGCCTACCGGGTTAATAGTGGGGCAACGGGTATGTCCTCGCTAGTCAGCCGCTCATCTGACCCTGGTCGAAACTGCCCCAATATTGTCCCGCAAAGCCTGGATTGTGGATCACCGTTAGAATTCCTGAATTCTATCATATTTTGTTGTTTTCATTTGCTGCCACGTGCTCACGCTCAACTTTACAACAACAAAAACACATTACACACACTAAGGAAAGACGGGCGAGCTGTCACGACAGCAGCGCCATCAGCGCCGGGTTAAAAAAAATACAAATATTGAAATAACAAGCCATATTTTCAACATTTGCACGGTAAAAGTGTTTTAAAATGAATTTTACACTAGTTCAGTTGTTTTGCAATCATTAGTTTTCAAAAAATGTAAAATTTGACGAAAACCAAAATTTTAGCGAAAAAAATCTTTTTGCGATAATAAACATCGAAAATTTTCAAAAGTTCAAATGATTTTTAAATCAACCGAAACATGCTTAAAAATGATTCTAAGCGCAGGGGAATGCATTCAAAATAAATTTCAACTGATTGCACTTAAATTTTCATTGAAATATCAGAGTTTTTTGAAAAAATATTTTTTTTGTCCCCTGATTTTTCGAGCCAACTTTGAAGGGGGGGGGGGGACAAAAACTTAAAATAAAATTTGTACCAGCCTTATTTACCTATGTTTTTCATCGTTTTATTTATTTATTTTTTATTCGTTAAATTACATTTTATATTCCAGTAAATTATTTTTTGTATAAATCAAACCTGTTTTCATTAGGGCCCAAGGAAAACAATCAGACTTACCTGTTCGTGACATTTTGGCAAGTCAAGATGTGCCACATCTTCTCTACTTGTACCGTTTCCTAAAGTCAATTAAAGTGCGCCTGTAGCTGCATCAATCTCGCAAGCATCGCCACCCTGCAACCTAGCAATAGTAACATCTGATGAAAACTAGAACCTTAGCCCGCACAGAAGCAAAAGTCCGTCCTTAAACATAATGTATTATTAACCTCAAAACAGCCGCGAGTATTCGGCTTTCCCCCTTTACTAACCCAAGCTTTAAGTAATTATGTAAAAATGATATCCGGCTCCGTAAAACTTTGGTAGATGAGCCTAAATAAATAAAGACAGTTATAAAAAAAACAGTTTTCAACCTAAAATATTAATATAATAGCAGTTTATGCAACAAGTTGCAAAAAGATGATTTTTTCAGCACGAGTTGTACATTTGAATGGTTTTTTTTAATCAAACATCCATGTGAGCAATTCTCCACCAAAACCGGAAATGGATTTTATTTGTATTTTTTTATTTGGCTCAAACTTTGTGGGGGCCTTCCCTATGACCAAATAAGCTATTTTGCGTCATTGGTTCACCCATACAAGTCTCCATACAATTTTGGCAGCTGTCCATACAAAAATGGTATGTAAATATTCAAACTGCTGTAACTTTTGAGTGAATTTTCTGATCAATTTGGTGTCTTCGGCAAAGTTGTAGGTATTGTTGAGGACTTTTTAGAAAAAAAATAGGTACACGGAAAAAAAACTTGCTGATTTTTTAATCAACTTTTTTTTTACTAAAACTCAATTTCCCAAAATACGTATTTTTTGATTTTCGAGTTTTTTTTATATGTTTTAGGGGACAAAAATCCGCAACTTTTTAGCCATAGAGAAACATGGTCAAAAAAATTTGTCCATAACCTTGGCTTTAGTCGTGGATGAAGAGAAGAGGGAAGATGGGAAATTAAAAAACTAAGATTCAAAACTTTATTCTCAACTTTATAAATTAAAATGTATCACAAATTACTCTAATTAATAACTCTAATACAAAAAATGTTAATGATTGATTAATTATGAAGGTTTATCTTTGTTTTGCACCCTGGTATTTGGAGAATATTCGAAAGGGGAACGAGATAAAACCTTGAAATGAAATTTTCGTTGGCCTAAACAAAAATCTAGAGTTTTTTTAAAGGTCCTTTAATTTATTGTGTTTCATATGTTTATAGGACCTTTAAAAAATCTAGAAATGTCTTCTGATCTTTTTCTACCTAAACTACAGATACTACTAAAATGTGCACAAGTAAAATGTGATGATAATCTCATAGAAGTCAAATAACACTTTTCCTCAAATACACAAATTTTGGAACACCCTATTAACTGGACCACTCTAACGTTACTACTGTACTGACCCTGATCAACTTTTCGGAAGATGACAAAGCTGTTATTTAAAAGTGTGGTATCTACAAATTTGGTTTAACAAAATTTCGGTTATGGATCATTGTGATATGGTACCAACCTAACATTCTATTTGTTAAGATTTACACACACACACACACACACACACACACACACACACACACACACACACACACACACACACACACACACACACAATGAAAATTCCAAGCTACTATTGATATAAAAAAAATACAATTTCAGCAATTAAAAAAAATATTTGAAAAATAAATATTTATGAACCACCCTAATGTACTTAGATTTTATTTTATGAAAAAATAAATGTGTTTTTTGAATTCAGCTGCCCAAAATTACCCTTATATGACATATTTGGTAGAATACATGGCATTTTTTAATTTTGTCACAACTTTGTTCGGAGAGGATCCACTGTGTGGCACTTTAGTCGAATTTTATGTACTTATATATCACAAACATTTCCCGTACGGGGGGGTACGGACAAATATTTGACTCACTGTACGCCCTTTTCATATGAGCAATTCTCGCTGAAACCGTCCCACTAGATCAGGGGTGCTCAAAGTTTATGGATGCCGGGCCAAATTTGAAGCTCAAATGAACTTGCGGGCCAAATGTTCAAAAGAGTTTATTAAGAAAAGGAATAAGTTTTTTTATGTCTGCAAAATTTCTGATATTTTTTTTTGAACATTTTCAGAACAGAAAATTACAGTTTTCATTAGTTCTGTTGATTTTACTGTTTAAGGTATTTGATAAAATGGTATTTTGTTGAATATACTTATGACTACTCACTGATATTTTTTTATGTTTTGAAAATGGTGACATGAAAGCTGAAAAAATATGTAACGGCGTAATTTTATCTAGTGTAATAAATTAAAAGTTTTTGTCCTTCGATTCTAGACCTTGTTCTAGACATGGTTGAGGGAGGGATTTTTTTTAAATATATAAAAATTGTAATTACAAGCCAGAATTGAAATTCTTAAACGTTTCAATGAAAAAAGTGTTGGAAAATGCATTAAACACCCGTACAGTTTTGTAATCATTAATTTACTGTGAATCGGAAATACACTAAAATAAAAAAAAGGAAAAGGGATAAAAACTTTGTAAAATATTTGCAACAGCCTTATTCTTCTGATTTTTGTCAAATTTTGTCTGCCTGAATTAGATGATAATCAGTCAGATTCAACTGTCAACCTTCATGAGTTCGAATCCCGAAGTGGAAGTGGTGTAAATTAAGTTTGAGGCTCAGTTCATAAAAGAGTCATTGTGACTGTTAAATTGATATGGAATAGACATATTATTGCCTTCCTCACCTTACTGAGGAACGGCTCTAACTCCAGAACCAGATTATGGATCTGGATGAAAATTTGGGAGCTTGTAGAGCTCGAAAAATGCAATTTTTGAGATAAATAAAAGATATGAAAATGAAAAATTTTGACCATATTTTCATTTGAAAACTGTGTATTTTGTTGAAAAGCCTGGCCGCATCCGAAAACAGATGGATATTTCGAAATTCGGACTCAAAATGACCCTTGTTCAGCACACCAGCTTTCAAATGCACTTGGAACAATCCAAATCGAAAATAGGGGAGCCGAGTATTACGCGACACAAAAGGCTATAAAATCACTCGAAAACTGAACTTCTCAATTAGACCTCCTAGACAAAGTAAGAATATTAAAATTCACCACTTGAATGCATGTGGGCTCAAATATATGAAAAAATCTAAAATTTAACTTTTTTTTAGAAAAAATATAAATTTTTATTTGTTTTTATTATAAAAAGTACAAACAACACAAAAAAAATATTTTTGGCCGCTCGCTTCTATGGAAATACCCCATAGTGCAGCGGGGCAGTGAAAGCAAGCCAGAGAGGGTGAAGAAAAGCCCCAAGAAAACACTCCCTCTCCTTTGTTCTGCTGTCCGTAAAGCTGAAGGTGGCTTCATGTATACCTATCGACTCAGAATCGAATTCTGAGCAAATGTCTGTGTGTGTGGTGGGATGTTGATCAAAAAATTGTCATTCGATTATCTCGACATTGGGTGAACCGATTTTGTCCGTTTTGGCGTCATTCGATCCGTTTTGGGGTCCCATAAGTCGCTATTAAAAATTATGCAGTTTAGTTAAGTACTTCCAAAGTTATGCTAAAAACCCGATTTAATCCCACCTGGGGTGAGATAGAGCCTTTCTTACTAAAGAATATATC
>NC_068937.1:72289073-72317411 GCF_016801865.2 Culex pipiens pallens
CACCAAACCACGTCTTTTGATAACATGGTGTCACGATTTAAACGTTGTTTAGCGATGAAAACGTAAAAAAACTGTTCTTTGAAGTTTTGCCGAAAAGTTGGAAGTAGTCGGCTACGGGATTTCGCGAGTTTTCGATCGTAAACGTCGCGTTGTTTACATAACCTCAAAATGTCGAACATTCCGGTTCCTGAGCCCCTGAAACTGGGCGGAAATGTAGAAGAGGCGGTGAAACAGTTCAAGCTGCAGTGGAAGTACTACGCGCTGGCCACAGAGCTGTCGAAAAAGGGAAATGATCTGCAGATAGCGACGTTCATGGCCGTCGTCGGGGCGGAAGCGGTTATGATGATCGACGATTCGGCCTTGACGGAAGCGCAGCAGGCAACGCCAACAGACATTCTGCAGGCAGTGGAAGAGCACCTGGTGCCGGCAAGGGACGTTCGACTGGAAAGAGCGGATTTCAACACGATGGTCCAGCAAGACGGAGAAAAAATCGAAGATTTCGTGAAGCGGATGCGGAAGAAGGTGAAGAAATGCGGCCACACCCCAGCACAACAAGAAGAGATGGTCAAAGATCGTTTGATTGTTGGCATATCGGATCACCAGATGCGGAAAAAGCTGTTGAAAGCCGGAAATCTGACGGTTGACCAGATGGTGGTGAAGGTCAAGGAGAGCCAGGACATCGAGGACCTGGCCAGCAAGTATGAGAAGATGGCAGCAAAACAAAGCACAAGCCGGGATGCAGGAGAAACGTTCAAGGTGACGGCCACGCAGAAGCTGCAGAAGCCGTGCCGTTACTGTGGAAACGAGCACGACCGAGACAAAGCGAAATGTCCAGCGTACGGGAAAACGTGCATCGGATGTGGAGGAAGAAACCATTTCAAGAACGTTTGCTGGAAGAAGGGACGGAACCAAAGTAGGAACAAGAAGCATCACAAGAAGCACGTCCGGCGCGTGGAGGACAGTTCCGAGAGCTCTGCGAGTTCAGATACCGAGGAAGAGTGCGAGTTTGTCGACATTGCCAAAGTTGATGGGAAAAATCTGAAAGAGGCTGGGAAGATTATGGTCGAACTCAAGGTGGCCGTAGGCGCGGGAAAAACTTCGCCGCTGGAAATCCAGGTCGACACTGGCGCACGGGTTAACGTTATGTGCTACAAAGACTTGAAGCAGCTACTCCCGGACCAACAGTTGAGCCCCACGAAGGTGAAGCTGAGGTGCTATTCGGGGAAGGTGATTGCGCCCAAAGGCCAGGTGGACTTGGAGATTAAGCTCAAGAACGGAACCAAGCTGTTGACGTTCATCGTGGTCAAGAAAACACGGCCACCACTGTTGTCGTCGCAATCGGCAATGGATTTGGGAATTATCAAAGTCCACGACTTGTACAGTATCGACACGCTCCAGCAAGAGTGCCACCACATCTTGAGTAAGTACAAGGACGTATTCGAAGGAGACGGCAAGTTTGACGGAAGGTTCAAGATTGAAATCGACAATTCCGTTGCAGCTGTCCAGCAGAAGCCCCGGCGCATTCCCCTCGCGTATCTACCGGAACTACAGTCCAAAATCAGCGATTTGGAGAAGAAAGGAATAGTGGAGCCGGTAAACAAGCACATGGACTGGTTGTGCAACTTGGTGCTGGTGAAGAAGGGAACCAAATTAAGGCTTTGTTTGGATCCAGCGGAGCTGAATCAGGCGGTGCGGCGTGCGAACCATCAAATCCCTACAATTGAGGAGATGCTGCCGGAATTTGCGAAGGCGAAGGTGTTCACAGTTCTGGATGCCAAGAACGGATTCTGGCACATGGAGCTGGATGAGGAGAGTGCCGATCTAACTGCATTCTGGACACCCATGGGTGTGTATCGCTGGAAGCGGATGCCATTTGGAGTCGCGTGTGCGTCCGAGATGTACCAGAAGGAGCAGCAGCAAGTAATCGTCGGCCTGCGCGGAACGCGATGCATTGCAGACGACGTCGTGATCTACGGATGTGGCGATACCAGGGAACAAGCGATGTTGGACCATAATCGGAACTTGGAAGCTGCCTTGAAGAGATTCCGCGAGCGAGGTCTGAAGCTGAACCGCTCGAAAGCAAAAGTGGCGCTGTCATCGGTTCCGTTTTTTGGTCATGTTCTGACAGACAAAGGAGTGAAGCAAGATTTCGGCAGTCCTGAACATTCCAGAACCCTCGGACAAGAAGCAGCTGATGACGTTCCTACACAGAAAAAAATATTCCTGTAAATTTACATTATTTATCATGTACCAAAAGGTATCATGATAAATGATGTATATTTACATCAAATTCATTGGAAATTTACATGACTTTTATTGTAAATATTTAATTTGAAAATCGTTTGAAATCGTGTAAATTTCCAATAAATCTAATGTAAACATACACGACCAAAAAATTTTTTTTTGCTCCGTTGAATCTAGAATTCGTTGTATTTTTTGAATTCTAGATTCAATGGAGCAATTGCTATATTGAATTTGAAATATTCACAGTCGTTAATTTCACCCGATGCTTTAAGAATCTCAGAGGTGATGTTAACACTACAAGAATGATTTACCGTTGGCAAGAGTGACATTGGCTAAATCTATATAACCCCTCAGACTCAATGTCACCCCTGCTTACGGTACTTCAAAGCAGGACATACCTGTTATCTGACCAATTTAGGCGAACAGCTGCTGCTCGTACTCCAGCCCGGCGTGGCGGACACATACCTCTATGTGAAGAAGACGGACAAACAGATGAGTTTCATCTCGAGAAAGAGTTCAGCCCAATCCGTACAACGCTGGAAGGGCAGTTCAAGCTGTCTTCTCTAGGAGAGCTGCCACTACACTTTGAACCAGCTAAACTACATCGACAAGCTACTCGGACGGTTCGGATGCGAGGAAACTAAGCCGTCCAAGATCCCGCTTGACCCCGGCTACGTAAAACAAAAGAAGGAGACAAATTTGCCGACGAACACGTCGTACCGTTTGTTGGTTGTACGTCGCGGTCAACTCCCGGCCGGACATCTGCATCGGAACTTCGCTGTTGTGCAGGAAAGTGTCTAATCCCAGCAATCGCGACTGTACAGAAGCCAAACGCACCCTGAAATATCAGAAAGGAACCAAGGACCTCCGTCTGCACCTTGGTAACGGAGATGCTCTGATCATCAAATTCGGCGGTGGAGTGGTGAGCTTGGTCGACACGCAAACAAACCTGCATCGCCCTATCGTCCACCGAGGCCGAGTTTGTCGCCCTTGCCGAAGGTTGCCAAGAGCTGCTGTGGGCGAAGAAACTCCTTAACGATCTCACCGGGACCATTCGAAGCAATCCCCAAATAAACCGGACAGCAGCAACAAAAGCCACAACAGGCAAGGTATCAAATCTTGCTGCTCGAAATTACCAAAAACAAAGCCCAAATGCAGAATCTCGTGCAGCATGAACCTACTTCTGAAAGGCCTAAAACGTTCGCACTTCACAATAATTATTATGGTACAGATTTTTGTTTGCCGATGCTTCATCAGCCTCTCCCGATCCCCCTCAACAAATTGACCCTGAAATACCTCCGAAGAGTTTCTCCAAACTATAATCCAGCAGGTGCGGCAGCTCTTGGCATTTGGTCAGCAGTTCCGTTTACTCCTTTTACGCCTCCTCAAACCGGTCATAGGTCAGCTCGGCCACCTCTAACTCCTGAATCAGCTTCTATGTTTACCCTCAACAAACGTGACCTGCACTTCTGCGGAGCGTCGTCCGACGGTTTTTTTTGCACCGGATTAACCATTTTGCCGCAATTCTTAGTAGAAATTCCAAACCGTTGTAGAAAACAGAACTAGAAAAACGGATTAAATTTGTTGTTTTTTTCGGTTGCGCAGATGAACCAGCGTGAGGGCGGCTGCGAAGGAGGGGAGAAATGTCAAAACAGGGCAATACACGCAAATGGTGAATTGATTATTTTGAGAAAATGCCAGCGATTACCACAGTTGATTTTGGGAGGTGTACACTTGTAACTGAAAATCGCACTTTGCTGAATACGTTTTGCACTTTTTCAAAAGAATTTTCCAGATCGACTAAGATTACCAAAAAAGTGTAATCGTAGATAATTGAAAAAGAAATATGAGGAGATGCGAAAATGACCTCAGCAGGTGTGATTTTCAGATACAGTTTTGACAATCAATCAATTCGCATTTCAATTTGATTTTTTTTTGTTTTCAATGGCAAAAGTCATAGTTTTTAACGCAATGAAAAAAAGTTTACCCTGAAACCACGGAATTACTTTAATAAGTGGCAAAGTGCAAAGACATATTGTGGTGGCTTACCAGTTGCATTACCCACAAGACTGCCGTTAATCCACCGAACCACGGCCACCAGTACAAATGATCTCTTCCCGTATGATAAGTAATCGAAGTTTCTGAACGCTAGTTGTCGTTTCGAACTGTTAAAAGTGGACTCGAACACCTCGAACAGAACTGCAAAGCCGATCTACGGTCCTAGTCGGCCACTTGGGGACATGACCGGAACCCATCAAACCTGGCCAGCCTATTTGAAGATATCAACTTATGCGAGATCTACACCAAACGAGCCACAAGGACATCCTGCTGGCAAAACTTGCTTAGGGATGATCCCCCCCTCCATCTCCGTCCTGTCATATCGAGGGCACCGACATCAGCTGCTGATCCGGCATTTGCCTCCGGAAACGCTACGAAAGCCGTCATGCCCCTGAATAGATATTGGTAACAATTAGCGATTAAATGTTATATACTCACATAATACATTTCCAAACAATACTGAAATGTCGAATATCGGCCTTTTAATGCAAAAACATTTCCACTTCGATGCGCGCAAAACTTTAACAACAAATAAACTGATTTGTTTTGGTCAGCTGTCATTTCTATATGATCGAGCATTTACATGGTTCGAACAATACATCAAGTATTTTTTTACATTGGATTTAAATTTTACACGACTTTCGTAAACATAAAAGTCGTCAGATCGGATAGATTTACATTAAATTTAACAATTACATTCAATTAGATTTTACATTATTGTTAAATACATCAGATTTAACGTTTTACATTCGATTCAAGTTTTACATGTGGGAAGTTTACATTGAAAACACAATTTACATGACGTGGAAATTTACATATTTTTTTCTGTGTAGGATTGATAACGTACCTGGGCAGATTTATGCCAAGATTAGCGGATGTGAGTGCGCCGCTAAGAAAGCTGACCCGGGACACCGTGGAGTACGTTTGGGATCAGGAAGCTGCCGGTGCGTTCAACCTGATCAAGCAGCTAGTGACACAGAACCCCATTCTCCGGTACTACGATCCAACAGAACCTTTGCTGATTCAGTGCGACGCAAGTCAACAGGGCGTGGGATGCGTGCTGTTGCAGGATGAAAGACCAGTAGCCTACGCATCGAGGACGTTAACGAAGACCGAGAGGAACTACGCGTCCATCGAACGTGAGTGCTTAGCAATGCGTGTTTGCGTGCAAGCGCCACGACCAGTACGTGGCAGGACGGCACCAAGTGGTTGTAGAGACCGACCACAAACCGCTAGAAGACATCTTCCGGAAGCCGATCACCGAAGCACCTCTCCGACTGCAGAAAATGAGGATGACGCTGCAAAGATACAATATCCACGTTCGGTACAAGAAGGGAAGCGAGATGTACATAGCAGACTTGCTGTCACGAACTGCAACAGAGAAACCTGCCCACAACCTGGACGCGGAAGTGATGCTGATAGAGAAGGTGGATGCTGCGTTCGACGAGATAGCGGCCACTAACGTTGGGGAACTCATCAATTTGTCGGACGATCGGTTCGGTGAAATCGCAACTGAGACCAAGAAGGATACAACCCTGTGCAAGCTGATGAGTGTGCTGATCGATGGCTGGCCTGAGCGGAAAGAAGACGTGAGCGATGAGTTGTTGGTTTACAGGACGTTGCAAAACGAGCTCACAACGCACCGAGGAGTGATCTTCAAAGGAGACCGAGTGTTGGTGCCGAAATGCCTCCGCAAGAAGCTGATCGAGAAGTTGCACGTAGCGCACCTGGGAATTGACTATACGTTACGAGCAGCTAGGGAGTCGTTCTTCTGGCCAGGGATGGCTGACCAGATCACCAACTACGTACGAAACTGCGAGGTGTGTATGGAGTTCAGCGCCAGTCAATGCAAGCCACCCATGACGTCACACCAGATACCGGAATATCCCTTCCAGCGTGTGAACATTGATTTGGCAGAGATCAAGCAAGAGGGCAAGCGAATTCTCATGATGGTCACAGCGGACAGTTTTTCTGACTTCGTTGAGGTTGACCTGCTAGCCGACACGAAGACCAAAACTATTGTTGCGGCGTGCAAGCGCAATTTTGCCCGTCACGGAACGCCACAAGTTGTTGTCACAGACAATGGACCGCAGTTCAGCAACGAAGCGTGGACCAAGTTTGCGAACGAATGGAGTTTCAAGCACGTGACGTCTGCTCCATACCACGCGCAAGGAAACGGAACAGCTGAATCAGCGGTCAAGTCAATGAAGCAGCTGTTCAAGAAGTGCGCCAAAAGTGGTACTGATTTCTGGCAAGCACTGCAACAACATCGGAACACGCCAAACGCCGTAGGAACAAGCCCCAACCAGAGAATCTTCTCAAGAAACACACGAAGCACGATTCCCGTCATAACAAACAAGTTGCAGCCGCCTCGAGCATCACACGTGGAAGACCGGATCGAGCAGAAGAGAAAAGTGGTCAAGGCGAGTTATGACAAACATGCGAAGGAGCTTCCGGAGCTGAAGATCGGGGAAAACGTTATGGTACAACGACGACCTGACCTAGACAAGCAGTGGGAACGAGCAACAGTTGTGCACCAATTTCCGGACCAATCGTGCGATGTACGGCTAGAAGATGGTGGCGTGTACCGACGCAGCGCAGTGCATATTAAACCGGGAGGTCAACAGTTTGCCAACCAGATCCGAGAACCAAGGATAATGCGACCACCGACACCAACAAGTCCAGTCGAGTAGCACCAGGACGAACCAAAGC
The DNA here is from genome assembly GCF_016801865.2 of Culex pipiens pallens. NCBI lineage: Eukaryota > Metazoa > Arthropoda > Insecta > Diptera > Culicidae > Culex > Culex pipiens. Next base: position 72,296,088 of record NC_068937.1, read on the forward strand.
AGACGATCTTCGAGAGACGTGACTACAACAAGAAAGGCGGGGACAGCGGTATCGTCGACAATACACCAGAGAGCAGGGAGCGAGACAACGAGACATCGACAACGGAAACAACCAACAGAGCAGAGCAGAAAAGCGGTGGGCAGGAGCGTTCTAAACAGAACGAAGGGCGTCCAAAAAGGGAGATTAAAAAACCAGCAAGGTTTACTGATTTTGTAGTTTGAGCACAGGGAGTGCATAGCTTTTGGAAGAGGGGAGATGTTGTATTTGAACCACTCTATCGTAACAGTTACATATGAACCACCCTATACCTTATGTCAATAAACAGTACACTTCAGACAGTTAACACCAAACCACGTCTTTTGATAACAATTCTGATTCTGAAAGTGAGGTCAATCCTCCAATTCCATTGGCAAACAGTTTCGGTGTTTTATCCGAAACTGTTGACAAGGATCCTTCTCCTCGTACTGAGCCTTCTGCCGTCGAGAAACGAGTAAAGCCTCCGCCAATTGTAGTGACTTCCGTCTCCGATTTGGCCAGCTTTCGAACGCAACTGAAGAATTGCAAGGAAACTTGCAATTTGAAGGTTTCGTTCCAGCTTGGTCGAAGAGGAGAATGTCGCTTGTTGACGGAATCTTTACAAGATCACCAAACTTTTGTTGGTTATTTGAAAAACCACAAACACAATTTCTACACGTATGAGACCAAGAATGCTCGTCCATTCAAGGCGGTCTTAAAAGGTCTCTCCAACGACTTGTCGGTGGATGAGATCAAAAACGAACTTAAAAGACCTTTCTAACGAGTCCAAAACATTGAAGATCTGACAACCCTATCAAAAGATGTCAGCACTCAAGTCTAGATTACTTTTTTACTTTCCTTTTCACTTAGGACCTTTTGAAAAAGTAAGCGAGAAGTGTTATATATCCACTTTTTAGGCCGGATCTCAGATATTTTGATGAAAACGTAGTCCGTATCTATTATGCGACCCATCGTTAAATAGGTTAATCCAAAGACCCTTCCAACGCGCTCAAAGATTAAAAAGATTAAATATCTGACAACCCTACCAAAAGTTATGAGCAATTTAACACTTATAAGAGTTTCGATCTCAGATGTTTTGATCAAAATATTGTCCGGATCTAATTTCCGGCCCATTGTTGGTGGATGTACATTTATGAATAATGTGTGTAACTCTTTCCGAACATTAAAAAAAAAAATCTTCGTATTCTGAAGTGAGTTTGAGTTCCAGAACTATCTAGAACAAAGCTAACTTTTTTTACCCACACTTTTACTAAACTGTATTCAGGGAGCGTTTTTTTATTATTGCTTATTTTCTCATTGCAGCGCGACTCGATGTATCGTTTAATTTGCCGCGCGAGGAAATGGGTGATTATTCCGTTTCGACAGTGGAAGACGAAACTTCACGTAATTCTAGTGTAGCATTTGATGACGAGATCTGCCCAGACCGGACGGAACCGTCAGCCCAATACCATCAACTGGAAATTACACGTTACTCTAAGTCAGCCGACAATGAGGTCGAATTTCTTTCACCTGATGAGGCACACACACCAGAATCCCACCAGCAACCCTAACAAGAAAATCCCCAGAATGACGAGGAACAAGCTTCAGTAGGAGTAATCCAAAAAAACTAAATCTGCGGAACGAAATGGCCGATTGTTCTGCTGATAGTGTATTGGCCAATAAACCGCTTTTCAGAACATATACTAACATCAACATGAGGAATGCAGAACGGAAAAAACGTGGAGAAAGATATACTGACACAGAGAAGGACATACTTTCCTCTCTTCGGGCTTGTCTTTTCATGAATTTAAGAAGAACAATATGACTTACTCTAGTAAGCGGACCATATTAAGACACATCCACAAAGAGACGAAGGACGTCCGTGAAGGTAAACATAAATATAAAAATAAAATTGAAAGTGTTCCTTAATTACAAATTTCACCAACATTTTTTAGGCGTTCTGGACGTGGCTGGGCTTAAAAGATATCTTAAGTCAAACAATTACCCTCCGACCGTTATGCTCGTTGAGGATGGGACAAAGGTTCAACAGCACGTCCAATACGAACCCCGTTTCGATTGTTTGACTGGACTTGTAAGCCCCTTGGATAACAAAACCGGATTACCAAAACAAGATACCTTTAGCGCTAACTGTGCCACCAAGATGAAACAGGACGTCAAAAGTTATGCGGTGGCGGACACAGCATATGTACAGTTGGCGCTACCACTAGCGAAAGGCGCAGCACCTTTTGTCTTACTTTACTTCGGGACAGATAATAAATTCAGAAGCCAAGACGTTGTCCACAGGTGGAAGGAAACCCGAGTTGTGCTTTTGAGAGAAGGGATTGTAGTTATAGGTTTTGCCAGCGATGGTGATCCTAAACTGTTAAGCGCCATGCTTAAAGAAATACAATTTCTCTCTGTGAAGCAGGTTTCCGAGTACGGACCTTGTTTTATTATCGATTGCAAACTCAAAATGGCATTTGTGCAGGACGATACTCACGTGCTAAATAAAGTAAAGAATAAACTCCTCAATTCGGAATACCTTAAGATAGGTCAGTTTGTTAGTACAATAGTATGATAGTTACATGGCATGAACTTGCAAAAAATATAACTAAAAACTAAAAACTAAAAACTAAAAACTAAAAACTAAAAACTAAAAACTAAAAACTAAAAACTAAAAACTAAAAACTAAAAACTAAAAACTAAAAACTAAAAACTAAAAACTAAAAACTAAAAACTAAAAACTAAAAACTAAAAACTAAAAACTAAAAACTAAAAACTAAAAACTAAAAACTAAAAACTAAAAACAAAAAACTAAAAACTAAAAACTAAAAACTAAAAACTAAAAACTAAAAACTAAAAACTAAAAACTAAAAACTAAAAACTAAAAACTAAAAACTAAAAACTAAAAACTAAAAACTAAAAACTAAAAACTAAAAACTAAAAACTAAAAACTAAAAACTAAAAACTAAAAACTAAAAACTAAAAACTAAAAACTAAAAACTAAAAACTAAAAACTAAAAACTAAAAACTAAAAACTAAAAACTAAAAACTAAAAACTAAAAACTAAAAACTAAAAACTAAAAACTAAAAACTAAAAACTAAAAAACTAAAAACTAAAAACTAAAAACTAAAAACTAAAAACTAAAAACTAAAAACTAAAAACTAAAAACTAAAAACTAAAAACTAAAAACTAAAAACTAAAAACTAAAAAACTAAAAACTAAAAACTAAAAACTAAAAACTAAAAACTAAAAACTAAAAACTAAAAACTAAAAACTAAAAACTAAAAACTAAAAACTAAAAACTAAAAACTAAAAACTAAAAACTAAAAACTAAAAAACTAAAAACTAAAACTAAAAACTAAAAACTAAAAACTAAAAACTAAAAACTAAAAACTAAAAACTAAAAACTAAAAACTAAAAACTAAAAACTAAAAACTAAAAACTAAAAACTAAAAACTAAAAACTAAAAACTAAAAACTAAAAACTAAAAACTAAAAACTAAAAACTAAAAACTAAAAACTAAAAACTAAAAACTAAAAACTAAAAACTAAAAACTAAAAACTAAAAACTAAAAAACTAAAAACTAAAAACTAAAAACTAAAAACTAAAAACTAAAAACTAAAAACTAAAAACTAAAAACTAAAAACTAAAAACTAAAAACTAAAAACTAAAAACTAAAAACTAAAAACTAAAAACTAAAAACTAAAAACTAAAAACTAAATACTAAAAACTAAAAACTAAAAACTAAAAACTAAAAACTAAAAACTAAAAACTAAAAACTAAAAACTAAAAACTAAAAACTAAAAACTAAAAACTAAAAACTAAAAACTAAAAACTAAAAACTAAAACTAAAAACTAAAAACTAAAAACTAAAAACTAAAAACTAAAAACTAAAAACTAAAAACTAAAAACTAAAAACTAAAAACTAAAAACTAAAAACTAAAAACTAAAAACTAAAAACTAAAAACTAAAAACTAAAAACTAAAAACTAAAAACTAAAAACTAAAAACTAAAAACTAAAAACTAAAAACTAAAAACTAAAAACTAAAAACTAAAAACTAAAAACTAAAAACTAAAAACTAAAAACTAAAAACTAAAAACTAAAAACTAAAAACTAAAAACTAAAAACTAAAAACTAAAAACTAAAAACTAAAAACTAAAAACTAAAAACTAAAAACTAAGAACTAAAAACTAAAAACTAAAAACTAAAAACTAAAAACTAAAAACTAAAAACTAAAAACTAAAAACTAAAAACTAAAAACTAAAAACTAAAAACTAAAAACTAAAAACTAAAAACTAAAAAGATTGGTGCGCTGGAAGTGGGGACGCGAAGTCGTGATTATGCAGGTTAATTTTTTGTGTGCTTTTGTGTCGCTTTTCGTATGGGTTGAGTGATTGTGGTAATCGAATAATAGCATCATTGGTGCGCTGGAAGTGGGGACGCGAAGTCGTGATTATGCAGGTTAATTTTTTTATGTGCTTTGTGTCTTGAGCGTGTTTTTCGTTGAGTAATTGGTGTTTTTTTGTTTTTTTTGTGATCTTAATTAATTGTTTTGTGATTTTCAAAGCCCTTCCTATATCATCGTTGATCGGAAGGCATGGCGTCGGGTAAATTGTGTATAATTTTTTCGAATAAGGTTTTATTTTTTATGGTGAAAAAGCCATTTCTATATAATGATCGAAAGACGCACTGACATTTTGGATTAATTAATAGTGGAGTGAAATAATTGTGTGTGAGTGATTTTGTGTGTTAATCAGAAAGACCTTCCCATAGCATCGTTGCTCGGAAGGCTCGCCGACGGGTCTGTTATGAAAGTCCTCCCCATAGCATCGTAGCTCGGGAGGCATCGAAAAGCCAATACCTTATCCTACTAACCCAAAAAATAACAATCACGTGATGCTTGAAGGAGATGCTGTGGATTCAACGGTCTCATGCGGTATCAACAAGTATATAGCGAAAAACTGTGTGCTTGATGAGTCTGCAACTTCAACTATCGGACTAACATACCTCCCTTTCGTTGAACTGCAGGCTTCTTGGGAGGGCGCCGGTATTGACTAATAAAGTAGGGATCTTCAGAGGTTAAACAGTGAACGGATGGTTGGCTCCCACTGATCATTTTTGATTCATTGTTTAACTTCAGCTGATCTGTCAATAACGGAGTAGCAGCTCATTGGCAGTCAACCATGCTCATGCTCATGCTCATGCTCAAAACTAAAAACTAAAAACTAAAAACTAAAAACTAAAAACTAAAAACTAAAAACTAAAAACTAAAAACTAAAAACTAAAAACTAAAACCTAAAAACTAAAAACTAAAAACTAAAAACTAAAAACTAAAAACTAAAAACTAAAAACTAAAAACTAAAAACTAAAAACTAAAAACTAAAAACTAAAAACTAAAAACTATAAACTAAAAACTAAAAACTAAAAACTAAAAACTAAAAACTAAAAACTAAAAACTAAAAACTAAAAACTAAAAACTAAAAACTAAAAACTAAAAACTAAAAACTAAAAACTAAAAACTAAAAACTAAAAACTAAAAACTAAAAACTAAAAACTAAAAACAAAAAACTAAAAACTAAAAACTAAAAACTAAAAACTAAAAACTAAAAACTAAAAACTAAAAACTAAAAACTAAAAACTAAAAACTAAAAACTAAAAACTAAAAACTAAAAACTAAAAACTAAAAACTAAAAACTAAAAACTAAAAACTAAAAACTAAAAACTAAAAACTAAAAACTAAAAACTAAAAACTAAAAACTAAAAACTAAAAACTAAAAACTAAAAACTAAAAACTAAAAACTAAAAACTAAAAACTAAAAACTAAAGCATGAGCATGAGCATGAGAGACCACCCATGGTTGTCCTTCTCCGTTGCTGAACAGGACCGTAATATCCTATCAATACAAGCGGTCATACGCTTCAACGATCTAATGGTGTTTCCCTTATCAACAGCATGTATGAATGCGCTGAAAAGATAAAACATCAAGATCATCAAAACTAGATCTGGAGCAAATAGGTAACAGTCGTTGGCCACCAACGGCGCCCGCCATGTCAGTTTGTAGATCTCGGGGGAGTGGGACGGGAATGTTAGTTAGCACAGGTTGCTACCAAGGGTGGGTTCTATACGATATCCACACCCCCACGTGTGCCGGAAAACTACTTCTACTTGGGATTTTGTTAGTGGGAAAGGGTAATGGCCAGGATTCATCATAGAGGATGATGATGCGACCCAATAATCAATAAATTTGGTTTAATAGTGTGATGTATTATGCATTCTCAAGGCAAACAGTCGGAGGATGCGGATGAGATTTTTCCCGGTTATTTGGTGATGAGTTTAGCATAAATGATTCAATCTTAGACAGCCGGCTGTGGAAAGATAAAACCAAATAAAATGCGAAAACGCGAAACCGCCCGGACCGAAAAACCCACACAATCGAAAACGGCAACGAAAATACTGCGTGATAACCGCGACGCGCACCGTTCAAATTCTCCAAAGCAACTGTCAACATCGCGAAATCACCCGGGTCGAAATACACACACAATCGGGGGGGAAACAAAGACGGAAACGGCAACGAAAATCCGGCGTGTTGACCGCGACGCACACCGTTCAAATTCTCCAAAGCAACTGTCAACATCGCGAAATCACCCGGGTCGAAATAAACACACAATCGGGGGGGAAACAAAGACGGAAACGGCAACGAAAATCCGGCGTGTTGACCGCGACGCACACCGTTCAAATTCTCCAAAGCAACTGTCAACATCGCGAAATCACCCGGGTCGAAATACACACACAATCGGGGGGGAAACAAAGACGGAAACGGCAACGAAAATCAGGCGTGTTGACCGCGACGCACACCGTTCAAATTCTCCAAAGCAACTGTCAACATCGCGAAATCACCCGGGTCGAAATACACACACAATCGGGGGGGAAACAAAGACGGAAACGGCAACGAAAATCAGGCGTGTTGACCGCGACGCACACCGTTCAAATTCTCCAAAGCAACTGTCAACATCGCGAAATCACCCGGGTCGAAATACACACACAATCGGGGGGGAAACAAAGACGGAAACGGCAACGAAAATCCGGCGTGTTGACCGCGACGCACACCGTTCAAATTCTCCAAAGCAACTGTCAACATCGCGAAATCACCCGGGTCGAAATAAACACACAATCGGGGGGGAAACAAAGACGGAAACGGCAACGAAAATCCGGCGTGTTGACCGCGACGCACACCGTTCAAATTCTCCAAAGCAACTGTCAACATCGCGAAATCACCCGGGTCGAAATACACACACAATCGGGGGGGAAACAAAGACGGAAACGGCAACGAAAATCCGGCGTGTTGACCGCGACGCACACCGTTCAAATTCTCCAAAGCAACTGTCAACATCGCGAAATCACCCGGGTCGAAATACACACACAATCGGGGGGAAACAAAGACGGAAACGGCAACGAAAATCCGGCGTGTTGACCGCGACGCACACCGTTCAAATTCTCCAAAGCAACTGTCAACATCGCGAAATCACCCGGGTCGAAATACACACACAATCGGGGGGGAAACAAAGACGGAAACGGCAACGAAAATCAGGCGTGTTGACCGCGACGCACACCGTTCAAATTCTCCAAAGCAACTGTCAACATCGCGAAATCACCCGGGTCGAAATACACACACAATCGGGGGGAAACAAAGACGGAAACGGCAACGAAAATCCGGCGTGTTGACCGCGACGCACACCGTTCAAATTCTCCAAAGCAACTGTCAACATCGCGAAATCACCCGGGTCGAAATAAACACACAATCGGGGGGGGGAAACAAAGACGGAAACGGCAACGAAAATCCGGCGTGTTGACCGCGACGCACACCGTTCAAATTCTCCAAAGCAACTCTAAAAACTAAAAACTAAAAACTAAAAACTAAAAACTAAAAACTAAAAACTAAAAACTAAAAACTAAAAACTAAAAACTAAAAACTAAAAACTAAAAACTAAAAACTAAAAACTAAAAACTAAAAACTAAAAACTAAAAAAAACTAAAAACTAAAAACTAAAAACTAAAAACTAAAAACTAAAAACTAAAAACTAAAAACTAAAAACTAAAAACTAAAAACTAAAAACTAAAAACTAAAAACTAAAAACTAAAAACTAAAAACTAAAAACTAAAAACTAAAAACTAAAAACTAAAAACTAAAAACTAAAAACTAAAAACTAAAAACTAAAAACTAAAAACTAAAAACTAAAAACTAAAAACTAAAAACTAAAAACTAAAAACTAAAAACTAAAAACTAAAAACTAAAAACTAAAAACTAAAAACTAAAAACTAAAAACTAAAAACTAAAAACTAAAAACTAAAAACTAAAAACTAAAAACTAAAAACTAAAAACTAAAAACTAAAAACTAAAAACTAAAAACTAAAAACTAAAAACTAAAAACTAAAAACTAAAAACTAAAAACTAAAAACTAAAAACTAAAAAACTAAAAACTAAAAACTAAAAACTAAAAACTAAAAACTAAAAACTAAAAACTAAAAACTAAAAACTAAAAACTAAAAACTAAAAACTAAAAACTAAAAACTAAAAACTAAAAACTAAAAACTAAAAACTAAAAACTAAAAACTAAAAACTAAAAACTAAAAACTAAAAACTAAAAACTAAAAACTAAAAACCAAAAAACTAAAAACTAAAAACTAAAAACTAAAAACTAAAAACTAAAAACTAAAAACTAAAAACTAAAAACTAAAAACTAAAAACTAAAAACTAAAAACTAAAAACTAAAAACTAAAAACTAAAAACTAAAAACTAAAAACTAAAAACTAAAAACTAAAAACTAAAAACTAAAAACTAAAAACTAAAAACTAAAAACTAAAAACTAAAAACTAAAAACTAAAAACTAAAAACTAAAAACTAAAAACTAAAAACTAAAAACTAAAAACTAAAAACTAAAAACTAAAAACTAAAAACTAAAAACTAAAAACTAAAAACTAAAAACTAAAAACTAAAAACTAAAAACTAAAAACTAAAAACTAAAAACTAAAAACTAAAAACTAAAAACTAAAAACTAAAAACTAAAAACTAAAAACTAAAAACTAAAAACTAAAAACTAAAAACTAAAAACTAAAAACTAAAAACTAAAAACTAAAAACTAAAAACTAAAAACTAAAAACTTAAAAACTTAAAAACTTAAAAACTTAAAAACTTAAAAACTTAAAAACTTAAAAACTTAAAAACTTAAAAACTTAAAAACTTAAAAACTTAAAAACTTAAAAACTTAAAAACTTAAAAACTTAAAAACTTAAAAACTTAAAAACTTAAAAACTTAAAAACTTAAAAACTTAAAAACTTAAAAACTTAAAAACTAAAAACTTAAAAACATAAAACTTAAAATCTTAAAAACTAAAAACTAAAAACTAAAAACTAAAAACTAAAAACTTAAAAACTTAAAAACTTAAAAACTTAAAAACTTAAAAACTTAAAAACTTAAAAACTTAAAAACTTAAAAACTTAAAAACTTAAAAACTTAAAAACTTAAAAACTTAAAAACTTAAAAACTTAAAAACTTAAAAACTTAAAAACTTAAAAACTTAAAAACTTAAAAACTTAAAAACTTAAAAACTTAAAAACTTAAAAACTTAAAAACTTAAAAACTTAAAAACTTAAAAACTTAAAAACTTAAAACTTAAAAACTTAAAAACTTAAAAACTTAAAAACTTAAAAACTTAAAAACTTAAAAACTTAAAAACTTAAAAACTTAAAAACTTAAAAACTTAAAAACTTAAAAACTTAAAAACTTAAAAACTTAAAAACTTAAAAACTTAAAAACTTAAAAACTTAAAAACTTAAAAACTTAAAAACTTAAAAACTTAAAAACTTAAAAACTTAAAAACTTAAAAACTTAAAAACTTAAAAACTTAAAAACTTAAAAACTTAAAAACTTAAAAACTTAAAAACTTTAAAACTTTAAAACTTTAAAACTTTAAAACTTAAAACTTAAAAACTTAAAAACTTAAAAACTTAAAAACTTAAAAACTTAAAAACTTAAAAACTTAAAAACTTAAAAACTTAAAAACTTAAAAACTTAAAAACTTAAAAACTTAAAAACTTAAAAACTTAAAAACTTAAAAACTTAAAAACTTACAAACTTACAAACTTACAAACTTACAAACTTACAAACTTACAAACTTACAAACTTACAAACTTACAAACTTACAAACTTACAAACTTACAAACTTACAAACTTACAAACTTACAAACTTACAAACTTACAAACTTACAAACTTACAAACTTACAAACTTACAAACTTACAAACTTACAAACTTACAAACTTACAAACTTACAAACTTACAAACTTACAAACTTACAAACTTACAAACTTACAAACTTACAAACTTACAAACTTACAAACTTACAAACTTACAAACTTACAAACTTACAAACTTACAAACTTACAAACTTACAAACTTACAAACTTACAAACTTACAAACTTACAAACTTACAAACTTACAAACTTACAAACTTACAAACTTACAAACTTACAAACTTACAAACTTACAAACTTACAAACTTACAAACTTACAAACTTACAAACTTACAAACTTACAAACTTACAAACTTACAAACTTACAAACTTACAAACTTACAAACTTACAAACTTACAAACTTACAAACTTACAAACTTACAAACTTACAAACTTACAAACTTACAAACTTACAAACTTACAAACTTACAAACTTACAAACTTACAAACTTACAAACTTACAAACTTACAAACTTACAAACTTACAAACTTACAAACTTACAAACTTACAAACTTACAAACTTACAAACTTACAAACTTACAAACTTACAAACTTAATAATGTATCAAACTTCATGATTTTGAATGGCCCATTCAGACAAGATAATTTGAGGTCAATTTTTGGATCATGGCCGCTTAGGAACCGTTTCTGGGTACCCCCGGGGAACCTATGAAGTGGCCAATATCATATCAAAGCAAAGCCCATCAATATGGCTATCAAATTTCTTCATTTTTCAATACATCTCAAAAATAGTCTTCCAAAATATTTTTCTGGCTCCGGAACCGGTTCCAGATTTCCCCCCGAGTAAATCTTCGGAGTGGCCAATATCATATCAGAGCAAAGCCCATCAATATGGGCATCAAAATTCATTTTGTCAATACATCTAAAAAATGGTCTTCCGAAATATTTTCTGGCCACTGGCCACTCCGGAACCGGTTCCGGATTTCCCCGCGGGTAAATCTTCGAAGTGGCCAATTTCATATCAGAGCAAAGCCCATCAATATGGGTATCAAAATTCTTCATTTTGTCAATACATCTCAAAAATGGTCTTCCAAAATATTTTCTGGCCACTGGCCACTCCGGAACCGGTTCCGGATTCCCCCCCGGGTAAATCTTCGGAGTGGCCAATATCATATCAGAGCAAAGCCCATCAATATGGGTATCACATTTCTTCATTTTTCAATACATCTCAAAAATGGTCTTCCAAAATATTTTCTGGCCACTGGCCACTCCGGAACCGGTTCCGGATTTCCCCCCCGGTAAATCTTCGGAGTGGCCAATATCATATCAGAGCAAAGCCCATCAATATGGGTATCAAAATTCTTCATTTTGTCAATACATCTCAAAAATGGTCTTCCAAAATATTTTTCTGGCCACTGGCCACTCCGGAACCGGTTCCGGATTTCCCCCCGGGTAAATCTTCGGAGTGGCCAATATCATATCAGAGCAAAGCCCATCAACATGGGTATCAAAATTCTTCATTTTGTCAATACATCTCAAAAATGGTCTTCCAAAATATTTTTCTGGCCACTGGCCACTCCGGAACCGGTTCCGGATTTCCCCCCCGGTAAATCTTCGGAGTGGCCAATATCATATCAGAGCAAAGCCCATCAATATGGGTATCGAAATTGTTCATTTTGTCAATACATCTCAAAAATGGTCTTCCAAAATATTTTTGTGGCCACTGGCCACTCCGGAACCGGTTCCGGATTTCCCCCCGGGTAAATCTTCGGAGTGGCCAATATCATATCAGAGCAAAGCCCATCAACATGGGTATCAAAATTCTTCATTTTGTCAATACATCTCAAAAATGGTCTTCCAAAATATTTTTCTGGCCACTGGCCACTCCGGAACCGGTTCCGGATTTCCGCCCGGGTAAATCTTCGGAGTGGCCAATATCATATCAGAGCAAAGCCCATCAATATGGGTATCAAAATTCTTCATTTTGTCAATACATCTCAAAAATGGTCTTCCAAAATATTTTTGTGGCCACTGGCCACTCCGGAACCGGTTCCGGATTTCCCCCCGGGGGAAATCTTCGAAGTGGCCAATATCATATCAGAGCAAAGCCCATCAATATGGGTATCAAAATTCTTCATTTTGTCAATACATCTCAAAAATGGTCTTCCAAAATATTTTTTGGCCACTGGCCACTCCGGAACCGGTTCCGGATTTCCCCCCGGGTAAATCTTCGGAGTGGCCAATATCATATCAGAGCAAAGCCCATCAATAAAGGTATCAAAATTCTTTATTTTTTTTAGAACATTTCAAATATGTTGGAAGACCATTTTTGAGATGTATTGACAAAATGAAGAATTTTGATACCCATATTGATGGGCTTTGCTCTGATATGATATTGGCCACTCCGAAGATTTACCCGGGGGGAAATCCGGAACCGGTTCCGGAGTGGCCAACGGCCAGAAAAATATTTTGGAAGACCATTTTTGAGATGTATTGACAAAATGAAGAATTTTGATACCCATATTGATGGGTTTTGCTTTGATATGATATTGGCCACTTCATAGGTTCACCGGGGGTACCCAGAAACGGTTCCGAGGTGGCCAGTGGCCAGAAAAATATTTTGGAAGACCATTTTTTAGATGTATTGACAAAATGAAGAATTTTGATATCCATATTGATGGGCTTTGCTCTGATATGATATTGGCCACTCCGAAGATTTACCGGGGTGGAAATCCGGAACCGGTTCCGGTGTGGCCAGTGGCCAGAAAAATATTTTGGAAGACCATTTTTGATATGTATTGAAAAATGAAGAAATTTGATAGCCGTATTGATGGGCTTTGCTCTGATATGAAATTGGCCACTTCGAAGATTTCTCCCGGGGGGAAATCCGGAACCGGTTCCGGAGTGGCCAGTGGCCAGAAAAATATTTTGGAAGACCATTTTTGAGATGTATTGACAAAATGAAGAATTTTGATATGAAATTGGCCACTTCGAAGATTTACCCGGGGGGAAATCCGGAACCGGTTCCGGAGTGGCCAGTGGCCAGAAAAATATTTTGGAAGACCATTTTTGAGATGTATTGACAAAATGAAGAATTTTGAAACCCATATTGATGGGCTTTGCTCTGATATGTTATTGGCCACTCCGAAGATTTCTCTGGGGGGAAATCCAGAACCGGTTCCGGAGTGGCCAGTGGCCAGAAAAATATTTTGGAAGACTATTTTTGAGATGTATTGACAAAATGAAGAATTTTGATACCCATATTGATGGGCTTTGCTCTGATATGAAATTGGCCACTTCGAAGATTTACCCGGGGGGAAATCCGGAACCGGTTCCGGAGTGACCAGTGGCCAGAAAATATTTTGGAAGACCATTTTTGGGATGTATTGATAAAATGAAGAATTTTGATACCCATATTGATGGGCTTTGCTTTGATATGATATTGGCCACTTCATAGGTTCCCCGGGGGTACCCAGAAACGGTTCCGAGGTGGCCAGTGGTCAGAAAAATATTTTGGAAGACCATTTATTAGATGTATTGACAAAATGAAGAATTTTGATACCCATATTGATGGGCTTTGCTCTGATATGATATTGGCAACTCCGAAAATTTACCTGGGGGGAAATCCGGACCCGGTTCCGGAGTGGCCAGTGGCCAGAAAAATATTTTGGAAGACCATTTTTGAGATGTATTGACAAAATGAAGAATTTTGATACCCATATTGATGGGCTTTGCTCTGATATGATATTGGCCACTCCGAAGATTTACCGGGGTGGAAATCCAGAACCGGTTCCGGAGTATCCAGTGGCCAGAAAAATATTTTGGAAGACCATTTTTGAGATGTATTGAAAAATGAAGAAATTTGATAGCCATATTGATGGGCTTTGCTCTGATATGAAATTGGCCACTCCGAAGATTTCTCCCGGGGGGAAATCCGGAACCGGTTCCGGAGTGGCCAGTGGCCAGAAAAATATTTTGGAAGACCATTTTTGAGATGTATTGACAAAATGAAGATTTTTGATATGAAATTGGCCACTTCGAAGATTTACCCGGGGGGAAATCCGGATCCGGTTCCGGAGTGGCCAGTGGCCAGAAAAATATTTTGGAAGACCATTTTTGATATGTATTGACAAAATGAAGAATTTTGAAACCCATATTGATGGGCTATGCTCTGATATGATATTGGCCACTCCGAAGATTTCTCTGGGGGGAAATCCGGAACCGGTTCCGGAGTGGCCAGTGGCCAGAAAAATATTTTGGAAGACTATTTTTGAGATGTATTGACAAAATGAAGAATTTTGATACCCATATTGATGGGCTTTGCTCTGATATGAAATTGGCCACTTCGAAGATTTACCCGGGGGGAAATCCGGAACCGGTTCCGGAGTGGCCAGTGGCCAGAAAATATTTTGGAAGACCATTTTTGAGATGTATTGACAAAATGAAGAATTTTGATACCCATATTGGTGGGATTTGCTTTGATATGATATTGGCCACTTCATAGTTTCCCGGGGGTACCCAGAAACGGTTCCGAGGTGGCCAGTGGCCAGAAAAATATTTTGGAAGACCATTTTTTAGATGTATTGACAAAATGAAGAATTTTGATACCCATATTGATGGGCTTTGCTCTGATATGATATTGGCCACTCCGAAGATTTACCCGGGGGAAATCCGGAACCGGTTCCGGAGTGGCCAGTGGCCAGAAAAATATTTTGGAAGACCATTTTTGAGATGTATTGACAAAATGAAGAATTTTGATACACATATTGATGGGCTTTGCTATGATATGATATTGGCCCCTCCGAAGATTTACCCGGGCGGAAATCCGGAACCGGTTCCGGAGTGGCCAACGGCCAGAAAAATATTTTGGAAGACCATTTTTGAGATGTATTGACAAAATGAAGAATTGTGATACCCATATTGATGGGTTTTGCTCTGATATGATATTGGCCACTCCGAAGATTTACCCGGGGGGAAATCCGGAACCGGTTCCGGAGTGGCCAGTGGCCACAAAAATATTTTGGAAGACCATTTTTTATCTGTTCTGATAAAATTGAAGAATTTTGATACCTTTATTGATGGGCTTTGCTCTGATATGATATTGGCCACTCCGAAGATTTCCCCCGGGGGGAAATCCGGAACTGGTTCCGGAGTGGCCAGTGGCCAGAAAAATATTTTGGAAGACCATTTTTGAGATGTATTGACAAAATGAAGAATTTTGATACCCATATTGATGGGCATAGCTCTGATATGATATTGGCCACTCCGAAGATTTACCCGGGGGGGAATCTGGAACCGGTTCCGGAGTGGCCAATGGCCAGAAAAATATTTTGGGAGACCATTTTTGAGATGTATTGACAAAATGAAAAATTTTGATACCCATATTGATGGGCTTTGCTCTGATATGATATTGGCCACTTCGAAGATTTCCCCGGGGGGAAATCCGGAACCGGTTCCGGAGTGGCCAACGGCCAGAAAAATATTTTGGAAGACCATTTTTGAGATGTATTGACAAAATGAAGAATTTTGATACCCATATTGATGGGCATAGCTCTGATATGATATTGGCCACTCCGAAGATTTCTCTGGGGGGAAATCCGGAACCGGTTCCGGAGTGGCCAGTGGCCAGAAATATATTTTGGACTAGGGGTGGGTCAGATCGGTCAATCCATTATCAACGCATTAAAATCTATTAAAATAATTGGTTAACATATCGACATTTCGTCAATATATTAACGAAATCCCACCATGCATTTAGGAACCTTGGTGAGTTGAAATTTCATACACAAATCAAAACAAAACAAATTTCACCGGTTTCGGTTTCGGATACACGACGTCGTTTCAGAAAAAAACGGAGCGAAACCCGTGGAATCGGTGGCCGGGAAAGGTGGTGACGATGCTGAGAACGTCAATCAATAAACGCCATCTTCAAGGATCAGGTCGAGCCGAGCCGAGATCGTCGGGAAAGGTACCCGCCTCAAGCTGAACAGTGATCGAAATCTTTGCAAGAACCATCAGTGAATCGACGATGATGGAGAACTGGAGATCATCAACATTCCTAAGGAAGAGATCATGAATCACAAGGTCTCGTCGACGGCAACCTCACAACCTTCTCCAAAACCTCCAAATGCACCAACCGACTGATTACTGTCCATTGACGGTCCTGACGACGAAATCGACGCCGTTGTAACGTTGACCAGGCTGACCTCCTCGGAAGGCGCCTTCTCTCGTGATTTTTCCGTCCACTGGTGCGCCGTCAACTACTCCACCATCAAACCTCCCTTAACCCGCTGGAGCTTCTCCTTCGGAAACTCTGAACGCCAGGTCCAGCACCGCTGATAAGTTAGCCGTAGGAAGTGGCTGTTTGTACGACCATAGTCGATGACCAATCCAAGTGCAAACATCAGCATCGTTTCATTCATGGCAACAGAAAGGACTTTGCGACATGATTGGATAAGCCGGATATCTTCAGAAGTGTATTAAGAGGTAGAATTCAACCCACAATAATAAAGATCTGCTAGAAATACAAAAGAGATGGACAAGCAATAGGAAAATTATTTAGTTTATTTTATTTGGCGGGGGATGGGAAGGAGGAGTGTTTGGGTATAGTTTATTCGATAGCGACAAAACGGCTTGACAAAATCAAACAGCTGGGTTTGCGAAAGAAGAGCAGGTTGAAGACGACGGTGAGGTGGCGACCGAGGTCGACGGAATGGCCCGGTCCATCTGCGAACACTTGCT
The DNA here is from genome assembly GCF_016801865.2 of Culex pipiens pallens. Taxonomy (NCBI): domain Eukaryota; kingdom Metazoa; phylum Arthropoda; class Insecta; order Diptera; family Culicidae; genus Culex; species Culex pipiens. The sequence continues at coordinate 72,313,102 of NC_068937.1, forward strand.
TCTCAGAAAGCTGATGCGGGAAGAGTCGGCGTCGTCGCCGTTGGGTTTTTTGGCCGTCACCACCACCGTTTAGTGACACGTCAACAGTAGGGTGCCCAGAAAAAATGACCCCCTGCTCCACAAGCGGAAAACGGTTTTTTGGGTTATTTTAAGCATCTGTGTAAATTTTGAGCGAAATTGGTTGAGATTAACCCATTGATACCCGAGCCTAAAGTTGGAGAAAAAAATGATTTTCATACAAAAATGACTTTTTTAACTCGCTGATAACTTTTCAGGATCGAGTTTTACAGCGTTGGTATGTTCTACAAAGTTGTAGAGCATTAAATTTCCAATGAGAATCTCACTTTTGGGAATATTTGAAAAGAAGTAGCCCGCCGTGCAGACCAAACCGTGAGAAAATTGGGTTTTCCATACATTTTTTCGATTTTTTCCATACAAACTTCACCTGCGAGTATCAATGGGTAAATGATGACCGATTTGGCTCATATTTGGCCTAGAGTCCTAAAATAGCTCAAGGAACAATATTCAGCTTGTGGAGCGAGGTTTTGAGAAAAAGTCCCATATTCTGGGCACCCTAGTCAACAGGTTAATGGGATCTGATCCGCCGTCCGCAGCCAAGGCGTCATCTGACTGCGGCGCGTTCTTCGCGTCAGTACTGACAATCTCCGGAATCAGGTTGGTCAGCTCGGCGCCGTTCACGTCGTAGATGAGGCCGCGATGGCAGCCAACGATGAACAGCTTGCGGTGTCAACAGCATCAAGTGCGTCACTCGCGATGCACGTGAGGACAGGTGTTGACTCACAGTCGACCAGGATGTGGTTCCACGTGTTGTTGCTAATGTGGTACGAGAACAGGCCTGAGTACTTGGAGTAGTCGGAGTTTTCCTTCTGGTTTCTGCGAAGGAAGGAGGACGGAACGTTGTAACTTTGCGATACCTTAACAAACTACAGCTTACCTCGATTCCAGGATCCGACCGCCAAACACGTAGATCGTCTGCTTGTCCACGCGATTAAACTCTGGTGGTGCGCCAACCTGTGCCGTGTCCAGGCATGCTGCAGTACAAGTAAGAGTCCCTGCTGATGTTCTCCCCGGTGCGCGATGCCCTGTTTAGGTTCCGATTATGACTTTGGTCCGTCCAGCAGTTCGGACTTTTCGAGAACCTGCCGGTTGTTCGGTGTGCTTAAAATCCCTCCGCAAAACAGAATCTCGTGAAACTCGGTCATCTTAGCGTCTTCCTGCTTCATTCCGGTTTCCACCTGCAACGCGCTCCACCTCTCGATGGTCCCGTTATACTTGCACAGATTGGACAGGTTAAAGATCGTTGTAATCGATACCAAGCAGCTCGACGTACCAAATGCAAAAGTTAAAGCTCGGTTCCTCACGACAGCAGCGGCACAACCTGGGTGAACTAGTTCGGCAACAGCTCGCCCGAGTTGGTGCGGTGTTCAAGGGCACTGAGTCATTCTTAAGACCACCCTCAAACAGCAGCACCATCCGGCTTGGTTTTGGTGCACCTTTTTCGAAGTCGGGACGAACGAGGGCAGAAACCGCTGTTAAGTTCCCGGATGTCCTAATGAAGGGGGAGAATCGTTAAACAAAACAAAATCTTACTAGGATTCGATCCTTACCTCCTCCACCTTTCCCTTCTTTTGCACCAAGGTTTGTGCTGCTCGAACAACGGTCTCAAAGCTTGCAAATAGTTCTTGGCCTCGTAATTTCTTTCAAATGCCCCCACAACGGTCAATTGATTCGGATTCTTCTCCGTCATTTGCATTGTTCCGAACCGACTATGATAGATGCAAAATAACATTTAATTGGCAACTAGTTCCGGCAGTTTGAGCGGTTCCGGTGGTTTAGTCGGGAACTTGCGCGGATTTTTCAGTGTTTTTTCACAGCTTCTTTATCGCGTGGAATCACTCGAGAACGATTAAGTTGGAACCGGCTTTCTGCTACGGGACACTTGTTTGAGATCATACATTACGCTGGAGAGGTGGCACCTTTCGAATCAATCTGTAGACATTTTTTGAGGATTTACGGCTTGCTTTGAAATATTTTTAAACTTACATGTTTTGAGCGACTCAAAAAACATGTTTTTATTTTGAAAATAATAGCTGTCTAATTTACCCAAGGTCCAACACTACACGGTGGGAACGTCAGCTCAACTGTTCGTTAAAGTATTGACAAAAATATCAAACCGCCGTCAATAGATCGACAAAAAATAAAAACATTAATTCTGTCCAACCCCTAGATTTTGGAAGACTATTTTTGAGATGTATTGAGCAACGGTTCCCCCTGCGTTTTTTCCTCCGCGCCTCGTCGGCTTTCTCGACCACTTTCCGGATGGCGTCCACCGTGGATCTCCCTTTACGGAAGCCGAACTGCCTCGCTGCTAAGCCATGCTCGCTCTCCGTGCTAAGCCATGCTCGCTCTCCGTTCCAGAAGCTTTCCGAGGGTGTCCAGCAAACATATAGGCCTATACGATGACGGGTCCCCCGGTGGTTTGCCTGGCTTTGGCAGCAACACGAGCTTTTGAACCTTCCACGGGTCGGGGAAGTGTCCTTCGTCCAGGCATTTCTGCAGAACTGTTCGAAACCTATCCGGGAATGCTTGAACCGCCGATTTCAGGGCGAAATTCGGGATTCCATCCGGGCCGGGAGCTTTCTTCACCTTCAATCTCTTCGCTACTGCCACAAGTTCTTCGTTGGTGATCAGATGACCTTCGGCGTTGCTACCCCCTTCGTCGTTGTACGTTAGGAGGCCATGTCGTTGGGTCATGTCTTGGGAAGAGCCCTTCCACAATGACCTTCAGCTTGTCGGGACACGTTTCAGCCACCATCGATGGGCCTCTGATCTTCGCCATCGCGACACGAAATGCGCTCCCCCAAGGGTTTGCATCAGCGTCTTGGCATAACTCCTTGAAGCAGTTTGTCTTGCTGCATTTGATCGCTTTCTTGAGCGCGGCCTTTGCAGACCGGTACTCCTCTCTGCACTCCTCTCTAGTTGCTTCGGATCTTGCTCTCTGGACTCGTCTTCTGGCGTTGAGGCAACTTGCCCGAAGGGTACCGAGTTCTTCATTCCACCAGTAGGCTGGACGACGACAGTTCCTTGGCTCCAGTCTCCGCGGCATGGTTGTGTCGCATGCTGTCACCAGTTGTGCTGTTAGCGCGTCGGCACTCAAGTCTTGGGGACCATCACACCAATGGAGCGCTTCCACGAAGAGACCCTCGTCGAAGTACTGCAGCTTCCATTTCCTTCCGTAGGACCGGCTGCTCCTATCTGGTACAGGGGCTCATCTCCCGATGCTGTACCGGATCGCTTGGTGATCGCTATGGGTATAGTCCTCGCTCACCCTCCAGTTCATGTCGGCCGCCAGTCGCGGGCTACAGAACGTAACGTCGATAATGGACTCACGACCGTCTTTGCGGAAGGTACTGCTGGTTCCGCGATTCGCCAGCCTAAAGTCTAGCTTTGCCAGAGCTTCCATTAGGCTATGCCCCCTAGCATTCGTGCATCTGCTACCCCACTCGACCGCCCACGCGTTGTTTTTTTTTTTTTTTTTTTTTTTTTACAAGGTTGGAATCTGCTATCAGACACCTGAGAATTCATTTCTCAGGTAGTGTGGGGTTGGGAAAACAAAAAGAGTTTTCCCGACCCACTAAACCAGTCCTTGAACGCCGTGCCCTTTTCCCCCCGGGACCACCTTTCGGTATAACTTCGGCCCACGCGTTGTGTGTGTGTGTGTGTGTGTGTGTGTGTGTGTGTGTGTGTGTGTGTGTGTGTGTGTGTGGTCCAATCCAATACCCGCTGGCCGGCAGCGAAATTATGGGAAAGTACAATTTGTATCAGACTTGGGTTATGCTGATACAGCTTATCTCATTCCCGGGTATTAGGTGGTGACAGCCCTCGCGCTGCTTCCAATGACCCATTTCAGAATGGCAGAGATCCTAGCGGCCCAATTCCGAGGTCATTAGGCATTGTCTGGTCCCGCCTAAACATAGAACAAGAACCAGACGGATCCTCGAACTATCTTTAAACTTCCAATCCCATCAGGCAAAACAGGGATCAGCGCGTATATAATGATAAATAAGTGGCATTTGGGCAAAAACACTTTTTCTTCCTCTTTTCTTCCGCGCGAAACAACGACGCAGGCCCAACACGATCGAAGCAGGCCTTGCCTCGCAAAGAGCAACGACGAGACTGGCCAGCTTCTTACAAAATCACTTTTTTCTTCTTTTTCTCCCGCGCGAAACAACCACGCAGGCCCAACACGATCGAAGCAGGCCTTGCCTCGCAAAGAGCAACGGCGAGAC
>NC_068937.1:72317511-72415866 GCF_016801865.2 Culex pipiens pallens
AACACTTTTTGGAGGCCAGATCTCAGATATTTTGATGAAAACGTATTCCAAATATATCATGCGACCTAAAAAGACCTTCCCATGAGCGTGTCTATTTTGGATAGCATTACCCTTTGAATGAGAGGAAGGCACCAACCACCTAAGGGTGGATTAAGTAACGTTTTTACTTTTATTACAGTTTTCTACCTAAGTCAGTCAATTTGTATGTTTCATATAACATTTCCAAAAATGTTTGAAGAAAATTTTGGCGAAATTTGAAAGATTTTTGAACGATATATTTGTGTCATATAATGGGGATTAAAATATGGATGAATCAATGGTTTTATATAAACAAAAGAAAAAATAAAAAAGATTAACATAAATAACATAGTTAAAAATAAACCAAAATTAAAAAAAATATATAAAATCACTTTGCAAATGGACAAAGGGCCATTTTTCATGATCATTCAAAATGGGTGCGCGGGCCACAAAAAATGATCTCGCGGGCCACGTTTGGCCCGCGGGCCATACTTTGGGCACCCCTGCACTAGATGCACATGTTCTCAAATCGTTACGGCAATGTTCTCATTCGATTCGGCGCACCAAAAAACCATAAAAACAACCTCCGAACCAATGAAAATGTCAGCCATTAGCTGCCTGTAAATAAAAACTTGTTTTGAACAATGGATTTTTTCGAAAAAATGCCCTCATTTGAAGAAATGATATCTCCCAAAATACATTACCAAACATCAAAAAGTTATATATCGTTGGAAAGGTAATCGTGAGGGCTTTCTATTGGACTTTGATAAACATTTCAAAAATTATCTTTTCAAGGGTAATTTTAAGGATTTTTGGGAAACTTACTCTTAATTTTGAATTTTGACTGTGTTCGCAACCACTTTTCGTTACGAAACCATTTTCATTCGAAAGATTGGACGATTTTGCATAAAATTAACTTGAGAAAAGTAGTGTAATGAAATAGTTTTCGTATAGTTATTAACGGATGAAAGAAATTGGTCAAATTTCAGCTAAAAATAATCAAAGCTCAGACTTCAGCAACGAGCCTTAACTACAGGCAAAACAAAGCAGGATTGTATTTGAGCCGAATGTACAGTCATCTGAGGAAAATCTGGCCATATAGGATGAATAGGGACAGTTATTTTAACTATGCTTTCACTCATTAGATCATATTTTTAATTTGTTTGATTTGATTTGATTTGATGTGATAACCAACAGGGCCACAAGGATGACCTATGTAGGGTTGCCTAGAATTACAGTGGCTCAGACTCAAAGGGAGCATCTTCAAATTACTGCCGTATGAAGGGCCAAAAGGGGGTGGTTGGACGCGAACGAGCAAAATCACTCACGGTGGCCTCAGGGGATGAGAATCTCCTTCCGACAGTAACCTCCAATAACTCCGAAAAAAGTCTGACAAAGCTGAAAAACAGGGCTCGCACCCTGTTGGGGGCCTAAAAGGGCGCGGCAGACAGCTGGAAACTGACAGAGGTCAAAAGATGTAGTAATTAGACAATCCTTGAGAATTAGCATAGCATAGCATAGCATAGCATAACGGGTCTGCACCACGCTGTAGGGGGTGCCACAAGGGTCAATTCAATATTCTTAGACAATTTGATTGCTGCCCGGTACAACCAAGAATATCTAAGAACGTAAATTTCCACACTGTGCTCCAAGGCTACGCCCATACAATTAGACAATCCTTGAGAATTGTACAATTACTACACTATTTTCCCCTTGTGATGTAGTTCTGGTCTTCCACTATCCACATCCAGTCTCCGCCATTACAGCATACCGTCCACTGCCCTGATGCTCCCTCCCCAATCCCCGGCTTTGATTCTAACTACTGATAAAAAGGAAATTCATAGATGAGAAAAGGTCAATGCGGATGGAGAGCAAATTGAGCTCAGTATCCCCTCACAAAGACTGGTAGTAAGTGTGAAACAAGACAGTGAAAAATATAGAGAAAGACAAGTAGAAAAATGGAATGATAGTATGTCAATGCGGATGGATCGATGATCCCCTCACAAGGACATAAAAGTGACAGGTGGAAGGGAGAGCAAGAATCTGTGATTGAGTTTTTGATATAAAATAAAAAGGAACGTGCTCACCGGCTTCGAAATCATCTTCTTTCAACCTTCGTGCTTGAATCCGAGCAGCAAGTCCAACTTCCAGCAGCCCCACAACCGAATGAATCCACGATCGTCCGCCCGTGTTCTTGAGAGATCACTTCAATCGACGTTGGAGAACTTGAATGCAAATGACGACCTGCAGCTGCAAGTGCTGACCGTGATAATCCGAAAAGTTTGGTCCTGGAGACGTGTCCGAAGACGTGGAAGTAGTCCAGACATATGGCAACCGTTTCCGTATTTTTGTATTCTCCGTCACATCCAGATGGGCGAAAAACTCTTCCACGATGATGATGGTCGTCGGAATTATGTGCGCCACGGAACCAACCTTGGGCTTGTTCCTTGTTCAGGCGTCCGGATCTTTGGCTACGAGCAGCAGCTTGCAACGCGAACCCTTGAAGCAATCTCGAGCACCGGTTTGTAGTGCGGACAAATCCGGTACGTAATCCATCGTGGCCTTCATGGCGTTCAACGTGCCAGTGCTTCTTCCACGCCACTGCCCTGCCCAGGTTCCAAAATCGAGCTTCTTAAAAATCCATAGGAGCCACCGTCGCAACTGCCGGAACCACTAGCTTAATCCAAAAATCCGAGTTATTCAAATACTTTTGAAAACTTTTTTCTAAAAACTGATTTTAGAGAAAAAAAACGACAGCAGAAAAAAACACGTTTGCCCGCACGCCCGGCTTACTACCTGGTTCAGATCATATTTTTAATTTGTTTATGTAAAAGCATACATAAACAAACAAGTTTCTAAATTTTAAGCTTTCAAGTACTCTGAAAACTAATGTCTTTACTCAGACTGTAGTCTCGATTCGTCACATTTCACTGAAGTAATATTTTATGTACAGAATTTGTTTTAGGAAAGTCTGCTTTATTTGTAATCGTGCAAATAAAAGTACAAAGTTGAAATCAATATTTTTTGATCAAGTTAAAATTTGGTGGGGCTGTTGATACCATCAAAGCAAGCAAGAAACTCGATTTTCGTCCAAATCGGACTACGTTGGGGTTGTAGAGGTTTGGCCCCGGCAGTGATATTATTAAATAAATACGAGGATATGTTTCCTCTCTGAAGGTTCGTTTTAGACTAACTTTATTTTTCAGGTCTACAGTCGGTTCTCTACCTACAACATTTCTGAGAACCGACTTCTTATCCTAAATGTCGGCGGGAGTCCTAATCCCACGCCGACGCTAGACGAACCGTAATAAAACTTTATTACGGTCGCATCCTGCATTTCCAAGCCACATGCTCATGCGCATCGTCAACACGCATTAAGTGCGTGTAGCGAAGGACGATACGAAACAGAGACACAAACGGTCGTTCTGTTTAGCATGTAACTTGGGAATGTAGTGGTGGTGATTACCACATCACTCACCCCTATAAACAAAAATGTGATAACATTTTTTTACTAACATTTGCTAGTTAATCTTTTTTTCTTATTTTGTTTCAACCAGTCGTATAGTAGTTTAAATTTGTTTTCAACTAGAAAACCTTTCTGTTTTTGCAAAAGTTTTTGTTTGAAATGATATTTAATTATTTGTGAAGCAATGTATTTTTCAAACTTTGTGTTAACTTTAACTGAACAATTACTGTTTACTTTCATACTTCAAAGAATCGAGTTTAAATTTAAGGACTTATATTGTTGAAACTTATCTTATTTATTTATGATTGTCCTGAAACTTAGTTTTTGATTATTTAATTATTATTTCTTCATTTTTTTTTATTACCAGTTTTATACTTTCATAATAATTTAATTAAAACACAACAGGGTGATACACCGGTATCCCTTCCCCCATAAATGTTGGTTTGGAGTACAATCAAGTACTTAAACCAAATCAAAATTACAGAGACTGTTTACTCTTTTTTATATTTTCAGTAGGGATTCTTTATATTCGGGACAAAAACTATTATGAAGAAACAAAGCACTAACACAAGAAGTCATTGATTGAATGTTTTTACGTTTTCGATTTTTTTTACTGAACTCACTTCATAACGCATAACTTCAAAAGTTGAACTTTCACAACAATAGTTGTTAGTGTCAATCTTCTGGAACCCTGTTCCTTCTACTTGGGAACATAATTGAACTTCTTAACAATCATACATGGCTGTTTCTAGTTCAAATTGACAATTAATGCCACTTCATAACACGGACAATTGCTATGGTTTTCATAGTCTTATTGGAATTTTAGTAACTCCATCCATTGTTATGGAATTCTTCATGAGCAAAAACACGAAGAGAATGTTTTGCCTCAACAAAATATCTCTACTTATGCTGCTCGAACTCGTTCTTAAATCAAGACACAATTATATGAAAGTACAGGGACCTCATTTTAAAGGTATGACTGCATACGCCAAGCTCGTCAGGCTTGTTCGAATAATTATCTTGTTAAGAATTGCACGCTGTGAAAAAAAAAATATCTATTCGAGTCAGTTTGAATAAGCAGGGTTATATACCAAAAGGTAGATAGTTTTGAACATATATTGAGCATCAACTAAACGTTGAAAATGCATCAATATTAACTAAGTTTTTATTGCCTTTGGTTAATATTGCCATTTTTGAATTACTACTTGAACAATTCGTTTTAAATTTAGACTTTTTCATGTCCAATTTTCTTATTAAAACTCTAACAGAAATATCTGGAGGGGTTTCAAAACAATTTTGTTTTGTGTGAATGAAACCAATTTTATTTGTTTGAGTTTCATCAAATTCACTTTTACACGCTTTATTGTAGTTTATAATGTTTTTCTTGAACCTACAACTGCGTTCACGATGACCAAATTTTCGACAAAAATAACATTTTATTGCACGTGGTTTTACAGTAATCTGTCCAATTTTAATTTTTGAATTGTCATAATTTAACCTGTGAAATGATGTGAAATTATTATCATTATTTTGAAAATTATCAACAGGAAGAGCTGTTGCATTAAAATCAATAATTAATTTAGATTTTTTAATAAAATCGAAAATTGATTCCAAATTTTCTACACCATTTGTCAAAAGCAAAATCTTAAAATGTTGATCATTTATTCCTTTTATAAATGATTCAACCATTAAAGTATTGTAAATTTTTTTTACAGGGTCTAATTCCCTGGAGTCCTTAAACGATCCCTCTAATATAACTTCAGTGCGCAAGAGTATTCTATCAAATAACTCTTGAGCTCTATAAAAATATTCATCTAAACATTCTGACGAATATTGAGATATCGTCGTGACTGAATGTAGAAGTATACTCAAAGGAGTGTCATCTCCAAATTTTGATAATAAAACTTCTTTAATTGAAGTGTAATCACTGCACTTTCTCAGGGAACTCCAGATAGAAGCTGGAACTTTTCGCCTGATTATGGCCAAAAGACTCTTTTCACAATCAGTTTTACCGAACTCTTCATAAATAGAGTCGCACTGACAAAGAAAAATTTCCAAATTATCCTGGCCTGTAAGCTCAGGAATAATATTGAAAGCATAACTGCGATCAAAAAACATCTTGAAAAAATGAAGAAACAATAATTTTAATCCTAACCTGATAATTGATGAATTCTGCGTCGCTGCTGCTGTGGTTCCTGCCTGTTTAATTCGTCGTTCCTTGGACGTCCTGCTGCGATGATCGATGAATGATGTTCCTTGGAAGTCCTGCTGCGATGATCTTGCACTGCACTTGCAGGCGCTTGCACCGCTAATATTGTCGTAGCAGATTCCAGCCTTGCAACGCTCGTATCCGATGCGTTGATTACGTCCTTCCCAAGTTATTTCCGTTTACTCGGGTTGTTGACTACGATGATGCCGACCATTGGTGCTCTGCTTCAAATTATCCAGACTCCTACGGTCGCTTGATGAATTTCACCGCTGATCCAAATGGCGTCGTGTGTGATTCAACCGTTTACGTCGAATCTCAAGTTTACATCAACTGAGTTTACATGTGATTCATTTTTTCCGTGTCCAGTAAATTCACTTTATAACGATTCGCGTACGCACACTAGTGCACCATTTGATTTTGCTGGCCGGACAAAATTTAACCTCCGATAATACGCAGAACCACAAAATTAACTTGCGATTTTGTACCGTCTCGCACACGTTAAAAAAAATCTTAAAGACCGGCGTGGTTCTTTAAGCGCTGCCACCAATGTAGAGGTTTGGCCCCGGCAGTGATATTATTAAATAAATACGAGGATATGTTTCCTCTCTGAAGGTTCGTTTTAGACTAACTTTATTTTTCAGGTCTACAGTCGGTTCTCTACCTACAACATTTCTGAGAACCGACTTCTTATCCTAAATGTCGGCGGGAGTCCTAATCCCACGCCGACGCTAGACGAACCGTAATAAAACTTTATTACGGTCGCATCCTGCATTTCCAAGCCACATGCTCATGCGCATCGTCAACACGCATTAAGTGCGTGTAGCGAAGGACGATACGAAACAGAGACACAAACGGTCGTTCTGTTTAGCATGTAACTTGGGAATGTAGTGGTGGTGATTACCACAGGGTTCATTCAACTATAATTTTAATTGTTCTAAATATGAAAACCAATTATACAGTTTTCATTTGCGCAACATAAATACACTGAAAATAGTTTTAATTGAAAAACAGACTACACCTCGACGTCCTCGTGCTATCTTGTCGCACCCGCCATTTCGACGTTCCGAGAAAAACGCGTTTAAATGTTTGACCTTGAGTAAACAAAAACTAGAGCACGCAATGTAAACAATAACCAACACGTTTTGTTTGGTTGACCATTATGTGCATTGCAGGGGTATGCTTATGGGTAGATTTGAGTAGATGACATCTACTTAGCTGTTTGCTTAAATTTATTTATTTTTTAAGGAAAAATATTCAAGTTAAACGATATTTTTTACCATAAAAGGGCTTGCACCAATTTTCACCAATTTCTTGGCTCAATTTAGAAGCGCCCTTTTCTTTTTTTCAAGTCATATGCACTCTTTCTGGAAAGTCAACCAAACATTTCAGTGTTCCAAGGTAGTGCTGTCGCAGTCAGTCGCAAAGTCGCTAAGTCAATGCACGATCGCTGCGCGATGGTTTGTTGTTTGTTTTATTTAAATTTAGCTTTGTCACTCTTGCGATGCATAAGTTTTTTTTATTTGACTAAATGATTTTTGGTTGTTGTGCGCACGCAACTATATGTTTCCCCAAGAGCGAGAGAAGCCGACTCGCTCACCGAAATGTATGAAATTTGGACCAATGATTTCAAATGACTTTCTCAGATTGAAGGAGTAAGCCTACCCTTCAGGTGAATCGATACTCCGAATTGGTAAAAATGTTGGAGCTCGTTTTAAAAGCACAATCGCATTGATTTATTTTTCATTTGTTTGGAAGTGCGCAAAATCTAATTCGTCATTCATTTGCGTAATGCGTTTTATTATTTTTTTTGCACGATCATCAATGTTTATGAGAACATTATCATCTTTCATATTGTAAATACGTGCTATTCATCCTTTAACTCTGTGCTTACAGTATTTAACGGTGTAGCATTCTTGAACAACCACTTCGCAACAACAGCCTCACAGGGCATGCAAACCTTATGCATCGCTTTGTTAACATGTTTCCAACAGATGACTTGTGTAGGCTGACTTACTCTTTTTATCCTCTAACAGAGGATGATTTTTGACGGGTAGAGTTTTTCGGAACATTTACCCCGAAGCTTTGAAAAAAAAAAGAATACTTTTGAAATCAGTACCATTAATATTAATTTTTAATTGCTGTTTTATTTTTTGATGAAAAAGATCTTCGCTGCTGGCACATAGGTGGAACTCCATACAACTTGTTAACTCAAAAAGTGGGACTATTGTTCAGTTCTGTCACTGGTATAGTGGAAATTTGTCCACGCTTGTCACAGCCTACTCAGCATCAACAACTGTAAAATTTGAATCTATTATACCTCTTGCAAATTGACAGATCAAAACACGTATACCACTTGTATGTTGACAGAAGCTTAGATTACAGCGATCAATCGTACGGAAATATAAAGTTGAAAAATCATGAGAGTTTTCAGTAAAACTCGCACAAAAGTACCATGCGTAATTCAAGCATTCATTCATTAAATGAAGGAGTTTATGTTGCTTTGGTGACGCGATTTCTTTGCTAATGATTCAATTTGTATGCTCTTCCTCAACAATTAAAGCTCTCCCTCGTGATTCACTGATGGACGATGGGTTAATGACGTCGTTGATTTGAAAATTGAGAGGAACAGATTTTAGAGCTACAAATCTCCTCCTCTTCCCATATTTTTGTTCGATGTCAAAGAATTCAAGCCATGCACTACCTAAATACCTGTTTGCAATCGAATAAAACGAAGAACCATGATATCTGAAAATGCAGTTTTTAATGCACAGTTTTTCCGGCATTTTGCAGCAGGAAACGTAAAAGAATCGCAAAAACAAATGGCCAACGCGAGAGGTGAAACGAAAACTCAAATCATGGAGTGCTGCGATTTTGTTTACTTGAGGCAATTTTTCAGTATACCAGTTTTGATTGGACGAGGGGTCAATGCATATTTCATGTAGCCGGTGTATGATTAAATAAAATTATCAACTAAGATTTAACTTAAAACATTAGAAGAATTATTTAAAAAAAAAAGATCGAAAAAGGATAAAATTTGGAATATAAGAAAACTTGCTAGAAAATTAACATTTGGTTGTGAGTGATACAATTGCATATTCCGGCATTGCAACGTCACGAAATTTTACACTTTTTTGCGAAATATTTCTCGTATGATATTAACATCAGTTCCAAATATAAATTTGTTTTACATTCGGATTGGAAATTGAATTTTCTACAAGAAGTGACTATGGAAGTCTTTTTTAAGTCGAACTTTTCATTTGCCACATCGATCACTTCGTTACGTTGCAACGGAGTGAGAAATAATTAAAATGTAAGACCTATCAGTCAAATTGTCACTAGATAATGTGTCATATGCATGTACCATAAAATTATGAAAAACATCTCGAACAATATTATGAACAACAATCGAACAAATAATATTCTGCGCTACTATATGCGTTCTGAAGAGATTGGGCACAGATGAAAAAGAAAATAGAATTAGAATAAAATTGTGATCCACAAATGGGATTAAATTAAAATAAAATAAGAATTACTCACTATCTACATCTACTGACAATAATTATTAGAATCTACAGAGCAACGACAACATCAAGGGATGTGTACTGCCGTTCTACGCATAATTGTCCCATGTTAGTTTTGGAGGATTTTGACTTTATGATATTTTTAAGTTTAGTTTGATGTGTACTTTAAGAAACACACATAAAATCTGGAACTTTGTTCGGAAACTCATTAAAAATAACACCAAGTCTGTTGGTCCCATCGTTACACTTCTACGCATAATTGTCCCACCAAGTATGTTCTTACACGGAATCATTAGTTTTACTAAGCATTATGTCTTGTTTACCTGTTGTATAGCAAAAGAAACTTGCTAACTGGGGTGATTAGGGACACATAGGGCGAATAGGAACCCACGGGACAATTATGCGTAGAAACACAGAACTCTGTAGACAAAATTCAATCGCGTTTTTCTCAATTATGCGTAGAACGGCAGTGTATGTGTGTGAGAAATTGTCCAAGGCATTGAGCACATTGAAATTAATCATCGTAATCGACTATGAAATTATTTGGCTGGCCGGAAACATTGTTTCAAATGAGGCAAGTTTTGTAAAAAGAGTTCTGTTGAAAATGCTGTTTAAGTTTAATTGCACGCCAAATTACTGCTATCCCAAGTAACAAATTAAGTTTTCTAACACTATTGAAGAGGTATTCAAGAGCATTCAAACAAAATTGGAAATAAAACATTTAACTCCTGAAAGCCGCATTAAATAAGAGTTAAACCTGCGTTAAGTGCAAAGTGGACCCGTTAAGGAGGTTATCAAGATTATTATTCAAGACCAGTTTAAAACGTTTAAACGTAAAACATATGTCAACATTATGTTCTCGATGGAAATAAATGCTGTTATCATAATTAAAAATAATTTTCCACTTTTTATGACTTTATGAAATTCAAAATATTTTAATTACATGCACTATGGACGACCCACCGATGCAAAACTGTCATAAAAACTTGTCGAAAAGTTGGAGCTCTCCACCGCTAGAGGCAGCACCGTGCATATCCCCGTTTTTGAACCTCAAGTTCCACGGATGTGCTGCTGGTTAAGGCTTTTTCGAAGTGATAGGGACTCAAAACAAATAGCTATATTCTAGTAGAGGACTTTACTAAGTGATTTCGTTTACTTCATAGATCGAGAACTGATATGGGAAATGAAACATATTTTGATTTTAATTAAGTCATACAGTGTACAATGTACACGGTGTGATTATTTAGAGTTCTTCTAGATAAATAAGGTAGGTCTGATATTTTGCACCTTGTAAGAAAGTCTATTTCCCGAAATTTTGAGGGGTAAATTGAAATATAATATTTAGCCCCAAGTGCAACTTCTTCTAAGAATCTAAGAATTTTATAACGATCTTATCAAATTTTTCTTTGGAAAGTCACTGAAAATTGATTGAAACAATATGCTTATTATATTTTTTAAGCACTTTGGCTACTGAATCGTAAAAAAGATATACAGTATGTAAAAAAAGTATTTACACCCCTTGGGCACTATGCACATTTTGTGATGAAACATGTAAAAAATTTAAAGTTTGACAGGAACCTAGTACTACGTTTTGTTCAGAAACTCATGCCAAACATTTTGCTAAAAAAAGCTCATGAAAAGATGATTTCTATAAAAAGTTATATAACAAATACTATTACGAAAATAAAAAAGGTGCAAAAAAAGTTTGTACACCTTTCGAAAAATTAACATAAATAATGTTATTTGTTGACAAATCACCATAAATCCAGTCTCCCAACTCCAAATAGGCATCCTTGACTGATTAAAAAAATAATTTGGATTGAATATAAAGTTTACTAACTACTTAGTATAAAAGTTTATATAACTCTGGAAATTCTATATAAAACTTATCTAAACTTAATTTTGCAAACTTTTAATTCAAATAAATGTCAATTAATTACCATAGAATTGCTAAATAAACATTTTGGAGTGGGTATAACACCGTTTTGGGGGTATTTGTATCGATAGAATAGATTTTTCGTTGGAATTTCGTACCAACCCGGAATTACGTCGTCGGAAAATCCGCCGGCATCTGAACCGGTCCTCAATTCACAAGGCAACCTATGTGGCATCAGAAAGGGCATAAAATTTCCGATCTTTTGATACCCATACATCCAGGTTTTCTATAAAACCCACGTTTTTAAATACCTAAGCAAAAACGTTGTTATGGTTTCGTTTGAGCAACCTGCCAAAAATGTATGGAATTTCGTAATTTTTGTTCTCGTGGATCAAACTTACTTTTTGCCCAGGTATTTAAAAACGTAGGTTTTAAAGAAAACCTAGATGTATGGGTATCAAAAGATCGGAAATTTTATGCCCTTTCCGATTCCACATAGGTTGACTTGTGAATCGTGGACCGGTTTGGATGCCGGCGGATTTTCCTACGACGTAATTCCGGGTTGGTACGAAATTCCAACGAAAAATCTATTCTATCGATACAAATACCCCCAAAACGGTGTTATACCCACTCCAAAATGTTTATTTAGCAATTCTATGGTAATATATTGACATTTAGTTGAATTAAAAGTTTGCAAAATTAAGTTTAGATAAGTTTTATATAGAATTTCCAGAGTTATATAAACTTTTATACTAAGTAGTTAGTAAACTTTATATTCAATCCAAATTATTTTTTTAATCAGTCAAGGATGCCTATTTGGAGTTGGGAGACTGGATTTATGGTGATTTGTCAACAAATAACATTATTTATGTTAATTTTTCGAAAGGTGTACAAACTTTTTTTGCACCTTTTTTATTTTCGTAATAGTATTTGTTATATAACTTTTTATAGAAATCATCTTTTCATGAGCTTTTTGTAGCAAAATGTTTGGCATGAGTTTCTGAACAAAACGTAGTACTAGGTTCCTGTCAAACTTTAAATTTTTTACATGTTTCATCACAAAATGTGCATAGTGCCCAAGGGGTGTAAATACTTTTTTTACATACTGTACGTCGCATCTCGCGGCGTCACAGACACCACTTGATTATGCTGGGATCGATTTTTCGAAAAAATGCCAAACTTTGAAGGTCTGTACCGAGCTCCGGGGTGCTCCAAATATCAATTTTATATATACCAAAAGATGTGCAAGAATCGGGCCTACACGCCAGTGATGTGATGTTGAAAATAAGCGCTTCAGTGGCCAAAGTGCCTTAAAAAATTACATTTTTGAAAAAAAAAAATTCTTTTTACGGGTTAAATCCCATTTAAAATTTGAATGCAAAGCGCCAGCTCCTGTTACATCCAATCAAGCTCATATTTGTGATTTGAGCTCAGTATGACCACCGGAACAAACCTCTGAATGCCCGCCAAAATGTAATTTTTGTTACATCCTAATACATATACATAATCTATGCAAATTGCACATATTCTTCTAAATTATCTAATTTGATTCCACTTTGTATAATCTAGACTTTATCAATTAGATCTTCAAGAACAATTTTCGGAACAAGTTCTCATAATAAAATATCAGTATTTGTTCGTAACTAGCTGAGATATGCGAATTTCGCTTAGTTACACAATAGGAAGCGTTAACTGAGACATTTTGAATGCTCATATTTATTTTTTTGAAGAAATTAAATAAAATGTTGATATCAATTTCTTGTCTCAATAAAGCAATGCCGTTAAAAGTAACGATAATTGCGCATAATTTTCTTAACTTTTTGGCACATTTTTAAAAAATTTCAAAAAAATAGTGATGAAAAACTCAATTTTATTTTATTTATTTCAATTTATTGTTCTTATAACCATTCAGTTCGCCTGAAAATTTCATATCAAAGTATAAATATTTCAAAAAATATTAGTTTCTGAAGCTTTCACAACTGGGATCTTATTTATTCGTTGAGCAACAAAAATTACGATATTATGAAATGAAAATTAACTATTATAATTCTGGTTAGTTTTTTTAAACAAAAATTGTTGTTATATCATTTGAAACTTAGATATCCTGTTCTGCCAAGATCAAATTATGTTTTTTTACGGTTTTGTTTACCATGGCCAAATTGGATGAAAATTGAAAAAAATATCAATTGATGTCTCAGAGAGGGTTATTCAAAAAAAAAATTGGCAAATTTGTTAAAAAGTGTTAACAGTTTAATATCAAGAAAAAAACTTGAGCTAACATGGGCGTAAGAGGTTTAATATGAACTGAACTACTTTTATTGCTATGAAAATTCTTTTAGACGAAATCATTTATTAAGCTGAATCATTAAAAAAACTACTTCGTATTATGTAGAAGGTGATTTTATGAAAATGATATTTCAAGTGAAAAAGCTGATTTTTAAGGTGAATTCAATGCTTATCTATTTATTCATGAGCTCAAAGAAGTAAGATTTGTTCAAGAAAAAAGATTTGCCAACAAATCCATATTTTCCTCATTATTTTTTATTTTCATTTCAACGTCGTCTAAATATTATTCTTTATCATATTCTCTCAAACTGTTCATAGAGCCATATTCAATAGCAATGTTATGGTTTTGAAGCATGGATTCATTTTACTCGCCGTCAAAAGACTGTGATTGGAAAAATATCACTGCAAAAAAAAAATACTAGTAAATTTAGAAATAGTCTATAAATTTAGAATATCAATATATTTTCTTGAAAATGTTTCTGCAAGCAGTTAAGGCATTAATTGACCCTCGCACTTAATTTGATCATTTTATACAATTTTGTTGAAGAATATTAACCAGAACCAATATAAGAACAATTTTGGATAAATTTAAAATTTACCGTTTCCCGGGAATTTTGTATCCCTGGGAAATTGGACGCTTTAGGTAATATTAAATCGCATCAGATTATTCTATTGAGAGCTAGTCAATCTGTAAAGATAAAGTTCAAAAGCAATACACTGAAATAAAAAAAAAGTTCGAAATTCCTTTATTTTAGGAATTCTGCCTCCTTTCCTTATTAAGTAATTGTGTTTTTCGGATAACTGAATAAGGATTTTTTTTATATGTTATTTTCAAGTTGGGACCATCCATAAACCACGTGGACACTTTTTTGGGAATCTGTTACCTCCACAACCCCCCTCCCCCTTGTGGACAATTGTCCATACAAAAAAAAACTAAAGTGACCACGTGGTTTATGGATGGTCCCGTTCAAGTCATTCAAGGCATGTTCATGACAAATTTGATAAATATGAATGTACGTGTTTCTATCAATTTCATGTGATTTTTCCATAGAAATATACATTAAAATCGATAAAAAATATTCACTTTTATCTTAGATTTGTTCTCCGAAACTTACCGTGGATCTGGATACCCTGTTAATATATAATTCTGACTTCTGGATTGAATACGCGAGAGTCAGTTTTTATTATTGTCGTAGACCCGAGCGAAAGTCTTCTCTTTATTTCAAGATCCCACCACCCACCACTTGAAACAAGACTGCTCGCTTCTACACTAAACACCAGACTAAGGCGTCATCCATAAAGTATGTCACGCAAAAATCGGCCTCTTTTCAACACCAACGCTTCGCGTTGCGCCGTCTACACTCGACGCTTGCGACGCACTAATACAGTCGCACACGCGCTGCTTGTCGATTTAAAAAGCACACCGATGTTGCTTACTTCGTGTGCGTCGTCGCTCGTTCGAAATTCAACACTAAAAATGCAAATGGTCATAAATGACTTCTCCAGAATATTTCGCACTAATTCTCATATTCGAAGCTATTTCTACGAAACAATATAATGTACACGCCTTATCTGCGACATTTTCCTTTTCCTGTACTCTGTTAAATAGAGAGAAAAAAAAGAACAGATACAACCTTCATTAAAACTGACTGATTTTCTCAAACTTCACAAATTTTCACATCATCATATTTTAATTCTTCCTAGAAATCAAATCAAAGGCTACCACATAAAGCCTCCGTTTCTTGGATCTTTCTATTATTCCTGCCCGCAATCCTCATCTTCTAATACTAGGAAATAAATTCTCAAACACAGTGATTTCTCTACTTACAATCATCTTAACATTCTCCCTAGACAATCAATCAAAGGCTCAAACGCAAGGCGTATATGTCACTATTTCAAACCTTTGCATTAAACTAATTAAAACTATCAAACACATCATCATCTTGAAATTGTCCACAGAGATGAAATTCCAAAGCACAGCGATTTCCCACTGACAATCATTATTCTGTGATTATCCTAAAAAAATCCTCCTAGAAAACAAATCAAGATCTCGAACACATCGATTGTTTGCCTCGCTATCAGCATTCTTTAAATTCACACGGGAAATCAAATTCATAAGCACAGCAATTTTGCTCACAATCATCATATTTAAACACTTCCTAGAATGTCAATCAAGACAACATCGATCAAAACCAACTCATTTTTGAATTCTCCTCAGGACACAATCAATGACTGTAATACAACTCATGTAACTGACCTAAATTCATAAATACTTCTATTGTTATCGCTGAAACCCAACTTTTCTAACATTCTCTCCAGAAATCCAATCAAAGGCTCGCAATATTCATCTTCTAATACTCACAAGGAATTAAATTCTTAAACACAGTGATTTCTTTAGTCTCAATCATCTGTAAAATCTCTCTATACCATCAATCAAAAGCTTCAACGCAAGGCGTATAGGTCATCAGGTCCTTTTTCAAATCTTCGCATCAAACTAATCAACGATGCTCGCAATCCACAGATGTTAAATTTTGAAACACAGCGAAATCTATGAAAATCCTCATAGAAAACAAATCAAGACTATCACTCCCCAAATTTTCGCATTCGCAAGACTATCAAAATGCCACTCCTCAAATCTTTGCATCAAACTGATAAAAAATCTCAAACACATTGATTACTATCATCATTCTTTAAATTCCCACTAGAAATAAAATTCTTAAGCAAAGTAATATTTGCTCACAATCATCTTATTCAATCTCTCTCTAGAATGTCGATCAAAACCAACTCTCTTTGAATTCTCCTCAAAACTCAATCAAAAGCTTCAACTCAACACATGTAAACCCCTTTCTCCAATGCTGACCCGAATTCATAAACACATCGATTATTTTTGCTCCACAGACTGATACTCTCAAACTAACGACAATTCTTGTTTTTAATGATTACTGTCAAAGGTGAAGGCTCTTAGGCCACCGTTTATCACATTCTTGCTACAAACTAAGCGAAATTCTCAAACGCATCAATCATTTATGCTCGCAGTTATCATCTTTAAATTCTCCCAAGAAACTCAATCAAAGGTTCCAACGAAAAGCGTGTAGGCCATCAGACTACCATTTCCAAAATCTATGCATCAAACCAATTGAAACTCTCAAACAAAACTATTCTTTTCAGCTCCCAATCATCTTTTCATTCTCTTTAGAAATTAAATCATCGGCTTCAACAGAAAGGCTTCTCAGTGATTCTTTTACTCACAATCATCTTTAATTCTCCCTAGAAAATCAATCAAAGGCTTCCCACTAGAAATAAAATTCTTAAGCACAGTAATATTTGCTCACAATCATCTTATTCAATCTCTCTCTAGAATGTCGATCAAAACGAACTCTCTTTGAATTCTCCTCAAAACTCAATCAACGGCTTCAACTCAACACATGTAAACCCCTTTCACCAATGCTGACCCGAATTCATAAACACATCGATTATTTTTGCTCAAAATCAACTTTTCTAAAATCCTCCCTAAGCTGATCCCCTGACTGATACTCTCAAACTAACGACAATTCTCGTTTTTAATGATTACTGTCAAAGGTGAAAGCTCTTAGGCCACCGTTTCTCACATCCTTGCTTCAAACTAAGCGAAATTCTCAAACACATCAATCATTTATGCTCGCAATTATCATCTTTAAATTCTCCCAAGAAACTCAATCAAAAGGTTCCATCGAAAAGCGTGTAGGCCATCAGACTACAATTTCCTAAATCTATGCATCAAACCAATTGAAACTCTCAAACAAAACTATTCTTTTCCCAATCATCTTTTCATTCTCTCTAGAAATTAAATCATCGGCTTCAACAGAAAGGCTTCTCAGGGATTCTTTTACTCACAATCATCTTTAATTCTCCCTAGAAAATCAATCAAAGGCTCCAACGCAAGGCGTGTAAGTGATCAGGTCACTCTTTCTCAAGGTTTTGCTTAAAACTGATTGAATCTCTCAAGCACATCGATGCTCGAAAACTTCCTCTTTTAAGTTATCAACATTGATTCAACACATAACTGTTTCCCGCTCATAATCATTGTTTCTCAAAAAAAAAATGTTCATAGAAAACACATCGTTACTTCTTGAAAACTAATAAAGACTATCAAAATACCGCTCCTCAAATCTTCACATCAAACTGATCGAAACTCTAAAACAAATCAATCATTCGGTGCGCTACGATCATTTTAAAAATTCTCATCAGAAATCAAATCATTTTTAAACTTCCTAGAATGTCAATCAAATCACCCTCGATTAAAAATCACCCTTTCTGATTTCTCCGCAGAACTTAATCGAAGGCTCTAACACGACTCATATCAGCCTTCAAGCTACCTTTTCTAAAATTTACAACACAAACTGACCCAAATTCATAAACACATTGATTATTTTCGTTCAAAACCAGTTTTTCTAAAATTTTCTCCAGAAATTCAATAAAAGTTATGTTGGCTGGCACGCGCCTCTCATTACTGGCTGTCACTCTCAAAATGTCGCGATATTTTCGTTCGTAATGATCACCAATAAACATCTCCTTAGAAACACAATCATAGGTTCCAACGCGTGAAGGCTCTTAGGCCACCGCCTCTAAAAGTTTTTCGCCTCAAGTCGACTGGAAATCTTTAAATCCACGGTTCCTTCCGTTTGCAACCAGCCTCATCCACCGAACTCAACTATTATATCTAAACTCACTCCAGCAACTCACTCAAGGCCTGAAGCATGTATGTTATCAATCTACAGTCCATCATAAGTGATCGATTTCATCAAACTCGGCTGTTTTATTATTCCACCTCTAATTATCTCTAGAAACTCACAGAAAAGCTCCATCGCCAAGGTTGGACTACTACAACTAATTCCAAATGTGCAGTCAACAGCCACGATCCTCCCATGAACCTCGATTTCCGATGCAAATTAGAAACGCTCGTCTTATCAACCTTCATACTTCAGCCAACACGATACAAACTTCGTCATCTGAAGTCTCAAAATACGTATATGGGTCATTCCATCTCAACTGTGCACGAAAAAGTGCAAATTTGAAAATTACCCTCTCCGATCCTGCTCAAATTTGGCAGAGCTGTTAATACTGAGCAGTTCTCTACGGAATCGGTCTTTTTTCTTTAATTTTAATTTTTGTATTTTTTAATCCAGCTGAAACTTTTTTGGTGCCTTTGGTATGCCCAAAGAAGCCATTTTGCATCATTAGTTTGTCCATATAATTTTCCATACAAATTTGGCAGCTGTCCATACAAAAATGATATGTGAAAATTCAAAAATCTGTATCTTTTGAAGGAATTTTTTGATCGATTTGGTGTCTTCGGCAAAGTTGTAGGTATGATATGGACTACACTCGAAAAAAAAATTGATACACGGTTAAAAAAATTTGGTGATTTTTTTATTTAAACTTTTGTCACTAAAAACTTGATTTGCAAAAAAATCATGATTTTTATTTTTTTTATTGTTTGATAATGTTTTAGAGGACATAAAAATGCCAACTTTTCAGAAATTTCCCGAAATGGGCAAAAATCTTTGACCGAGTTTGATTTTTGAGTTCAATTCAATTTTTTTTCAAAAATCGAATGATTAGTCGACAAAATTTTCAACTTCATTTTTCGATGTAAATCGAATTTGCAATCAAAAGTACTTTAGTGATTTGTTGATAAAGTGCACCATTTTCAAATTATACGAAATTTTGGTACCTTTTTTGAACATAGTCGCTGTTTTTCATTTTTTTATTTAGTGCCCATGGTTGCCCATCTTTGAAAAAAAAATATTTTTGAAAAGCTGATGAATTTCTCTGTATTTCTTGCTTTATGAACTTGTCGATCGACCCATAGTTGCTGAGAATATTTCCATGCAAAGGTTAAAAAAAACGGAAAATTGAGTTTTCTAAGTCTCAAACCAATTTACCCACCATTTTGTATGGTCGATATCTCAGCAACTATAGGTCCGATTTACAATGTTAAAACATGAAACATTCGTGAAATTTTCCGATCTTTTCGAAAATAATATTTTCAAAAATTTAAAATCAAGATAACATTTTAAATGGGTCGTAATTTTGAATGTTTAGCCCGTTTGAAATGTTAGTCTTGATTTTGAATTTTTGAAAATATTTTTTTCGAAAAGATCGGAAAATTTCACGACTGTTTCATGTTTTAACATTGTAAATCGGACCTATAGTTGCTGAGATATCGACATTAGAAAATGGTGGGTTATTTGGGTGAGACTTAGAAAACATCAATTTTCCTGTTTTTTAACCTTTGCATGGCAATATCTCAGCAACTATGGGTCGTATCGACAAAGTTCAATAAAGCAAAATATAGAGAATTTTCTCAGCTTTTCAAAAATATTTTTTTCAAAGATGGGCAAACATGGGCACTAATTTTAAAAAATGAAAAACTGCGACTATTTTCAAAAAAGTTACCTAAAATTGGTTATAACTTGAAAACGGTGCACTTTATCAAAAAATCACTAAAGTACTTTTTGATTGCAAATTCGATTTTACATCGAAAAATGAAGTTGAAAAATTTTTGCGACCAATATTTCGATTTTTTGAAAAAATCTGTATTGATTAAAAAAATCATAACTCGGTCAAAGATTTTTTGCCCATTCTGGAAATTTCTGAAAAGTTAGCATTTTATGTCCTCTAAAACATATCAAAAAATAAAAAAAATAAAAATAGTGTTTTTTTGCAAATCAAGTTATAGTGACAAAAAGTTAAATAAAAAAATCACCAAATTTTTTTTACCGTGTATCATTTTTTTTCAGTGTAGTCCATATCCATACCTACAACTTTGCCGAAGACACCAAATCGATCAAAAAATTCCTTCAAAAGATACAGATTTTTGAATTTTCACATATCATTTTTGTATGGACAGCTGCCAAATTTGTATGGAAAATTATATGGACAAACTAATGATGCGAAATGGCTTCTTTGGGCATACCGAAGGCATCAAAAAAGTTTCAGCCGGATTAAAAAATACAGAAAAAATCGAATGACCGAAATCTCAGAGAATTGCTCACTATCAAAACATGCAAGAATCCCGAATTTCATCAAAATCGGACCACCCCCTCAATTTTTGTACCTCCCCAAAAAATCGACTTTTTGGCGATTTTTGACCAAACCTTCAAGTTTCAAACGACGATAACTCAGGAACCACAAATCTTAGAGGGTCGGTCTTGGACTCAATTTTGAAGGAAATTGGACGTAGAATCCATTTCTGTGGTCAAATCTTTGATTAATTTATTTTTTCTACCTGTATTGCGCAATTGAAAACTTTAAACGGCCGTATCTCAAAACACCCCAACTTATTTTTTTAATTTGACCTCACCATCGTGTTCCCCGGCCAATTTTACATAAGAATCACTTATCGACAAAAAGGAATATGTTTCGTTCCAGAGATATCGAATTTTAAAGTTTTGTGTTTTCGAGATTACCTACATCAGCTTCATTCGCCGCATCTGCTAGAAGCACACAGGCGGGCTGATCAATAACTGCTACCTGGTGTTCTAGGAGATGATTAATTTAATTTATATTTTCATAATTTTACGCAAATATTTATTCAAATGGCTAATAGGGGAAATTCTGGTATGTTTGGCAGGTTAAGTCCTCGCTCCTAGTTTCGTCCAATTTGCTCATTTTCACTATTTAAACATCAAATTTTGCAAAACTTTTGATAGAAACTTGCTTGTTCACTTCTTATTGAGCTATTTATCACTCGATTTCAGTTGAAAACGCTTTTAATCAGCTGTAATTGAATGCCAAAGCGATATGATATGGCAACATAAGAGGAACGCTGGAATTAGATGCTGTTCCCCTACCTTGATCAATCTATTTTTGTGAAAGGAATATTTATTGGGTTATTTTACGTGTTGCTAACCGTTTTAGAGTACCTCCGAGGCCATGACTAGGGCCTTCATCATGAGCGGTAGCAAAATAGTGCCATTCAGCAAAAACCCCAAAACCTGCTTTATTATTATTATTATTATAGTTCATTATTGACACTTTACCATAATTTGGCAAATCCTATTTATGGTTTAAAATATTGATCATATTAAATCAATTTTAATATTGTGAGCCAGCTCCATTTGATTAAAAGAATCCAAGAATGATGTAAGGAAAAAAAATACTGTTGTTCGGACGGTGTCGAAATCATCGCAACAAAATTTGGGGAATTAGCCGCTTTGCAGCAGATCAAACTTTGTGATTTTCTTACATTTTTCAGTTTTATACTTTCCAGAAATCCTTTTCCTACTCCTTGTGATCGTCCTTCACTAGAGTACAACGTATCAACAAATTTTATTAATTTTTGTTCATATTTTTTACTCAGTAATGTATCGTGTACTTATTGTCCGAACGATATCGATCCACTGCCTCTCGAAAACAAAGCAGGAAAAAAAAGTCTTGAAAATGTATCCACAGTTCTCGACCAACTTAAGACAACCCAGACAAAAATCATATTTCGGCACGATGTCGAACTAACATCGGCCCGACATTGGGCAAAGGCATGCACACACCGGTTGACACGTCGGCTCTACACTCACTCGATTCAGCACAAACATACCACGGTGGGTTTCAAATATAATATCCAGTGTTGTCGTCTCTTCCAACTGCCCAACAAACAAAACTTACCGGCTTCTCGTCATTCCTCTCGTCTCGATTATCACCATTTACACTTTTCGTGGGTGGGGGATCATAAAGCACAGATTATTTCGAAGGTATTCTATTTTTAACTAAACAATTCTACCAACTGTGCCATTGTCGTAGACCCGAGCGAAAGTCTTCTCTTTATTTCAAGATCCCACCACCCACCACTTGAAACAAGACTGCTCGCTTCTACACTAAACACCAGACTAAGGCGTCATCCATAAAGTATGTCACGCAAAAATCGGCCTCTTTTCAACACCAACGCTTCGCGTTGCGCCGTCTACACTCGACGCTTGCGACGCACTAATACAGTCGCACACGCGCTGCTTGTCGATTTAAAAAGCACACCGATGTTGCTTACTTTGTGTGCGTCGTCGCTCGTTCGAAATTCAACACTAATAATGCAAATGGTCATAAATGACTTCTCCAGAATATTTCGCACTAATTCTCATATTCGAAGCAATTTCTACGAAACAATATAATGTACACGCCTTATCTGCGACAATTATCAATTCCAAAATGGATCAAATTTAATTATGTTTAGATAGAGTTATCTTTTTATCTGGGTGCAGAATAGTTGTCCGCAAAGCGGCCTCAATTTAGAACTGTCAATGCGGAACCAATTTACTGTTCGCAAAATAATACCAAGAAGTGGCAAGTATTGTGATCGGTCTATAATTTATTTTGTATGGAATAAAAAAAAGTCGATGTCGTCGAGCTATTAAGATATTCGAAGTTAAAACATCTTAAGAAGATGGTTGAAATCGAGATTGGCATGATTCGTTGCTAAAATTTAAAAAAAAACGCTATGTCTCACGCAAAACCTATGTTAATGGTGCTTTTTGAAATGTTGGCGACGAATTATCAATAACTATGAATGGTACCTGCCAAATATTATCACTGCACATCAAATATACATAATCTTGGAACTTCCATTCGGTTCTCTTCTGATTCACGAAATTCCACCCACTTTTGACACACTTTTTCATCACGTGGAAAACAGAAAAGGCCTCTTTTAGCCGCCCATTGTTTGGTATACGAAGAAAAAAGTGGGATGCACTTAATTTTTCATCGGAAACATCAACATCAACAGTTCCAAAATGTTTCAAAACGATTCACTTCGGCAGCAAAAAATATGTCACGCTTGAGCTTGAACATAGCCTTCTACTTTGTTCATGTTTACAGCTGTAGTGCTTTTGTATTAGTGGGGAGCTTTCGAAAATCACGTTACGCATTCTGTCTTTTCAGCACCCAGCTTTTTATGATAGGTGCGACCTTAAAATTTTTAAATAACTAAAAGATTCTATTGTTTCATTGCAATGGGTTGCGTTTTTCCACGCTGCAGACAAAACATTTTTATTTGTTCACGTTGGGGGATGGGCATTTTCATTATCGAGTAGGACGGGACAAAGAAAGGGTTTACGACTAGGTTTAGAGTCAATTTTATGAATTTTCAAAAATAATGTGAAGTTTGTGTAAGTTAAGGGCAAACGTCACTGTTTGTCTGTTTTGATCTTATATTTGAAGTTTACTAAATAATGTTTTCAAACCTATAGGTTCTTGAAATCTTTGACACTTTCTAGCAAGTGTTTAGCCAAGCGAATTACCTTACTAACCGTTAAAGAATTTTTGAAATTCTTTTTATTTTGTTTTCCTAAAATAAATTTGCGGGAAGGTGCGTACATTTTTGAATGAAAAAAAAAATCAAAAACATAAAATAACTTTTATTTCTGATAATGCGGAATCGACGTAACACCTTATAATCTAGCCCTCTTAAACCTTGCGGTTTCGGCAACGGATTACCAGGCGTGTATCGTTCTTTTTGCGACAAGACTTTTTTTTAATTTCTAATAATTTTTTTTAATTTTTAATTTAATCTACGCTTTGTTTAACCATCAAGAACCATGTGTATGTTTAGGTACTTTATGATTTTATTTTATTTTTAAGTTTAAAAATACGTTTCCACTATAAGCGCCTCACATATCAGTTAGTGACTGTCAGCGCCCTAAAAATCATGTATGCACTGTAGGCGCCCTCAGCCAAATGCGCATCTACCTAGCTCAAGCCCATCAAACACACCCCTGGTGCATTGTCCCGAAGTTTGGTTGAAGTTGGTTGCTGTAGTTCCGAGTTACAATTACAAATGTTTACGGTAGACGAGCTCATACTTGTTTCAAACGCGTTCTGACCTGAAATCCCTTTGGCCAATTGGGGCCAACAGGGAGTGACAAGATAGCACGACAAGATTAAAACTACTTTCATATGAAAAGTGACAAAAAATTTCGAAGCTTTTTTGGTTTTCATTGAATATCTCAGGATTGAAATCGAATTTTGGGTATCTGTAAAGGTCAAAAGATGAGGCATTTGATGTGGCAAATTGATGAGGCACTCAATTTGGCCCAATATGCACGTACGACAAGTTAGCACGACGGCGACGACCTATTGATTCTACATAAAATTATCTTTCTAGTGAATTCTGACTCAACTTTGTACGGCTTGCGGTTTTAGAAACATAGCAGTTTGAAAATGAAGGTTTTTAACATTGTTTGCAAAAAAAGCGAAACTTTGGGGTGATGTCAAATAAAAGGGCGTAGTCCGATTTGGACGAATATCGAGTTTCTTTCTTGTTTTGATGGTATCAACAGCCCCACCAAATTTTGACCTGATCAAAAAATATTGATTTCAACTTTGCACTTTTATGTGCACGACAAAAACTAACTCTGTACATAAAATATTACTGCTGTGAAATGTGGTGAATCGAGACTACAGTCTGAGTAAAGACATTAGTTTTCAGAGTACTTAAAAGCTTAAAATTTAGAAACTTGTTTGTTTATGTATGCTTTTACATAAACAAATTAAAAAAATTATCAAATGAGTGAAAGCATAGTTAAAATAACTGTCCCTATTCATCCTATATGTCCAGATTTGCCTCAGATGTGTTACCGTTGCGGCTACATGCTCTACTTTGCCCCTTAATCAGTCATGGGCAACTAGGAGGATTTTGCAAGCTTTACATTAAAATTAGGGTATCACAGATTAGAGAGTTTGTGTAGTCTTAAAATTAAATATTGTCAAGTAAATAAAAGTAAAATAAATATCACAAACAATATAAAATCAGAGCACAGCTAGGGATCATAACCATAAAACACACTGTTATTGCAAACCGCAGGAACAAAGTTTGTTAACACACTGTACAAACCTACATTGCGGGATTGCTACCAGAAAAGTACGAAGTAGTACTGTAAAGAGAGGACTAGAGGAAAAAGGGAATAAAGGGGCTAAAAAGAAGCGAGAGAGTACTCTACTGAGGGTCAGCATTGACTTGGAAGATCTTTTCCACATTGACCAGCCCGCTAGCAAGACCTTCAAATCAAAGAGCCAGCAAGTATCAGTGCCCTTGAACTTGTACAGAATTCATTAGTGGAAAATTATAACACGCAAGCAAATATCGGCGAATCAGGTATAACGAGAGTGAAATCGAAAGTGAATTCCTCAAACCTGCCGCAGTAGTACTCTAACCCCCCCCCCCTCCTTCCCCCTGTGTTCTCACCCGAAGGACCCAAGGTTTCCGCTCAAGAACCAGATCACGGCGACCGCGAACGATCGCCACCAGCACGCCGAAGTGACGGACTCGACGCCGAAGGCTATCCGGCGAATGTCCATCCAAGAACCACCAGAAGACCAGGCACGTGACCACGTGTCCCCGGTCTAACCCACACCCAAGATGTCGGCCTGCAAGGCCGGAGATACCAGCGCCCCCCCCCCCCCTCGTGCGTGGCGTGGGCGTACCTGCAAAGAGCATGTCAGATGCTCCAGAAACAAGTTCCGGAAGCGGTCGAGGCGATCGCGGACCTCCGGAGCAAGCCAGCCACGAGAGTGTCATCGGAGGTGACCAGCAGTAGCAGATGCAGCAGCCAACCTGCCCCGCACTAACACACACACATACACAGCGTGAGTCCAAGAAATACAGTGCTTAATTTAACTAAAATAGTGCCTTGATTCCTTGAGCTTCGAGCCGACCCTTGAAAGAAAGAGCTCTTGCTTGACTAGCCCCGCCAGCGCGAAAAGAGGCCCTGAGCCCACCCCAGTCCGGCCGTGGCTCTAAGACCAACCGGCTGGGGCGTTGTCAGGGTCCTTCAGACCCAAGCATGGGGAAAGCCCTTAGTAACAGATGACTGTACATTCGGCTCAAATACAATCCTGCTTTGTTTTGCCTGTAGTTAAGGCTCGTTGCTGAAGCCTGAGCTTTGATTTTTTTAGCTGAAATTTGACCAATTTCTTTCATCCGTTAATAACTATACGAAAACTATTTCGTTACGCTACTTTTCTCAAGTTAATTTTATGCAAAATCGTCCAATCTTTCGAATGAAAATGGTTTCGTAACGAAAAGTGGTTGAGAACACAGTCAAAATTCAAAATTAAGAGTAAGTTTCCCAAAAATCCTTAAAATTACCCTTAAAAAGATGATTTTTGGAATGTTTATCAAAGTCCTATAGAAAGCCCTCACGATTACCTTTCCAACGATATATAACTTTTTGATGTTTGGTAATGTATTTTGGGAGATATCATTTCTTCAAATGAGGGCATTTTTTCGAAAAAATCCATTGTTCTAAACAAGTTTTTATTTACAGGCAGCTAATAAAAAAAAAAGTAAATCTTTCCCAGTTCCTGAGGGGAACACCCTTGAAGAGTATCGGGGCCGGCATTTACAAAGCGGATTCAGTGGCAATTTCATTCTCAACTAAATGTTAACATGTTAAGGTTAATGTTAACATTCAATAGGTTGCCTTCCTAAGGTGTCGTGATAAGGTCCAGTTTGTGACGATACACTACCTTTCCTTTACTAAGCAATCGAATCCAGAAGAGAAACGATCACCAGTTGTGTTGGTCCGAGCTGGGATTTGAACCCCGATCTACCGCTTACTAGGCGGGAGCGTTACCACTAGGCTACGTGGCTCGGTCACAGGCAGCTAATGGCTGACATTTTCATTGGTTCGGAGGTTGTTTTTATGGTTTTTTGGTGCGCCGAATCGAATGAAAACATTGCCGTAACGATTTGAGAACATGTGCATCTAGTGGGACGGTTTCAGCGAGAATTGCTCATATGTTAGGCGAGATTTTTGAAACTTCTTATTATTTTTCAATGAAAGGTCAACTCATCACCTTTCATTTGCGTATAAGACAATTGAAATCGGTTGAAATGGCGAGGAGGCATGATTTTTCGAAAAAAGTGGTTTTTGCGAAAATCTACGAAAATTGCCATTTATCAGACCACCCTCACACGGCGTAGGTCACCCAAATGGCCAAACAAAAATATACGGGTCTAATTATTTCAACCAGGGAACCCCCAGAAAAATCCGAGCACTTTAGTTTTTTCCATGCTGTTTTTGTGACCTGGGTGAAGTTATCCTGGACGGTTATCCTAAGGCCGCCAACGGCGGCCATCTTTGTGGCATCCAGGATAACTTCTGGTTATCCTTCGGCAGATTATGAAAAATAAAAATGATTCAAGAAAGTAAACATTATTCAAACAATTGCAAGGTTCAGTGTTAAAAAAGCATAAAAATGAAAAACAAATCAAGATTAATGATGCAAAAATCAAATTTACAACAATAAAAAATCTGAAAAACCTAAACGCTCCAAAGAAGGAAAATGAATGAATGAAAGTAAAAATTTAAAACCTCCTTGGGGCAGCTATGAGGAATTGATAAAATTATTCTGAAAATGCAGAACATCATTTCCAAGTCCAACAAGCATGTTTTTCAGTTCGGCATGCTTGCCAAGTAATTTTAAAAATGTTTTCAAAACAAAATATAATAAAATTTTGAATGGATTCAAAGAAATTCTCGAAAAATCTCGTAGGGCCAGCCATGAGGAGTTGATAAAATTATTCTGAAAATGCAGAACATCATTTCCAAGTCCAACAAGCATGTTTTTCAATTCGGCATGCTTGCCAAGTAACTTCAAATATGTTTTCAAAACAAAATATAATAAAATTTTGAATGAATTCAAAGAAATTCTCGAAAAATCTCGAAGGGCCAGCTATGAGGAGTTGATAAAATTATTCTAAATATGCAAAACATTAATTCTAAGTCCTACAAGCATGTTTTTCAATTCGGAATGCTTGCCAAGTAATTTTAAAAATGTTTTTAGAACAAATTATAATAAAATTCTGAATTAATTCAAAGAAATTCTCAGAAAATGTCGTAGGACCAGTTATGAGGAGTTGATAAAATTATTCTGAAAATGCAGAACATTATTTCCAAGTCCTACAAGCATGTTTTTCAATTCGGCATGCTTGCCAAGTTATAATAAAATTTTGAATGGATTCAAAGAAATTCTCGAAAAACCTCGTAGGGCCGCTATGAGGAGTTGATAAATTTATTCTAAATATGCAAAACATTAATTCTAAGTCCTACAAGCATGTTTTTCAATTCGGCATGCTTGCCAAGTAACTTCAAATATGTTTTCAAAACAAAATATAATAAAATTTTGAATGGATTCAAAGAAATTCTCGAAAAACCTCGTAGGGCCAGCTATGAGGAGTTGATAAAATTATTCTAAATATTTATATATATCTAAATAAAACATTAATTCTAAGTCCTTCAAGCATATTTTTCAATTCGGCATGCTTGTCAAGTAATTTTAAAAATGATTTCTGAACATATTTTAATAAAATTTGGAATAAATTCTCAAAGAACCTCGTAGGGCCAGCTATGGGAAGTTGATAAAATAATAATAATAATAATAATAATAATAATAATAATAATAATAATAATAATAATAATAATAATAATAATAATAATAATAATAATAATAATAATAATAATAATAATAATAATAATAATAATAATAATAATAATAATAATAATAATAATAATAATAATAATAATAATAATAAAATAATAATAATAATAATAATAATAATAATAATAATAATAATAATAATAATAATAATAATAATAATAATAATAATAATAATAATAATAATAATAATAATAATAATAATAATAATAATAATAATAATAATAATAATAATAAATAATAATAATAATAATAATAATAATAATAATAATAATAATAATAATAATAATAATAATAATAATAATAATAATAATAATAATAATAATAATAATAATAATAATAATAATAATAATAATAATAATAATAATAATAATAATAATAATAATAATAATAATAATAATAATAATAATAATAATAATAATAATAATAATAATAATAATAATAATAAATAATAATAATAATAATAATAATAATAATAATAATAATAATAATAATAATAATAATAATAATAATAATAAATAATAATAATAATAATAATAATAATAATAATAATAATAATAATAATAATAATAATAATAATAATAATAATAATAATAATAATAATAATAATAATAATAATAAATAATAATAATAATAATAATAATAATAATAATAATAATAATAATAATAATAATAATAATAATAATAATAATAATAATAATAATAATAATAATAATAATAATAATAATAATAATAATAATAATAATAATAATAATAATAATAATAATAATAATAATAATAATAATAATAATAATAATAATAATAATAATAATAATAATAATAATAATAATAATAATAATAATAATAATAATAATAATAATAATAATAATAATAATAATAATAATAATAATAATAATAATAATAATAATAATAATAATAATAATAATAATAATAATAATAATAATAATAATAATAATAATAATAATAATAATAATAATAATAATAATAATAATAATAATAATAATAATAATAATAATAATAATAATAATAATAATAATAATAATAATAATAATAATAATAATAATAATAATAATAATAATAATAATAATAATAATAATAATAATAATAATAATAATAATATAATAATAATAATAATAATAATAATAATAATAATAATAATAATAATAATAATAATAATAATAATAATAATAATAATAATAATAATAATAATAATAATAATAATAATAATAATAATAATAATAATAATAATAATAATAATAATAATAATAATAATAATAATATAATAATAATAATAATAATAATAATAATAATAATAATAATAATAATAATAATAATAATAATAATAATAATAATAATAATAATAATAATAATAATAATAATAATAATAATAATAATAATAATAATAATAATAATAATAATAATAATAATAATAATAATAATAATAATAATAATAATAATAATAATAATAATAATAATAATAATAATAATAATAATAATAATAATAATAATAATAATAATAATAATAATAATAATAATAATAATAATAATAATAATAATAATAATAATAATAATAATAATAATAATAATAATAATAATAATAATAATAATAATAATAATAATAATAATAATAAATAATAATAATAATAATAATAATAATAATAATAATAATAATAATAATAATAATAATAATAATAATAATAATAATAATAATAATAATAATAATAATAATAATAATAATAATAATAATAATAATAATAATAATAATAATAATAATAATAATAATAATAATAATAATAATAATAATAATAATAATAATAATAATAATAATAATAATAATAATAATAATAATAATAATAATAATAATAATAATAATAATAATAATAATAATAATAATAATAATAATAATAATAATAATAATAATAATAATAATAATAATAATAATAATAATAATAATAATAATAATAATAATAATAATAATAATAATAATAATAATAATAATAATAATAATAATAATAATAATAATAATAATAATAATAATAATAATAATAATAATAATAATAATAATAATAATAATATAATAATAATAATAATAATAATAATAATAATAATAATAATAATAATAATAATAATAATAATAATAATAATAATAATAATAATAATAATAATAATAATAATAATATAATAATAATAATAATAATAATAATAATAATAATAATAATAATAATAATAATAATAATAATAATAATAATAATAATAATAATAATAATAATAATAATAATAATAATAATAATAATAATAATAATAATAATAATAATAATAATAATAATAATAATAATAATAATAATAATAATAATAATAATAATAATAATAATAATAATAATAATAATAATAATAATAATAATAATAATAATAATAATAATAATAATAATAATTTTATCACATCCACATAGCTGGCCCTACGAGGTTTTTCGAGAATTTCTTTGAATCCATTCAAAATTTTATTATATTTTGTTTTGAAAACATATTTGAAGTTACTTGGCAAGCATGCCGAATTGAAAAAACAAGCTTGTAGGACTTAGAAATAATGTTTTGCATATTTAGAATAATTTTATCAACTCCTCATAGCTGGCCCTACGAGATTTTTCGAGAATTTCTTTGAATTCATTCAGAATTTTATTATAATTTGTTCTGAAAACATTTTTAAAATTACTTGGCAAGCATGCCGAATTAAAAAACATGCTTGTAGGACTTAGAATTAATGTTTTGCATATTTAGAATAATTTTATCAACTCCTCATAGCTGGCCCTACGAGATTTTTCGAGAGTTTCTTCGAATCCATTCAAAATTTTATTATATTTTGTAGGACTTGGAAATAATGTTCTGCATTTTCAGAATAATTTTATCAACTCCTCATAACTGGTCCTACGAGATTTTCTGAGAATTTCTTCGAATTCATTCAGAATTTTATTATAATTTGTTCTGAAAACATTTTTAAAATTACTTGGCAAGCATGCCGAATTAAAAAACATGCTTGTAGGACTTAGAATTAATGTTTTGCATATTTAGAATAATTTTATCAACTCCTCATAGCTGGCCCTACGAGATTTTTCGAGAATTTCTTTGAATCCATTCAAAATTTTATTATATTTTGTTTTGAAAACATATTTGAAGTTACTTGGCAAGCATGCCGAATTGAAAAACGTGCTTGTTGGACTTGGAAATGATGTTCTGCATTTTTAGAATAATTTTATCAACTCCCCATAGCTGGCCCTACGAGGTTCTTTGAGAATTTCTTTGAATTTATTCCAAATTTTATTAAAATATTTTCAGAAAACATTTTTAAAATTACTTGGCAAGCATGCCGAATTGAAAAATATGCTTGAAGGACTTAGAATTATTGTTTTGCATGTTTAGAATAATTTTATCAACTCCTCATAG
Source organism: Culex pipiens pallens (assembly GCF_016801865.2). Classification (NCBI taxonomy): domain Eukaryota; kingdom Metazoa; phylum Arthropoda; class Insecta; order Diptera; family Culicidae; genus Culex; species Culex pipiens. The sequence goes on from NC_068937.1 coordinate 72,349,791, forward strand.
CTGGCCCTACGAGGTTTTTCGAGAATTTCTTTGAATCCATTCAAAATTTTATTATATTTTGTTTTGAAAACATATTTGAAGTTACTTAGCAAGCATGCCGAATTGAAAAACATGCTTGTAGGACTTAGAATTAATGTTTTGCATATTTAAAATAAATTTATCATCTCCTCATAGCGGCCCTACGAGGTTTTTCGAGAATTTCTTTGAATCCATTCAAAATTTTATTATAACTTGGCAAGCATGCCGAATTGAAAAACATGCTTGTAGGACTTGGAAATAATGTTCTGCATTTTCAGAATAATTTCATCAACTCCTCATAGCTGGTCCTACGAGATTTTCTGAGAATTTCTTTGAATCCATTCAGAATTTTATTATAATTTGTTCTGAAAACATTATTAAAATTACTTGGCAAGCATGCCGAATTGAAAAACATGCTTGTAGGACTTAGAATTAATGTTTTGCATATTTAGAATAATTTTATCAACTCCTCATAGCTGGCCCTACGAGATTTTTCGAGAATTTCTTTGAATCCATTCAAAATTTTATTATATTTTGTTTTGAAAACATATTTGAAGTTACTTGGCAAGCATGCCGAATTGAAAAACATGCTTGTTGGACTTGGAAATGATGTTCTGCATTTTTAGAATAATTTTATCAACTCCTCATAGCTGGCCCTACGAGGTTCTTTGAGAATTTCTTTGAATTTATTCCAAATTTTATTAAAATATGTTCAGAAAACATTTTTAAAATTACCGAATTTAAAAGCATGCTTGTAGGACTTAGAATTAATGTTTTGCATATTTGGAATAATTTTATCAACTCCTCATAGCGGCCCTACGAGGTTTTTCGAGAATTTCTTTGAATCCATTCAAAATTTTATTATAACTTGGCAAGCATGCCGAATTGAAAAACATGCTTGTTGGACTTGGAAATGATGTTCTGCATTTTTCGAGACGAGATTTGCCTGACCACGCCTTCTATCGGATGGGGAAGTAAAACGTCGGTCCATTAGCGTAAAAGAGGTTTTGAGTGACTCACCACACATAACCTTCGGACGCCTAGAAATGAGCAGAAACTTGCAACAGAGACCACAAAAGACCCGGGGGTCGTTAAAGTGGATTACTTTGCTTTTGCTTTTTTGAATTTATTCCAAATTTTATTAAAATATGTTCAGAAAACATTTGTAAAATTACTTGGCAAGAATACCGAATTTAAAAACATGCTTGTTGGACTTGGAAATGATGCTCTGCATTTTTAGAATAATTTTATCAACTCCTCATAGCTGCCCCAAGGAGGTTTTAAATTTTTACTTTCATTCATTCATTTTCCTTCTTTGGAGCGTTTAGGTTTTTTCTAGAGGTTGGACAGAATTAATGTTTTTATTTTTTGTCGATCTATTGACGGCGGTTTGATATTTTCGTCAATACTTTAACGAACAGTTGAGCTGACGTTCCCACCGTGTAGTGTTGGACCTTGGGTAAATTAGACAGCTATTATTTTCAAAATAAAAACATGTTTTTTGAGTCGCTTAAAACATGCAAGTTTAAAAATATTTCAAAGCAAGCCGTAAATCCTCAAAAAATGTCTACAGATTGATTCGAAAGGTGTCACCTCTCCGGCGTAATGTATGATCTCAAACAAGTATCCCGTAGCAGAAAGCCGGTTCCAACATAATCGTTCTCGAGTGATTCCACGCGATAAAGAAGCTGTGAAAAAACACTGAAAAATCCGCGCAAGTTCCCGACTAAACCACCGGAACCGCTCAAACTGCCGGAACTAGTTGCCAATTAAATATTATTTTGCATCTATCATAGTCGGTTCGGAACAATGCAAATGACGGAGAAGAATCCGAATCAATTGACCGTTGTGGGGGAATTTGAAAGAAATTACGAGGCCAAGAACTATTTGCAAGCTTTGAGACCGTTGTTCGAGCAGCACAAACCTTGGAGCAAAAGAAGGGAAAGGTGGAGGAGGTAAGGATCGAATCCTAGTAAGATTTTGTTTTGTTTAACGATTCTCCCCCTTCATTAGCACATCCGGGAACTTAACAGCGGTTTCTGCCCTCGTTCGTCCCGACTTCTTCGAAAAAGGTGCCCCAAAACCAAGCCGGATGGTGCTGCTGTTTGAGGGTGGTCTTAAGAATGACTCAGTGCCCTTGAACACCGCACCAACTCGGGCGAGCTGTTGCCGAACTAGTTCACCCAGATTGTGCCGCTGCTGTCGTGAGGAACCGAGCTTTAACTTTTGCATTTGGTACGTCGAGCTGCTTGGTATCGATTACAACGATCTTTAACCTGTCCAATCTGTGCAAGTATAACGGGCCATCGAGAGGTGGAGCGCGTTGCAGGTGGAAACCGGAATGAAGCAGGAAGACGCTAAGATGACCGAGTTTCACGAGATTCTGTTTTGCGGAGGGATTTTAAGCACACCGAACAACCGGCAGGTTCTCGAAAAGTCCGAACTGCTGGACGGACCAAAGTCATAATCGGAACCTAAACGGGGCATCGCGCACCGGGGAGAACATCAGCAGGGACTCTTACTTGTACTGCCTGGACACGGCACAGGTTGGCGCACCACCAGAGTTTAATCGCGTGGACAAGCAGACGATCTACGTCTTTGGAGGTCGGATCCTGGAATCGAGGTAAGCTGTAGTTTGTTAAGGTATCGCAAAGTTACAACGTTCCGTCCTCCTTCCTTCGCAGAAACCAGAAGGAAAACTCCGACTACTCCAAGTACTCGGGCCTGTTCTCGTACCACATTAGCAACAACACGTGGAACCATATCCTGGTCGACTGTGAGTCAACACCTGTCCTCACGTGCATAGCATCAAATCGCGAGTGACGCACTTGATGCTGTTGACACCGCAAGCTGTTCATCGTTGGCTGCCATCGCGGCCTCATCTACGACGTGAACGGCGCCGAGCTGACCAACCTGATTCCGGAGATTGTCAGTACTGACGCGAAGAACGCGCCGCAGTCGGATGACGCCTTGGCTGCGGACGGCGGATCAGATCCCATTAACCTGTTGACGTGTCACTAAACGGTGGTGGTGACGGCCAAAAAACCCAACGGCGACGACGCCGACTCTTCCCGCATCAGCTTTCTGAGAAGCAAGTGTTCGCAGATGGACCGGGCCATTCCGTCGACCTCGGTCGCCACCTCACCGTCGTCTTCAACCTGCTCTTCTTTCGCAAACCCAGCTGTTTGATTTTGTCAAGCCGTTTTGTCGCTATCGAATAAACTATACCCAAACACTCCTCCTTCCCCTCCCCCGCCAAATAAAATAAACTAAATAATTTTCCTATTGCTTGTCCATCTCTTTTGTAATTCTAGCAGAACTTTATTATTGTGGGTTGAATTCTACATCTTAATACACTTCTGAAGATATCCGGCTTATCCAATCATGTCGCAAAGTCCTTTCTGTTGCCATGAATGAACCGGTGCTGATGTTTGCACTTGGATTGGTCATCGACTATGGTCGTACAAACAGCCACTTCCCACGGCTAACTTATCAGCGGTGCTGGACCTGGCGTTCAGAGTTTCCGAAGGAGAAGCTCCAGCGGGTTAAGGGAGGTTTGATGGTGGAGTAGTTGACGGCGCACCAGTGGGCGGAAAAATCACGAGAGAAGGCGCCTTCCGAGGAGGTCAGCCTGGTCAACGTTACAACGGCGTCGATTTCGTCGTCAGGACCGTCAATGGACAGTAATCAGTCGGTTGGTGCATTTGGAGGTTTTGGAGAAGGTTGTGAGGTTGCCGTTGACGAGACCTTGTGATTCATGATCTCTTCCTTAGGAATGTTGATGATCTCCAGTTCTCCATCATCGTCGATTCACTGCTGGTTCTTGCAAAGATTTCGATCACTGTTTAGCTTGAGGCGGGTACCTTTCCCGACGATCTCGGCTCGGCTCGACCAGATCCTTGAAGATGGCGTTTATTGATTGACGTTCTCAGCATCGTCACCACCTTTCCCGGCCACCGATTCCACGGGTTTCGCTCCGTTTTTTCTGAAACGACGTCGTGTATCCGAAACCGAAACCGGTGAAATTTGTTTTGTTTTGATTTGTGTATGACATTTCAACTCACTAAGGTTCCTAAATGCATGGTGGGATTTCGTTAATATATTGACGAAATGTCGATATGTTAACAAATTATTTTAATAGATTTTAATGCGTTGATAATGGATTGACCGATCTGACCCACCCCTAGGGTTTTTTAGATTTTTTATTGTTGTAAATTTGATTTTTGCATCATTAATCTTGATTTGTTTTTCATTTTTATGCTTTTTTAACACTGAACCTTGCAATTGTTTGAATAATGTTTACTTTCTTGAATCATTTTTATTTTTCATAATCTGCCGAAGGATAACCAGAAGTTATGCCATATAGATGGCCGCCGTTGGCGGCCTTAGAATAACCGTCCAGGATAACTTCACCCAGGTGATGTCAAAGCATTTGCTTGTAGCTGTAAAAGCGCTTTTAATGCTAAACAGTGACTTTATTTAATGCTGATTGGTTACTTGGGATCATTTTAGCGCAAAATTAATTATTTTGTCAAAATTGGTCAAAATTTTCCCATAGTTTCAGAGGAATTTGGTAAAACACTGTAATACCAAAAGAATACCAATATGTGGTGTTCGACCATTGACAAATTCTGCAATTTCGCAATATCAAAACAATACCTTTAATTGGTATGATAGCACATTTTGCTCTTGCATAATCCTTAAGACAAATTTTAAAGGGTCCAGGAATACCAAAATTTGGTATTGATACCAGAGAAAGGTATTATTACGCATTTCCCTTGTTATTTACCCATGCTCGGGTTTCTGGAAGAAGTCGTTTGTGTTCCCTGTTCACAAAAAGGGGCCTAAACGTGACGTCCGGAACTACTGCAGAATCGCTGCCCTCTGTGCTGTAAGCAAGCTCTTCGAAGTCATTGTGCTAGACTTCATCAAGTTCAACTGTTGTGATTATATCGCCCAGGAACAGCATGGCTTTATGGCGAAACGTTCTACCAGTTTCAATCTGGTCACCTATTCGTCCTTCATCCTACGAACCAAGCAGAAAAGGAAACAAATTGACGCCATCTACACGGATCTATCGGCAGCATTCGACAAGCTAAACCACCGTATTGCTGTTGCTAAACTCGAGCGACTGGGCTTCAGCGGTTCTCTGCTCGAATGGCTTCGCTCCTACCTCACCGGACGAGAAATGAGCGTGAAAGTGGGCGACGTAATTTCTGCCATATTTGCTGTTTTTTCAGGCGTCCCACAAGGCAGACACCTGGGTCCCCTGATTTTTCTCCGACGTGCATCCTCTGCTTAAATGTCACAAGCTGTCTTACGCGGACGACATAAAGCTTTTCACTTTTATCGAGGAGACTAGGGACTGCCAGGTTCTTCAAGAGCAGCTCAACCGGTTTGCAAACTGGTGCTCCGATAACAGAATGGTTCTTAATGCAACTAAGTGTTCAGTAATCACTTTCACCCGCAAAAGCAACAATTTTTTTTTTTTTTGAAACTTCATCATCCCGGTACGAGAATCGAACTCACGACCTCTGGATTGGAAACCCAGCACGCCGTTAGTCGAAACCCATCCCCTACCGGTCAGTATTCCCAGTGAGCATATTAACTCTTTTAAGGGATCTGACTTTGCCGAGCCAGACAGGAATCGAACCCATCACCTTCCGCTTACTAGGCGAAACCCGTAACCTCACGGCCACGGAAGCTCGGCAAATTTCAATTTCCTTTGACTATACTCTTTCAAACACCACCATACCTCGGACTTCCTGTGTGAAAGATTTAGGCGTGATGCTGGATAGCAACATGACGTTTACTGACCATATTACGTATATGGTTTCCAAAGCTTCCAAAACATCAGGATTCGTCTTTAGGATAGCTAAGCATTTTCGAGATTTAGTCTGTCTCAAAGCTCTTTATGCTCGCTGGTTCGTTCTACGATCGAGTACTGTTCCACGGTTTGGGCTCCTTTCTACCAGAGCCATTCAACGCGTGGAGTCGGTGCAGCGAAAGTTGGTCAAATATGCCCAACGTCACATCACCTGGCCTGATCCTTTAAATCCTCCGAGCTATGGTCAGCGAACGACTGGACAACGCGTACCATAGGTACTACAAGTACCGTAGGTATAAAATAGACCCACCAAGTGGTCCTCTAGCCTCTTGTTCAGTAACTCCGATACCCTGTAACCATTGGAGAGATCGGGTAACCAACCCCGGTGGGAACTATGGTAGTATGCTGACAGGGTAAGGGGGGCTCCACCCTCTTCGGCTGTACCGTTAAGCTTCGAGACAAAAGCCTCCGTTACGGTGTCGAGAGAAAACCGCAGCTGGGTCCCGGAAGCTGCAAGGTGGCAGCCCCACCCCGAGACTAGGTATTCGCAGCCCTGGTTAGGCGGCATACCGAAGCGAAACACCAACTCAGAAAAACAAAAGAAGAAATTCAGGACGGATAAATCGGCATCAGACCAGGCGATGTAAAAAGGACAACGATTGGAAACTCGGTACTTGGAACGTTCGAACTCTCCAAGATCCTGCACGTGCTGGCCTTCTTGCCCGGGAGCTGCACAAGCTGAACGTGCATGTGGCCGCCATCCAGGAAGTTCGATGGCCCGGTCATGGAGAGCGAGAATTCACGGCGGTGGACCCCATCGCCAACACCTCTTTCAAGTACCACATCTACTATAGTGGCGGCGAAAAGGCGATGCACGGAGTCGGTTTCGTAGTGATTGGGGATCAGAAGAACCGAGTCATCAAGTGGAAGGTGGTGAATGACCGGATCTGCGTGTTGAGAATAAAGGGCAAATTCTTCAACTACAGCCTGATCAACATCTACGCGCCGACGAACGACAAGCCCGATGACGATAAAGACGCTTTCTACGAGCGTCTCGACAAGACCTATGGAGAGTGCCCAAGACACGACGTGAAGATAGTCATCGGAGACGCAAACGCGCAGGTCGGAAGGGAAGCCTTCTTCCATCCTGTCATCGGCAAGGAGAGCCTTCATCCTCGCACGAAAGACAACGGCCTCCGTTTGGTCAATTTCGCCGCAGCCAGAGGAATGGCTATCTGTAGCACCTCTTTGCGCGCATGAACATTCGGAAGCACACCTGGCGCCACCCGAATGGCGAATCGTGCACACAAATCGATCACGTTTTGGTGGATGGTCGACACTTCTCGGACGTGATGGACGTCCGATCGTACAGAGGACCGAACATCGACTCTAATCACTTCCTGGTAGCGTGCAAGATCCGAGCTAGGCTGTCGAACGTGTTGACCCCGCGGACTGCGAGGATAGCGCGGTTGAACGTCCAGCGCCTCGCGAGCAGCGACGTTGCTGCAGAGTACAGTCGGAAGCTCGACGAGCGGATCAACGAGGACGCGCCTACGGGTAACACAACGGCTACCGAAGTGATCGGCACGACCAGAGGACGCAAACCCAAAGGGTGGTTCGATGCGGAGTGCCAGCGAGTGACGGACGAGAAGAACGAGGCCAGGAAACGTATGCTGGTTAAGGGTACGCGCCGAAACTGTGAGCGATACAGCGAGCTGCGAAGAGCTGAGAAACGAACCCACCGCCGAAAAGAACGGGAGTACGACGAGAAAGTACTTGCCGAAGCTCAAGCACAGTACAACGCGAACGATAAGCAGAGGTTTTATGCAACTGTCAACGGTGTAAGAAAGAAAGCGACGCCTTCCCCTGTTATGTGCAACGACAGGGAAGGTAACCTGTTGACAGATAAGACAGCGGTAGCGGCCATGTGGAAAGAGCACTTTAACAGCTGTTGAACGGTGAGATGCGAGAGGGAGTCGTCGAGGACAGGATGAACGTTGAGAATGATGGAATAGCTGTGGACCCGCCTACGTTGGAGGACGTGGAAAAAGCCGTAAAGGAGCTCAAGAACGCGAAATCTGCGGGAAAGGACGGACTTCCGGCCGAACTTTTCAAGCACGGGAGCGCGCGGATGATCGAGATTCTGCACCAAAATGCCAGCGAATTTGGTGCGAAGAACAGCTTCCGACCGACTGGTTAGACGGGCTCATCACCCCAATCTACAAGAAAGGGCAAAGACTCGATTGTTCCAACTATCGAGGCATCACAATCCTCAACTCAGCGTACAAAGTACTATCCCGAATCCTGTGGAGCAAGCTAAGACCGTTGACCGAGACCTTTGTCGGCGAATACCAGTGCGGTTTTCGAGCGGGTCGGTCAACGACGGACCAGATGTTCACTCTGCGACAAATCCTCGACAAGTTCCGGGAGTACAACCTGCAAACACACCATTTGTTCATCGACTTCAAGGCGGCGTACGATTCAGTCAAAAGAAACGAACGTTGGAAAATTATGCTAGAACACGGCTTTCCGGCGAAGCTAATAAGACTGATTCGTGCAACGCTCGACGGAGCAAAATCAAGCGTACGAATAGCTAATGAGACATCAGAAGCTTTCGTTACGTTGGATGGATTGAAGCAGGGCGATGCTCTCTCGAACCTACTGTTCATCATAGCGTTGGAAGGTGCTGCTCGAAGGGCAGGCGTGCAAAGAAACGGAACACTCACCACTAAATCGCACATGCTGCTTGGATACGCTGACGACATCGACATCATTGGTATCGACCGTCGTTCAGTGGAGGAGGCGTTCGTGCCTTTCAAGCGGGAAGCTGCGAAGATCGGACTGACCATCAACACTGCCAAGACCAAGTATCTGGTTGCTGGCAGAGCGCGTGGCAGTGCAGGTGATGGTGTTTCGGAGGTGGAAATAGATGGAGAAAGATATGAGGTGGTGGATGAGTTTGTATATCTTGGTACACTTGTGACGTGCGACAACGATGTGAGCTGCGAAGTGAAACGGTGGATTAGTGCTGCAAACAGGGCCTTCTACGGTCTTCGTAGCCAGCTAAGGTCCCGCAGCCTAAGGACGCCTACGAAAATCACGCTGTACAGGACCTTGATACTCCCTGTAGCTCTTTACGGTCACGAGTCGTGGACGCTAAAGGAGGCTGACCAGAGAGCACTTGGGGTCTTCGAGCGGAGAATCCTGCGTTCTATCTTCGGCGGCAAGCAAGTAGGAGACCGGTGGAGCAGGCGCATGAACTTCGAGCTGTACCAAGACTACAAACATGCTGATATCGTAAAAGTCATCAAGCACGACAGGCTAAAGTGGGCTGGACATGTAGCCAGAATGTCGGACGAGCGGGCGGCTAAAACGATATTCAGCAGCGAACCAGGACGGGGTCGTCGGCTTCGTGGAAGGCCTCGTACGCGTTGGCTGTGTGCAGTCGACGAAGATGCAAGAGCGGCCAACATTGTGGGCGACTGGAGACGAGCGGCCCAAGATCGAGCATCCTGGAAATCTTCGATTAGTTCAGCGTTGGGTCGATAGACCTGTTGCTGATAAAGTAAGTAAGTAAGCTATGCTGAGCGTTGCAAAATGCTAAACCTTGATCTTCTCTCGTTAAGACGTGATGTTGCAAAGGCAGTGTTTGTAGCTGACCTCCTGCAGTCGTCCATTGATTGTCCCGCTGTTTTCGTACTTCGCAACCACTCCTTTTTGACGGTTCGCTGAGCTCTGACTAATTGCGGACATAACGAACCAGTTTCTAGTATGTGTCGTATTTTTAACTTGTGCTCTGACCATTTCGACTTTGACCTATCCCGCGACAAAATCAAAATCCGTTTCCTTCATTTCCTCAAGTCCCTTCCCTGACAATACACACGTAGATTTTAGAACACTGTGATATTTTTGTTAATTTATTGAGTTAGTTTTAAGAGTGAACCCGTCTTGTATCATTTGAGTTTTGTGTACTTGTTGATGCGAAAAGACGAGGTGGTTTTGTGACTTTTTGAGAGAGTGTCTTGGAATATGCTAGACACATCTCAAGGGGGCTTTTGTCCACCTCCTAATAAAGAAAAAAAAGTTATATAACAAATACTATTACAAAAATCAAAAAAGGTGCAAAAAAAGTAAGTACACTTTTCAAAAAATTAACATAAATAAAGTTATTTGTTGACAAATCACCATAAATCCAGCTTACGAACTCCAAATAGGCATCCTTGACTGATTAAAAAAATAATTTGGATTGAAAATAAAGTTTACTAACTACTTAGCATAAAAGTTTATATAACTCTGGAATTCTATATAAAACTTATCTAAACTTAATTTTGCAAACTTTTAATTCAACTAAATGTCAATATATTACCATAGAATTGCTAAGTAAACATTTTTGAGTGGGTATAACACCGTTTTGTGGGTCTTTGTATCGATAGAATAGATTTTTCGTTGGATTTTCGTACCAACCCGGAATTACGTGGTCGGAAAATCTTCCGGCATCGATTGCATTATTATTACAAAATCATCATGTTACGTTAATTAGAATATTTCAAATTGTTACAGAAACATCAATAATTATAATTTTATTACTTTAAAGAATGTTTCTGAGCCAAAACTTGAGTGTATGCTCTGCCACGTTTTCATCGTCTGACATGGGGCGTCGTAATTTTCACCTAGCCGTCATAGCATACTAAGGACAATGCGTACATTTGAAGGGTGAATCGTTGATTTTGGAGACACCGGACGTCGATCCAATGCGCACCTTGGGGACAGAACGGACAACCCTAATTCCTTCTGGAATGTGTTCATTGGACCATCCCCTACCTTTATTCCAAGTGAATCCATGTTGTTCCCAGACCTGTAGGAACGATTAAACGAAAAACACAAAAATCCCATAGTAATTTACATGTAAACTTTGAACCGCTAGGGCAGGCAAATTCTCAACCAAATTGGCTGATATTTGGCATGAGAGTCTCTATGGATATCCTCTACTAGGGGAACTTCGGTTTGCATGATTCTGAGAACTTTTGGTTTTGGACAAAACACCCTAATATATATACACATATACACAAGACCATGCACAGTTGTTCATCTGATTGAATAAAAAATCAAACTCATTTACAAAGCGAATTGTTTATTGATTGCATTTAAAAACACTAGCTATTGAAATTACGTGTGCTGTAGACGACTTTTTGTATAAAACAAATTCAGTTTTTGTTTCTGTCTCGGTCACATTGATTGAATTTCTCTTCATTCTCCTTATCATCTTCAACGCTGCTAGTATTTGGTTTAAAAACTCCCCTTACAGTCTCGAATGCTTTTCGAAACCCTAATTTAGTGTAAAGGCTTCGTGAAGCATTATTTTCTGGTCTAATCACAACAAATGGGAGATATCCTCTATGAATGACTAGTTTTGTCAAGGATTGAGCCAACTGAATGCCATACCTGAAAGAAAAAAGGTTTTTTTTTAATCTTTGCTTTCTTTACATACAAAAAAAAAACAACGTAAAGCAAATATGTACCCAAATTCAATTTTGAACGCACTTCCTCCTAACTTCCTTCACCCTCTCCCATTCGCGATTAAAAGCTCAAAAATTCCGACAAATGGCGCAAAGAATCGAAGAATGACGATTCAAATTTTCGCTGTTCGGTTACATAGGAATGCAAACTTAAAATTGATTTTACAGCTCTTAGAACAACTTTTGAGAAAAAATTCAAGCAGTACGAGTGTAAACTTTTTGCCCTCTATCAATTAACGCAATAAAAATAATTTTGAAAAAAAATAATTTTGAAAAAATAATATTGTTTAAAATGATAGAGCATCAAAAGGTAACAAAGTATCAGCTCGAATTTTTGCTCAAAAGTTGTTTTGAACGCTGGAATTTAACAAATCAGAATTCGCATACATAACCTCAAAGGGCGGAAATTTCAATCGACATTCTTCGCTCTGTTCTGCTACTCAATATTAGGTGTCGCATGTCGTTTGGCTCTTGAACGGCAATAGCGATTTGTCAAACAGGTTCGACAGATGCGCAAATATTTTTAAACAAAACATATTTTGCAAAACCTTAAGCTACAGCGAACCTTTTATATATATATATATATATATATATATATATATATATATATATATATATATATATATATATATATATATATATATATAGATATACAGCAATTCCCCACGAAAACAGCATGGAAAAAAACGAAAGTCCTCGGATCGGGCTCAAAATTTTTCTGGGGGTTCCCTGGCCGAAATAATTAGACCCGTATTTTTTTGTTTGGCCATTAGGGTGACCTGCGCCGTGTTAGGGTGGTCTGAAAAATGGCCATTTTCGTCGATTTTTGCAAAAACCACTTTTTTCGAAAAATTATAACTCCTCGCCATTTTAACCGATTTCAATTGTCTTATACGCAAATGAAAGGTGATAAGTTGGCCTTTCAAAGAAAAATAGTAAGAAGTTTCAAAAATCTAGCCTAACATATAAAAAGGGCGTATGAAACTTTATAATGCCGTTTTGACGGTGTCTGGACCAAAGAGCCTATGTCTGGAAATATTTTTATCGGATTCCCCGGACATTTTTACATAACATACTGAAAAATGGGAGGAGTTCATTAACAGGATTCCGAGATATGATTTTTTGAAAATAAAATCCGTGTTTTTTGACGCGCCGCGCGCAAAAACCGGAGAATGACGAAATTGGCAAAAAATCAACTTTTTTCACTAAAACTGCAATAACTTGAAAATTTCAGCGATGACCTATAGATGTTTGGGTACCAAAAGTTGCGTCTTTTAATTACGAAAATTTTGGTACCCAGACATCTATAGGTCATCGCTGAAATTTTAAAGGTATCGCAGTTTTAGTGAAAAAAGTTGATTTTTTGCCAATTTCGTCAATCTCCCGTTTTCGCGCGCGGCGCGTCGAAAAACCCGGATTTTATTTTCAAAAAATCATATCTCGGAATCCTGTTAATGAACTCCTCCCATTTTTTAGTATGTTATGTAAAAATGTCCGAGGAATCCGATAAAAATATTTCCAGACATAGGCTCTTTGGTCCAGACACCGTCAAAACGGCATTTTAAAGTTTCATACGCCCTTTTCTAATGTTAGGCTAGATTTTTGAAACTTCTTACTATTTTTCTTTGAAAGGCCAACTTATCACCTTTCATTTGCGTATAAGACAGATGAAATCGGTTAAAATGGCGAGGAGTTATGATTTTTCGAAAAAAGTGGTTTTTGCGAAAATCGACGAAAATGGCCATTTTTCAGACCACCCTAACACGGCGCAGGTCACCCTAATGGCCAAACAAAAAAATACGGGTCTAATTATTTCGACCAGGGAACCCTCAGAAAAATTTTGAGCCCGATCCGAGGACTTTTGTTTTTTTCCATGCTGTTTTCGTGGGGAATTGCTGTATATATATATATATATATTAGGGTGCCCAGAAAAAATGACCCCATGCTCCACAAGCGGAAAACGGTTTTTTGGGTTATTTTAAGCATCTGTGTAAATTTTGAGCGAAATTGGATGAGATTAACCCATTGATACCCGAGCCTAAAGTTGGTGAAAAAAATGTTTTTCATACAAAAATGACTTTTTTAAATCGCCAATAACTTTTCAGGATCGAGTTTCACAGCTTTGGTATGTTCTACAAAGTTGTAGAGCATTAAATTTTCAATAATATATATATATATATATATATATATATATATATATATATATATTATATATATATATATATATATATATATATATATATATATATATATATATATATATATATATATATATATATATATATATATAAGTTACGGAAATTGCTTTCCGCATAATTGATCGACGCCAGCAACATCGTCAGCACAGCCGGCAACAGTAACCCAAACTGCGAACAAAGCTAAACTTCGTTTACCTCGCCGCGATTGAAGCAAGTAGCTCGATTAATGCTTTGCAAGCAAAACCTCAGTACCTCGTGTGTGAGGCTCTGGGGGACTTTTCGATCACAATAAAATCAGAACGTTTTGGACCGTCAAACTCTGTGTGGTGCGAGCTCTGTCGCCGTTTTCACACCAGATCAAACTGTCAAAATTGCACCAGCGTTTCAAGGCTTTCAACGCTCATGGTATGGCAGATTTTCAAATCAAAATATATTTTTTCAAAGTTTTTTTTAAATTTTATTAGACTTTTAATAAATTTGTATACTTATAAATTGGTTTATGTCAAGCTTCGTGTGTGTACCGGGTTCGAGTTAGCTTTGAGCTATTCAGTTTGACAATTCTAAACCGACCAAAGAGATGGTTTAAATAATCGTTGTTTTGTGAGTTATTTCAATTTTGTTTAGTCTTTTGTAATTTGTGAATCAAATCTGGATTCGTTTCAGATTATTGATGGCCGTGATCTGCGTTAAATGTGGTTTCAATTTTGCGAAATTCAATCAGTTGGAAATGGTGGAGAAAAACAACAACTTTTTAAAAAAACATAAAAAAGTATGATAAAATTTACATGATATCACTTCAATATCTGGCATACCATAATTTTGTATGTACCTTGACCATAACTGACAGCTCGCACGACCTAGGTCAAACTCATCACTTTGGAGTAATTAATTAAAAGAAACCACCCTTGCATAATGGGACCTTTATAACTGGCGCAGTCGAGTCTTCGCCGGAAGGTGGCTGTGCCCAGTGATTGAAGTGGTCGTTCGCGAAAATCTCGGTAGTGAGACCGAAAGTACAAGTTAATGCGAAAAACACGGCAGTTGTTCATTCAGCAGAAATTCGTCACCAACGGCTCTGGAGATCAGGAGTGAAGCAGCCAAGGAAATTACCTGGTGAAGCAGCCACCGACCGAAGAAGATGAACCAACGTTATCCGCTGGATACTTCGGCAAGAGGCGTGATACCATCGTGTGCACATCGCGAAAAACTCAGAACCGAGTTCAGGAGCGCAGCACGACACGGATTTCAACACCTTCGACGAGGGAGACAAAGGAACAGCGTTACCCGGATTTTCAACAAGCAACAAAATTTAAAGTGAAAAAAATCTAAATTCAAAATTCAAAAATATTTTTCCAAATTTGATAAGTTAAGTGAGTGTGTGTGTGAGTAAAAACAAAATCAGCAATTCGGAAATCATTTAAATAATTCAACATGATCAGATTAACTAATTTGACAAAAGGAAAAAACACGATTCAAAATTTATTTTTTAGAAGGTGTGTGAGTGATAAAAAAACAAAGAAAACCATTTCAAAATTATGCAGCAAAAAAAATTCAGTTAATCGAGTGTGTTTGAAATTGTTGTGAGGAAACATTACAATGAAATAATAGTTTGTTTGTAATAGCTAATTACAAATCTCAATTTGTAATTCAGAGTTACAAAAGTGTAATAAATGAAGATGTAATTAAAGATTACGTAATCTTTGATTACAAATATTTGTAACACTTAATTACAAAACAGCAACAACTATAATGTTTCAAACATCACCGAATAAGCTTGAGATATTTCAAACTCGCTGAGTGACCTGTTTGGTAGTTCTTTCCGATGGAAAATTTATGTGCAGTCGATACGGATCGGGACGATCCTTTCTTGGTGAGGGAGCAGTTACGGAAATTGTAAAGTAAGTAAATCTTTCCCAGTTCCTGAGGGGAACACCCGTGAAGAGTATCGGGGCCGGCATTTACAAAGCGGATTCAGTGGCAGTTTTTCACTCAACTAATGTTAACATGTTTAGGTTAATGTTAACATTCCATAGGTCGCCTCCCTAAGGTGTCGTGATAAGGTCCAGTTTGTGACGATACACTACCTTCCCTTTACTAAGCAATCGAATCCAGAAGGGAAAAGATCACCAGTTGTGTTGGTCCGAGCCGGGATTTTAACCCCGATCTACCGCTTACGAGGCGGAAGCGTTACCACTAGGCTACGTGGCTCGGTTACGGAAATTGCTTTCCGCATAATTGATCGACGCCACCAACATCGTCAGCACAGCCGGCAACAGTAACCCAAACTGCGAACAAAGCTAAACTTCGTTTACCTCGCCGCGATTGAAGCAAGTAGCTCAATTAATGCTTTGCAAGCAAAACCTCAGTACCTCGTGTGTGAGGCTCTGGGGGACTTTTCGATCACAATAAAATCAGAACGTTTTGGACCGTCAAACTCATCACTTTGGAGTAATTAATTAAAAGAAACCACCCTTGCATAAAGGGACCTTTATAACTTTTTTATATATATATATATATATATATATATATATATATATATATATATATATATATATATATATATATATATACAGCAATTCCCCACGAAAACAGCATGATTCGAAAAAAAAGTTCTCCGATCGGGCTCAAAATTTTTCTGGGGGATCCTTGGCCGAAATAATTAGACCCGTATTTTTTTGTTTGGCCATTAGGGTGACCTACGCCGTGTTAGGGTGGTCCGAAAAATGGCAATTTTCGTCGATTTTCGCAAAAACCACTTTTTTCAAAAAATCATATCTCCGCGCCATATCATCCGATTTTAGCTGTCCTAGACGCAAAAGAAAGGTGATTAGTTTGGCTATTTGGGAAAAATAGTAAGAAGTTTCGAAAATCTAGCTTAACATTTGAAAAGGTCATATGAAAACTTAAAATGCTGTTTTGAAGGTCTCGGGACCAAAGAGCCTATGTCTGAAAATATTTTTATCGGATTCCTCGGAAAATTTCACATAACATATCAAAAAATGGTGAAGTTATGTTTTTGATACTCTGAGATACGATTTTTTGAAAATAAAAACTGTGTTTTTCGACGCGCCACGCGCAAAAATTGGAAAATGACGAAAACGGGAAAAAATCGACTTTTTTCACTAAAACTACGATAACTTTAAAATTTCAGCGATGACCTATACATGTTAGGATACTAAAATTTTCGTAATTAAAAGACGCAACTTTTGGTACCATAACATCTATAGGTCATCGCTGAAATTTGAAAGTTATCGCAGTTTTAGTGAAAAAAAGTCGATTTTTCCCCGTTTTCGTCATTTTCCAATTTTTGCGCGTGGCGCGTCGAAAAACACAGTTTTTATTTTCAAAAAATCGTATCTCAGAGTATCGAAAACATAACTTCACCATTTTTTGATATGTTATGTGAAATTTTCCGAGGAATCCGATAAAAATATTTTCATACATAGGCTCTTTGGTCCCGAGACCTTCAAAACAGCATTTTAAGTTTTCATATGACCTTTTCAAATGTTAAGCTAGATTTTCGAAACTTCTTACTATTTTTCCCAAATAGCCAAACTAATCACCTTTCTTTTGCGTCTAGGACAGCTAAAATCGGATGATATGGCGCGGAGATATGATTTTTTGAAAAAAGTGGTTTTTGCGAAAATCGACGAAAATTGCCATTTTTCGGACCACCCTAACACGGCGTAGGTCACCCTAATGGCCAAACAAAAAAATACGGGTCTAATTATTTCGGCCAAGGATCCCCCAGAAAAATTTTGAGCCCGATCGGAGAACTTTTTTTTCGAATCATGCTGTTTTCGTGGGGAATTGCTGTATATATATATATATATATATATATATATATATATATATATATATATATATATATATATATAGATATATATATATATATATATATATATATATATATATATATATATATATATATATATATATATATATATATATATATATATATATATATATATATATACAGCAATTCCATTTCAAAAGAGCCTAAACCGAAAAAAAAGTTCTCCGATCGGGCTCAAAATTTTTCTGGGGGTTCCTTGGCCAAAATAATTAGACCCGTATTTTTTTGTTTGGCCATTAGGGTGACCTACATCGTGCTAGGGTGGTTCGAAAAATGGCAATTTTCGTCATTTTTTGCAAAAACCACTTTTTTCAAAAAATCATATCTCCGCGCCATTTCATCCGATTTTAGCTGTCTTAGACGCAAAAGAAAGATGATGAGTTTGGCTATTTGGGAAAAATAGTAAGAAGTTTCAAAAATCTAGCTTAACATTTAAAAAAGTCGCATGAAAACTTAAAATGGCGTTTTGACCGTGTCTGGACCAAAGAGCCTATGTCTGAAAATATTTTTATCGGATTCCTTGGAAAATTTCACATAATATATCAAAAAATTGGCGATGTCAAACCGTACGTTTCGGAGATATGATTTTTTGAAAATAAAAACTGGGTTTTTCGACGAGCCACGCGCAAAAACGGGAAAATGACGAAATCGGCAAAAAATCAACTTTTTCCACTAAAACTGCGATAACTTTAAAATTTCAGCGATGACCTATAGATGTTATGGTACCAAAATTTTTGGTACCAGACACGGTCAAAACGCCATTTTAAGTTTTCATGCGACTTTTTTAAATGTTAAGCTAGATTTTTGAAACTTCTTACTATTTTTCCCAAATAGCCAAACTCATCATCTTTCTTTTGCGTCTAAGACAGCTGAAATCGGATGAAATGGCGCTGAGATATGATTTTTTGAAAAAAGAGGTTTTTGCGAAAAATGACGAAAATTGTCATTTTTCGAACCACCCTAGCGCGATGTAGGTCACCCTAATGGCCAAACAAAAAAATACGGGTCTAATTATTTTGGCCAAGGAACCCCCAGAAAAAATTTGAGCCCGATCGGAGAACTTTTTTTTTCGGTTTAGGCTCTTTTGAAATGGAATTGCTGTATATATATATATATATATATATATATATATATATATATATATATATATATATATATATACAGCAATTCCCCACGAAAACAGCATGGAAAAAAACAAAAGTGCTCGGATCGGGCTCAAATTTTTTCTGGGGGTTCCCTGGCCGAAATAATTAGACCCGTATTTTTTTGTTTGGCCATTAGGGTGACCTACGCCGTGTTAGGGTGGTCTGAAAAATTGCCATTTTCGTCGATTTTCGCAAAAACCACTTTTTTCGAAAAAACACAACTCCTCGCCATTTCAACCGATTTCAATCGTCTTATACGCAAATGAAAGGTGATAAGTTGACCTTTCAAAGGAAAATAATAAGAAGTTTCAATAATCTAGCCTAACATATGAAAAGGGCGTATGAAACTTTAAAATGCCGTTTTGACGGTGTCTGGACCAAAGAGCCTATGTCTGGAAATATTTTTATCGGATTCCCCGGACATTTTTACATAACATACTAAAAAATTGGAGGAGTTCATTAACAGGATTCCGAGATAAGATTTTTTGAAAATAAAATCCGTGTTTTTCGACGCGCCGCGCGCAAAAACCGGAAAATGACGAAATCGGCAAAAAATCAACTTTTTTCACTAAAACTGCGATAACTTTAAAATTTCAGCGATGACCTATAGATGTCTGGGTACCAAAAGTTGCGTCTTTTAATTACAAAAATTTTGGTACCCAGACATCTATAGGTCATCGCTGAAATTTTGAAGTTATCGCAGTTTTAGTGAAAAAAGTTGTTTTTTTGTCAATTTCGTCATTTTTCGGTTTCTGCGCGCGGCGCGTCGAAAAACACGGATTTTATTTTCAAAAAATCATATCTCGGAATCCTGTTAATGAACTCCTCCCATTTTTTAGTATGTTATGTAAAAATGTCCGGGGAATCCGATAAAAATATTTCCAGACATAGGCTCTTTGGTCCAGACACCGTCAAAACGGCATTTTAAAGTTTCATACGCCCTTTTCATATGTTAGGCTAGATTATTGAAACTTCTTACTATTTTTCTTTGAAAGGTCAACTTATCACCTTTCATTTGCGTATAAGACAATTGAAATCGGTTAAAATGGCGAGGAGTTATGATTTTTCGAAAAAAGTGGTTTTTGCGAAAATCGACGAAAATGGCCATTTTTCAGACCACCCTAACACGGCGTAGGTCACCCTAATGGCCAAACAAAAAAATACGGGTCTAATTATTTCGGCCAGGGAACCCCCAGAAAAAATTTGAGCCCGATCCGAGCACTTTTGTTTTTTTCCATGCTGTTTTCGTGGGGAATTGCTGTATATATATATATATATATATATATATATATATATACCGTAAAACGGGGTGACTTTGATAGCCGGGGTGACTTTGATAGGTTTGCGATTTTTCCGCAAAATGAAGAGTACAATTAAAATACGTAAGGAATGGTTTAGAAACATACTGACCATGGTAGAGAAGTGTTCAAAGTACCTCAAGAAGAACTTTTCATAAAATTTTGAAAAGTTTAAAAAGTTAGTTAACTATAGTTAAGAAAATGTTGATAAAAGTCATTATTTTAAACTTCTCAAAGTGTCATGAATTTCTCAATGAACATGATTTTTAATCGGAAAACGGAATGCATTTTCGGATTCTTCGGACAATTTTCCACTAGGAGAAGGTTAAATAAGTTTGAAAATAAAAAATAATATGTGTTTTTGAAACACAATTAAAAAATATCTCCAAATTTATAGGCAATTTCAGTTAAACAAATTTCATGTAAAATGTTTAAACTTGTGATCTGTGCTTCGAATTTAGTATAAAATGCAATATAAACCGATAATTTTATAAACAAAACTAGTTTTAACAAATTTCAGGCAAAATTCCGACTTTTTTACAATTTTACCTGAAATTTATATGTATTTTGTTAAAAAGCTTATAAACTTAGTTAACTAAATATAAACATTGATTTTTTTCTTTAAAACTATATCAGCTACTTTAGTGATGGTGCATTTAACGTACAAATAAAGTTTGAACATCTTAAATATGATTTTAACAAGAAAAACTATGACTATCAAAGTCACCCCGGAGTTAAAACTAAGAATTTTAAACGTAACTATTTTTCTAAACACTATTAAAAAACTGTTTTTCCCGAAAAGGTGCATGGACTTTGTGTGACCTACCCCAGTACATGTTTTAAATATAATAATTATAAGAAAAACCTTAACTGTTGGAAAATATTCTAAAAACAAATTGAAATCCTATCAAAGTCACCCCGGTTTACGGTATATATATATATATATATATATATATATATATATATACAGTAGGGTGCCCAGAAAAATTGACCCCCTGCTCCACAAGCGGAAAACGGTTTTTTGGGTTATTTTAAGCATCTGTGTAAATTTTGAGCGAATTTGGTTGCGATTAACCCATTGATACCCGAGCCTAAAGTTGGTGAAAAAACAGTTTTTCATACAAAAATGACTTTTTTAAATCGCTAATAACTTTTCAGGATCGAGTTTTACAGCTTTGGTATGTTCTACAAAGTTGTAGAGCATTAAATTTTCAATGGGAATCTCACTTTTGGGAATAATTTGATGGAATTAGCGCAATCTGCAGACCAAACCGTAAGAAAATTGGGTTTTCCATATATTTTTTTCGATTTTTCCCATACAAACTTCACCTTCGAGTATCAATGGGTAAATGTTGACCGATTTTGCTCATATTTGGCCCAGAGTCCTAAAATTGCTCAAGGAACAATATTCGGCTTGTGGAGCGAGGTTTTGAGGAAAAGTCCCATATTCTGGGCACCCTAATATACAGCAATTCCATTTGAAAAGAGCCTTAACCGAAAAAAAAGTTCTCCGATCGGGCTCAAAATTTTTCTGGGGGTTCCTTGGCCAAAATAATTAGACCCGTATTTTTTTGTTTGGCCATTAGGGTGACCTACATCGTGCTAGGGTGGTTCGAATTATGGGAATTTTCGTCATTTTTTGCAAAAACCACTTTTTTCTAAAAATCATATCTCCGCGCCATTTCATCCGATTTTAGCTGTCTTAGATGCAAAAGAAAGGTGATGAGTTTGGCTATTTGGGAAAAATAGTAAAAAGTTCCAAAAATCTAGCTTAACTATTGAAAAAGTCTTATGAAAACATAAAATGGCGTTTTGACCGTGTCTGGACCAAAGAGCCTATGTCTGAAAATATTTTTATCGGATTCCTCGGAAAATTTCACATAACATATCAAAAAATTGGCGATGTCGAACCGTACGTTTTGGAGATACGATTTTTTGAAAATAAAAACTGCGTTTTTCGACGCGCCACGCGCAAAAACGGGAAAATGACGAAATCGGCAAAAAATCAACTTTTTTCACTAAAACTGCGATAACTTTAAAATTTCAGCGATGACCTATAGATGTTTGGGTATCAAAATTTTCGTAATTGAAAGACGCAACTTTTGGTACCATAACATCTATAGGTCATCGCTGAAATTTTAAAGTTATCGCAGTTTTAGTAAAAAAAGTTGATTTTTTGCCGATTTCGTCATTTTCCTGTTTTTGCGCGTGGCGCGTCGAAAAACTCAGTTTTTATTTTCAAAAAATCATATCTCTGAAATGTACGGTTCGACATCGCCAATTTTTTTATATTTTATGTGAAATTTTCCGAGGAATCCGATAAAAATATTTTCAGACATAGGCTCTTTGGTCCAGACACGGGCAAAACGCCATTTTAAGTTTTCATACGACTTTTTCAATAGTTAAGCTAGATTTTTGGAACTTCTTACTATTTTTCCCAAATAGCCAAACTCATCACCTTTCTTTTGCGTCTAGGACAGCTAAAATCGGATGAAATGGCGCGGAGATATGATTTTTCGAAAAAAGTGGTTTTTGCGAAAAATGACGAAAATTGCCATTTTTCGAACCACCCTAGCACGATGTAGGTCACCCTAATGGCCAAACAAAAAAATACGGGTCTAATTATTTTGGCCAAGGAACCCCCAGAAAAATTTTGAGCCCGATCGGAGAACTTTTTTTTCGGTTTAGGCTCTTTTCAAATGGAATTGCTGTATATATATATATATATATATATATATATATATATGTATATATATTAAAACATGCAATCAAAATGAGTAATTTTTCAGTACAAATCGGACAGATGACCAATCAGAGCGAGCGTATGCATTCGAGGCCGCGCCCCTTTTGTGCCGTTCTCCGGCTGTGCCGCTATTTAAGCAGAAAATTTCGCAAAAGCAAGTCACTTTGGAACGAGCACTCGAACTGTGCACGTCGGGTCGGCGCGGAGCAGCAGCAGCAGCAGCCAATAGAAGAAGAGGACCAGCAACCAGAAGGAAGAACCACCAGCAGCAGAAGGAGGAAATTCGAGCGACGCGAACCGGTGGAAGTCGCTATGATGCGGCGGTTCTGATGAAAAATGGCCATTTCGACAGTGGTGGCCAAAACCTGGAGTGGCCGGTGCCCTCAAAGCAGGTTCCTCCGGGGCCCGGAGGGCCTTTTACAGAACCATACGAGTTGTGGCAATATGGGTATCAAAATTCATGGTTTTTGATACTGAACATGAAAATGGCCATTTCGACATTGTTGGCCACAACCTGGAGTGGCCGGTGATTTCAAAGCAGGTTCCCCCGGGACCCGCGGGAACATTTACAGAACCATACGAGTTGTGACAATATGGGTATCAAAATTCATGGTTTTTGAGACTGAACATGAAAATGGCCATTTCGACAGTGTTGGCCACAACCTGGAGTGGTCGGTGATCTCAATGCAGGTTCCCCCTGGGCCCGGGGGAACTTTTACAGAACCTTACGAGTTTTGGCAATATAGGTATCAAAATTCATGGTTTTTGATACTGAACATGCCAATGGCCATTTCGACAGCGGTGGCCAAAACCTGGAGTGGCCGGTGATCTCAAAGCAGGTTCCCCCGGGGCCCGGAGGGCCTTTTATAGAACCATATGAGTTGTGGCAATATAGGTATCAAAATTCATGGTTTTTGATACTGAACATGCCAATGGCCATTTCGACAGTGGTGGCCAAAACCTGGAGTGGCCGCTGCCCTCAAAGAAGGTTCCTCTGGGGCCTGGGGGACATTTACAGAACCATACGAGTTGTTGCAATATGGGTATCAAAATTCATGGTTTTTGATACTGTACATGAAAATTGACATTTCGACCGTAGTGGCCACAACCTGGAGTTCCCGATGCCCTCAAAGCAGGTTCCCCCGGGGCCCAGGGTAACATTAATCGAAACATATGAGTTGTGGCAATATGGGTATCAAAATTCATAGTTTTGATATTGAACCTGCAAATGGCCATTTCGACAGTAGTGGCCACAACCTGGAGTTGCCGGTGCCGTCATGGAAGGTTCACCTTGGGGGAACATTTATGACAATTTTGCCGAAAAATCTATGAAACAAAATAAAATAATCTTATTCCAAATTTCACTAGCAATCAAAAAACTCATTCATATTGTTTGGTCCTATGTCTTTCGGTTATGTCTCTGACATACCATCTTGAACTTTTATATTATGTAACGGATTTTATGAACATTCCCGCGTCACGCATTTCGTGGACGCTCCCCTTTAAATGTCATTCATCTTTCCTGTCTCTCTCTGTATCTTGCTGATTCATTCTTGTCGCGCGTACGGACCTGAAAGGACGTGTCTGTTAGGATACTAAAATTTTCGTAATTAAAAGACGCAACTTTTGGTACCATAACATCTATAGGTCATCGCTGAAATTTGAAAGTTATCGCAGTTTTAGTGAAAAAAAGTCGATTTTTCCCCGTTTTCGTCATTTTCCAATTTTTGCGCGTGGCGCGTCGAAAAACACAGTTTTTATTTTCAAAAAATCGTATCTCAGAGTATCGAAAACATAACTTCACCATTTTTTGATATGTTATGTGAAATTTTCCGAGGAATCCGATAAAAATATTTTCATACATAGGCTCTTTGGTCCCGAGACCTTCAAAACAGCATTTTAAGTTTTCATATGACCTTTTCAAATGTTAAGCTAGATTTTCGAAACTTCTTACTATTTTTCCCAAATAGCCAAACTAATCACCTTTCTTTTGCGTCTAGGACAGCTAAAATCGGATGATATGGCGCGGAGATATGATTTTTTGAAAAAAGTGGTTTTTGCGAAAATCGACGAAAATTGCCATTTTTCGGACCACCCTAACACGGCGTAGGTCACCCTAATGGCCAAACAAAAAAATACGGGTCTAATTATTTCGGCCAAGGATCCCCCAGAAAAATTTTGAGCCCGATCGGAGAACTTTTTTTTCGAATCATGCTGTTTTCGTGGGGAATTGCTGTATATATATATATATATATATATATATATATATATATATATATATATATATTATATATATATATATATATATATATATATATATATATATATATATATATATATATATATATATATATATATATATATATATATATATATATATATATATATATATATATATATATATATATATATACAGCAATTCCATTTCAAAAGAGCCTAAACCGAAAAAAAAGTTCTCCGATCGGGCTCAAATTTTTTCTGGGGGTTCCTTGGCCAAAATAATTAGACCCGTATTTTTTTGTTTGGCCATTAGGGTGACCTACATCGCGCTAGGGTGGTTCGAAAAATGACAATTTTCGTCATTTTTCGCAAAAACCTCTTTTTTCAAAAAATCATATCTCAGCGCCATTTCATCCGATTTCAGCTGTCTTAGACGCAAAAGAAAGATGATGAGTTTGGCTATTTGGGAAAAATAGTAAGAAGTTTCAAAAATCTAGCTTAACATTTAAAAAAGTCGCATGAAAACTTAAAATGGCGTTTTGACCGTGTCTGGACCAAAGAGCCTATGTCTGAAAATATTTCTATCGGATTCCTTGGAAAATTTCACATAATATATCAAAAAATTGGCGATGTCGAACCGTACGTTTCGGAGATATGATTTTTTGAAAATAAAAACTGGGTTTTTCGACGAGCCACGCGCAAAAACGGGAAAATGACGAAATCGGCAAAAAATCAACTTTTTCCACTAAAACTGCGATAACTTTAAAATTTCAGCGATGACCTATAGATGTTATGGTACCAAAATTTTTGGTACCATAACATCTATAGGTCATCGCTGAAATTTTAAAGTTATCGCAGTTTTAGTGGAAAAAGTTGATTTTTTGCCGATTTCGTCATTTTCCCGTTTTTGCGCGTGGCTCGTCGAAAAACCCAGTTTTTATTTTCAAAAAATCATATCTCCGAAACGTACGGTTCGACATCGCCAATTTTTAGATATGTTATGTGAAATTTTCCAAGGAATCCGATAAAAATATTTTCAGACATAGGCTCTTTGGTCCAGACACGGTCAAAACGCCATTTTAAGTTTTCATGCGACTTTTTTAAATGTTAAGCTAGATTTTTGAAACTTCTTACTATTTTTCCCAAATAGCCAAACTCATCATCTTTCTTTTGCGTCTAAGACAGCTGAAATCGGATGAAATGGCGCTGAGATATGATTTTTTGAAAAAAGAGGTTTTTGCGAAAAATGACGAAAATTGTCATTTTTCGAACCACCCTAGCGCGATGTAGGTCACCCTAATGGCCAAACAAAAAAATACGGGTCTAATTATTTTGGCCAAGGAACCCCCAGAAAAAATTTGAGCCCGATCGGAGAACTTTTTTTTCGGTTTAGGCTCTTTTGAAATGGAATATATATATATATATATATATATATATATATATATATATATATATATATATATATATATATATATATATATATATATATATATATATATATATATATATATATATATATATATATATATATATATATATATATATATATATATATATATATATATATATATATATATACAGCAATTCCCCACGAAAACAGCATGATTCGAAAAAAAAGTTCTCCGATCGGGCTCAAAATTTTTCTGGGGGATCCTTGGCCGAAATAATTAGACCCGTATTTTTTTGTTTGGCCATTAGGGTGACCTACGCCGTGTTAGGGTGGTCCGAAAAATGGCAATTTTCGTCGATTTTCGCAAAAACCACTTTTTTCAAAAAATCATATCTCCGCGCCATATCATCCGATTTTAGCTGTCCTAGACGCAAAAGAAAGGTGATTAGTTTGGCTATTTGGGAAAAATAGTAAGAAGTTTCGAAAATCTAGCTTAACATTTGAAAAGGTCATATGAAAACTTAAAATGCTGTTTTGAAGGTCTCGGGACCAAAGAGCCTATGTATGAAAATATTTTTATCGGATTCCTCGGAAAATTTCACATAACATATCAAAAAATGGTGAAGTTATGTTTTCGATACTCTGAGATACGATTTTTTGAAAATAAAAACTGTGTTTTTCGACGCGCCACGCGCAAAAATTGGAAAATGACGAAAACGGGGAAAAATCGACTTTTTTTCACTAAAACTGCGATAACTTTCAAATTTCAGCGATGACCTATAGATGTTATGGTACCAAAAGTTGCGTCTTTTAATTACGAAAATTTTAGTATCCTAACAGACACGTCCTTTCAGGTCCGTACGCGCGACAAGAATGAATCAGCAAGATACAGAGAGAGACAGGAAAGATGAATGACATTTAAAGGGGAGCGTCCACGAAATGCGTGACGCGGGAATGTTCATAAAATCCGTTACATAATATAAAAGTTCAAGATGGTATGTCAGAGACATAACCGAAAGACATAGGACCAAACAATATGAATGAGTTTTTTGATTGCTAGTGAAATTTGGAATAAGATTATTTTATTTTGTTTCATAGATTTTTCGGCAAAATTGTCATAAATGTTCCCCCAAGGTGAACCTTCCATGACGGCACCGGCAACTCCAGGTTGTGGCCACTACTGTCGAAATGGCCATTTGCAGGTTCAATATCAAAACTATGAATTTTGATACCCATATTGCCACAACTCATATGTTTCGATTAATGTTACCCTGGGCCCCGGGGGAACCTGCTTTGAGGGCATCGGGAACTCCAGGTTGTGGCCACTACGGTCGAAATGTCAATTTTCATGTACAGTATCAAAAACCATGAATTTTGATACCCATATTGCAACAACTCGTATGGTTCTGTAAATGTCCCCCAGGCCCCAGAGGAACCTTCTTTGAGGGCAGCGGCCACTCCAGGTTTTGGCCACCACTGTCGAAATGGCCATTGGCATGTTCAGTATCAAAAACCATGAATTTTGATACCTATATTGCCACAACTCATATGGTTCTATAAAAGGCCCTCCGGGCCCCGGGGGAACCTGCTTTGAGATCACCGGCCACTCCAGGTTTTGGCCACCGCTGTCGAAATGGCCATTGGCATGTTCAGTATCAAAAACCATGAATTTTGATACCTATATTGCCAAAACTCGTAAGGTTCTGTAAAAGTTCCCCCGGGCCCAGGGGGAACCTGCATTGAGATCACCGACCACTCCAGGTTGTGGCCAACACTGTCGAAATGGCCATTTTCATGTTCAGTCTCAAAAACCATGAATTTTGATACCCATATTGTCACAACTCGTATGGTTCTGTAAATGTTCCCGCGGGTCCCGGGGGAACCTGCTTTGAAATCACCGGCCACTCCAGGTTGTGGCCAACAATGTCGAAATGGCCATTTTCATGTTCAGTATCAAAAACCATGAATTTTGATACCCATATTGCCACAACTCGTATGGTTCTGTAAAAGGCCCTCCGGGCCCCGGGGGAACCTGCTTTGAGGGCACCGGCCACTCCAGGTTTTGGCCACCACTGTCGAAATGGCCATTTTTCATGAGAACCGCCGCATCATAGCGACTTCCACCGGTTCGCGTCGCTCGAATTTCCTCCTTCTGCTGCTGGTGGTTCTTCCTTCTGGTTGCTGGTCCTCTTCTTCTATTGGCTGCTGCTGCTGCTGCTCCGCGCCGACCCGACGTGCACAGTTCGAGTGCTCGTTCCAAAGTGACTTGCTTTTGCGAAATTTTCTGCTTAAATAGCGGCACAGCCGGAGAACGGCACAAAAGGGGCGCGGCCTCGAATGCATACGCTCGCTCTGATTGGTCATCTGTCCGATTTGTACTGAAAAATTACTCATTTTGATTGCATGTTTTAAGTGATTTAACTATGTTTAGTCAAACTTTCTATGTAGTTAAACGATATCTGAAGTCTTCGCCTTTCGATTGGTGGTTCAACCGTCTGGATTAATTCACAGGGAAAAAAGATATAAGCGTTCGAAATGTCCCCTTTTTTTGAACGCTTAAAAGTGACGCTTTAGATCAAATTTCTGAACTGGTCCCCTAATATAGTAAGTAGAGACATAGTCCTATGTCAAAAGTAAATTGTAAATTTTTATAGGGTTGATAAAATAAAAAAAAGATTTTTCTCTCATGATAACTCCAGCTTGCTGTTTCGCTCAACACACAGCTCAATCGAACACGGGGCGTTCAACTCCTGGGTTTCTTACGCGGCTACGCTGGGTGCCAGCATCTTGCTCGGCAACAAACACACTTCAGATCTTGAATCAGCTGCAGTTGGTCCAGTCCGGTTTCTCCGCTTTGGCCATCAAGGCGAAAAGCACGGACTCGGTTGATCTCCAACACCGGCTCTTCCAACTGGGACGAAGATTCAGACACAGTATCGCAAAACTGCACAAGCTTCAGTATCTTGCACACTCTTGCTGATAGCAAAGGAATGTGCGATCCATTCACTACCTGGAGAAGAAGCTTGTATTTTCGACCATCGCGTCGACAGGGAACAACGATCGCACCGAGGACAGGAATCTCTGCTCCACTGAAGTTTTCCAGGCGGCAGTCTGACGGTAGAAGTTTCAGTCTGGCACATCCGGTCATCGTTGTTACCCAAGTGTAACCCACGAGACTTGTGTTAGCACCAGTGTCCAAATTCCAGCGGGATGATTGCCACTTACCGTCGACGTAGAAATCCAGCTCCGCCGTCACGTGGCCTCCAAGTTCAGGCGAGTTTTCGATCTTGCCGATCACTGCGCTTGCTTCGCTGCCGCTGCTCGACTCGTTGCTGTCCGACTCCTCATCTTCCAGAGAATCTCGATGAACCTTGTGCACTTTTCACTTGCTCTTCGATCGCTTTCGCCGGTCCGACTTGCACGCTCTTTCAAAATGAGTCTTCCGGCCACAGCGGTTACACCTCTTACCAAAAGCAGGGCAGACTCCTTTCTCAAACTCGTGCCAATCGCCGCAGAACTTGCACTCCTTCTTCTTCCGGATCTTCTTGACATCATCACACGTCCGGCCCACGACCTGGCCGTAGGTTACAATGAGTTTCTCTGCACGGCAGGTCTTCAGGTCCTGCATGCCCAGCATCCTGGTCTGGAGATTTGGCCACTTGTTCAATGTGACGATCTTGAACCGCAGCATTTCTTTCTCGAGAGCTCCGAACTGGCATGACTTCAACAGAACCTTCAGCTTCCTCAGGTAGTCGTCGATGCTTTCGACCGGATCTTGCAAAAGGCCAAAAAAAATGATCCAGTCGACGAACTTCCGTTTGCGCACTACCTTTTCCTTAATCGCTGTCAGAGCAATTTCTGGATCATCCGTCTCTGCCACCGTAAGCTCAAAATTGAAGTACTTTTGGCGCGCCACACTTCCGATTACTGACACAAGGATGCTCGTTTTCTGCTTCTTCATCGTGTCCGGCCAACCATCCATCCCAGCGGCGGATGCGATTCTGCTTGAAAAACTCAAAGTTTGCCTCCACGTCTCCGGCCAGCTCCAGCGGAGGGGGAAGCGGCAAAGCGGGGCCCGCCGAACTTCCAGCGGCCAGCGTTGTTGACTGCTTCACGACCATTTTTTGCAACGATGCCTTCTCCTGATGCTTCATAAAAATCTTGAACTGCTCAGCGTCCATTTTTCTCGAATTTTCTTCTCCACTTCACTTCCGCGAAATCTCCAACAATTCGACGACGCGCACAAAGAAATATTCCCGCCGGACAGGATCGCACACGTTCGCAACACAGAGAGCAACTTATCCGATCACTTCCGCGTATGATTCTTTGACCGCCCGACGTTGAATCTCCTCACAGGAACCTTCCGCGTTTTACCGATGACGCCGGAAATTCACTAGTTGTCCGCGAAAACTTCTGACACCATGTTTTAGTACCGTAAACCAGGGTCAATCGGGACACATGGGGCGAACTGGGACAGCAGTTTTAACCATGTTGGAGCACAATATTTTGATTTTTCTGGTTGGTTTCGGTTAGAACAGACTCAGGCCAACAAAATGTGTACATCCATTTCCAAATTTAAAAGCTTTAAGTGCTCTAAAAACAGCTGTCCCTATTCAGACTGTAGTCCCGATTCACCCCAGATTACGGTACGAATAAATGAGACGCGATTTGCGATTCACAACAACTCGACTTTATTCAGACACGTCCTTTCAGGTCCGTACGCGCGACAAGAATGAATCAGAATGATAGAGAGAGACAGGAAAGATGAATGACATTTAAAGGAGAGCGTCCACGAAATGCGTGACGCGTGGATGTTCATAAAATCCGTTACATAATATAACATTCTTGTCATTCAATTTTATATTGTATGGGGGAATGGTAGATATGAATATAAAAATAAATCTTACAGTGAAAAGATAAATACAAATAAGCAGTAATTTTAAAGATGATTCCGGGAAGCTGCAAAACAAACAACTATAATTGAAAAGACAATTGCTCCAGATGTTTCCATTGCTGAAAGAAAAGGAACAGGATAAGGAAGGATATAAACATTTAAATAAATCATATAGTGAATAGATAAATGTAGGCATTAAAATTGAAGAAGATTCCCGGAAGCTGGAAGAAAGATAATTATATTTTAAAGAAAAATTCTTCAATGGAACCATGCTATTTCAGTTACTGACAAACGTTCGACAGTGCGAGGGATAAGAACCGCGGGGAAACCTGCAGGGACTTTCTTTGCATTAAGAGCTATCCAAGGTGTGGTAGACTGCGAGGAGCAGTAACCAGCTCGGAGCTCGAAATAAAGTAAACAAGTCGCCTTGATGTTCCAGCCGAAAAGACTGATTTTTGTTTATTTGAACTCGGGTATTTATACTAGTCAAATTTGTTGCATCACATGTAATTTGAGTGGTGACACTTACGTGCTACAGTATAGACTTCTGGAGTTGGCTTGTACTGGGTTGAACCCTTGCGCTGGCTCAGCAGGAGTCAGCGTCCCGGCCAATTGTCGATGAACCGAAATATGGTTCGAAAAAGGCTATACGCAAGCATCAGCAATTATGCTTGCGCCAAGTGGTTCTAACTGTGTGTGGGCTCTACAGTCAGGCAGGGTTTGTGTTTTGAAAGACAAAACCTGGTCTTGTTGTGCGAGGTCCGGGCATGGTAATAAAAATGGAAATTAAGTGTGAATGGGTATGTTGGGAATGCAGTGGTGTTCAGACTATTACACTAGCATATGCGACGAGTGTAGCTTATTTAGGTAATCTCAAATACTTATAACTTTAAAATTCGATATCTCTGGAACGAAACATATTCCTTTCTGTTGATAAGTGATTTTTATGTAAAATTGCACGGAGAATACGATGGTGAAGTCAAATTTAAAAAATAAATAGGGCTGTTTTAAGATACAACCATTTAAGGTTTTCAATTGCGCACTACAGGTAGACACATTATTTTAATTCTGATTTTGTTTACAGAAATGGATTCTACGTCCAATTTCCTTCAAAATTGAGTCTAAGACCGACCCTCTAAGATTTGTGGTTCCTGAGTTATCGTCGTTTGAAGATAGGAGTTTCGCTCAAAAATCGTCAAAAAGTCGATTTTTTGGGAGGGTACAAAAATGGAGGGGGTGGTCCGATTTGGATGAAATTCGGGATTTTTGCATGATTTGATAGTCTCAACAGCTCTGCCAAATTTGAGCAGAATCGGAGATGGTAATTTTCAAAATTGCATTTTTTTCTTGCACACTTCAGGTGGAATGACCCATATGACAAATGGCGAGTGTATCCAGGTTTTTAACAACATGGACGAAAACCGAAGGTAACGCTTGCAACGGTACGGGGGTACTGTCAAACCTATTTTGTAACGCACGCTCACGTCACGTCATTCTTGAGCTCCTGTCAAAATTTTTCACCAAGATGGCGTCACATATTTTTGCTCCCGTTCCGCACCAACCGCACACAACAAAACATTTTCTGCTGATGCCCGGAATATTTTCGAAACAACCCGTTTCTCTCCGAAAGCCGGAGCCCAGGAGCAACCCGAGACAGATCCGCTGGCCGGAAACAAGTCCATGCGACCATTGTGCCAGAAATAAACCCCATACAGCAAGACAGAAAGAAGCTCGTGAAAGAACCTCTGCTTCCTGCTAACCGCCAGCTGGAACCGTGTCCGTGGCTAAGGAAAACATCCGAGGCAACATTCGCTGGCCACTGGCCGTAACAGTGGAAAAGGCGCGTCGGAAATACACGTCACAGAACCTGTTGGTTTCGGGTAGCGGCGGCCGGAAGAAACGGTGTTGTCTCGGGTGTTTCTCTTAGCCACGGGCACGGTTCCAGCTAACAGATCTGTCGCGAATTTCTTTCTGCGCCTTGAGTCTGGTATTTTTTGGTTATCTGGTCAGTTGGTCCTGTGAGTTGTTTCCTCGCTTATTTTCCACTCTTCAGCGAGCGCTACTTCGTTCCCCGCAGCAGTCATCCGGCAGACACGATTAGTCTCGTTTAGTTTATTTGTTCTGTGAACATAACCTTAACCTCGAGATGGTGTGTTCATTCCGGAATGGGGACAGCAGGAAATGTGAAGACAAGTCGGAAGGGTTTCGCTCGATGGGATCAAGATTGCTAGCGGGTCCGGTGGAACAGTTGGCAAATGTTTGAAATTTTGGTTTTTATTTCCTTCATCGTCATGTCATTGAAAATATTTGACATTGACGGACGGCCCTCCGGGTGTTTTCCAGCTGCAGACCTCTCTGGCGTTCCACCAGGGTGTGGGTTGGTAGACCCCGGGCAATCCATCGGCGAATAGAATGTGCAACAAAGTGGGAACAATCTCGAGGAAACACCACAGAAAGAACCTACTGACCAGAAACCAGATAATCAAAAAAATACCAGAGTCAGACGCCAGAAAGAAATTTGTGACAGATCTGTTAGCTGGAACCGTGTCCGTGGCTAAGAGAAACACCCGAGACAACACCAGCAGCCGCTACCCGAAACCAACAAGTTCTGTGACGTGTATTTCCGACGCGCCTTTTCCACTGTTACGGCCAGTGGCCAGCGAATGTTGCCTCGGATGTTTTTCTTAGCCACGGACACGGTTCCAGCTGGCGGTTAGCAGGAAGCAGAGGTTCTTTCACGAGTTTCTTTCTGTCTTGCTGTCTCGGGTTTATTTCTGGCACGATGGTCACACGGACTAGTTTCCGGCCAGCGGATCTGTCTCGGTTTGCTCCTGGGCTCCGGCTTTCGGAGAGAAACGGGTTGTTTCGAAAATATTCCGGGCATCAGCAGAAAATGGTTCGTTGTGTGCGGTTGGTGCGGGACGGGAGCAAAAATATGTGACGCCATCTTGGTGAAAAGTTTTGACAGGAGTTCAAGAATGACGTGACGTGAGCGTGCGTTATAAAATTGGTTTGACAGTACCCCCGTACCGTTACAAGCGTTACCTTCGGTATTCGTCCATGTTGTTAAAAACCTGGATACATTGTTGTTTTTGCGAGGTCATAACTCGAGGAGTTTACAGTGATATAAGAAAAATCAAGCCAAGTTATTTGAAAGTTGATGTCACCAACAAACTTTCTGCCGGGTATATACATATGTTGATCGTTTATTTGTTGTATTTTTACTTGCAGTCTAGATTGGGATCAAGGTTGTAGCCGAATACACTCAAACCCCGGTGGTTTGACACCAACTGCTGTCAAACGAACGGGGTCACTTTTTAGTTTGACTCCCCTTTTACACGGAGTTCACACACACTATCAAACGTTTGTTTTGATAGTGTGCGTGAGCGCCGTGTAAAAAGTGGCAGTTCGTCACTTTTTAGTTTGGCTTTGACCAACCAACGGGGTGCAAACTAAAAAAGTGTCAAACGAAAAAGTGACCAACCACCGGGAGTTGAGTGTATGCTTACAAATGTGCTACTTACCCTTTTCTTCGAAATTCTGGTTTAGTTTGCATTGAAAACATTCCACCATAATATGATTGTAAGCTCCAGGCAGCTAACTCACTATTGTTCCTACTGAATATCCCAAATCCGGGAAGCTGATTGAATAGTTTTTCAAACAGCTCGATACTTTCGATATCGTTTGCAGGGTATAAATCATAAATGTCTTTGACATTATCAATCTGCAAAGGTTTCATTGAAGCTTCACTTGGTGGTAAAGTCTCTAATTCTAATTCTAATTCTCCTGGAAATTCATGAACATAGATATCGCCATAAATGTTTCCAATAAGTCCTCCATTTACTTTTGAGTGGAATATTTGATCCATTTTGTTCATTATACCGACATGCGTAAAGTTCATATAAATAGGTTCCGTCCATGAAAACAGAATATCTTCATTTTCTATTAAAGACATTTTGTCGAGCTGGTCAGGAGGACAAAAAATACCAACACTCTCATAAGTTTTGCTGAAAGGCTAGAAACGTAAAAGTTTTAACATATATATGATAAGAATTATTGTACCACAGAGCTATGTTATTCTATACCAGACAAACCGTTCAAATAAACACAGTTAACTCATTTTCGTTTATTTGACAAAAAAGCCTCGAAAATTTTTCAGCAAAATAAAGATTTTGCAGCAAAATTAAAAATACTAACTAAAATCGAAAGTTGTAAAATGTACAAGTTTAAAACATCATAATTTAAATATTTGAAAATCCAAAGTAAAATAAAATCTAAAGTTCAAAAATGTATAAGTTCAGAACAACATTAATTTACAGTGAGTCAAATACAGATCAAAAATCAAATTATTCGCTCTATAGCATTGCCTTGGCGTTCTCGATTGCGAGATTCCTACTCGAAACTAGGTGTTCGAAGGCTTGATTGTTGAGGCAATTGCAAACCTCTTTTTACACCTCAGCTTCCATCCACCCCGGGATTCGAATTGATGACCTTTGGATTGTTAGTCTAACTGCCTACCAGCGATTCCACCGAGACAGGACCCAGGGAGACGACTCCTACACCTGGACTGAGCTAACGACCTTACCTTTTTTTTAGGTTAGTCCGGGGTCAACATTTACTTCCCGTCCGACGGAAGGCGTGATCAGACAAATCTCGTCTCGAAAAATGCCACCGGAACCGTCTGGGATCGAACCCAGGCCGACTGGGTGAGAGGCAATCACGCTTACCCCTACACCACGGTGCTTCTTTTAGAAACATTCAACGAAATTAGTAAAATTTTAAAGTTAAATTTACAAATTTACAAAAATAACTTTGAAACTGAAATATAAAAAAATACCCAAGTACCTAGCAACTTTGTTCGCCAAGAGATTTTCGAATTGGTTGTTGAACTCATTTACTATGTTTTCCGAACGTCCCCGAGAATTCTTGAACGCTGGAAAAAGCGCACATTTTTCTGTTGTTGAACATCTCTTCATACGTTAGAAAAGTGCGTGTTTTGAGTAAGTTTTGCAAGTGCAAGTCATACTTGAATAGAGAACGTTTGTTGAACATGTCATAAGAACTCATGACCATAAGATTCTGAACGGGTTAGGTAAAAGTTGTTAAAACCGTTTAACAACATCCTGCCTTTTAGATTCAGAAGTGAGTTAGGCAAACGTTTTAAGAACCGTTTAACCTTCCTGTGGTATTGGGGTCCTTTTCGACCTTTTTGATAACTAAATTTGCCATAACTTTGATAACTAAATTTGCTTAAACGTAACTTCACTAAATAATTCTTCTGATTTTATTCTAAACTATCAAAATGCCCTAGACATGCCTTCTTAAATCCCAACCTAGAGTTAATAGTCTGTACACACCAATTTCTCATTACTGTATTCAGTTGAATTTACTGAAATCTGCACTACTGAAATTTTCAGTAATTGAAAACTTGCTGAAATTTCAGCAAACTTTGACAGCTCCATACAAATTTTAACTAAAGTTCAGCGAAAAACCTGGGTGCAGAATAGTTGTCCGCAAAGCGGCCTCAATTTAGAACTGTCAAAGCGGAACCAATTTACTGTTCGCAAAATAATACCAAGAAGAGGGCAAGTATTGTGATCGATCTATAATTTATTTTGTCAGGAATAAAAAAAGTCGATGGCGTCGAGCTATTAAGGTATTCGAAGTCAAAACATCTTAAGAAGAGGGTTGAAATCGAGATTGGCATGTTTCGTTGCTAACATTTCAAAATCGCTATGTCTAACGCAAAACCTATGTTTATGACGCTTTTTGAAATGTTAGCGACGAATTATCAATAACTATGAATGGTACTTGCCAAATAATATTGGATAATCTTATTCGGATATTATCACTGCACATCAAAGATACATAATCTCGGAACTTCCATTCGGTTGCTCTTCTGATTCACGAAATTCCACCCACTTTTGACACAATTTTTCATCACGTGGAAAACAAAAAAGGCCTCTTTTGGCCGCCCATCGTTTAGTATACGAAGAAAAAAGTGGGATGCACTTAATTTTTCATCGAAAACATCAACATCAACAGATCAAAAATGTTTCAAAACAATTCACTTCAGCAGCAAAAAATTAGTCACGCTTGAGCTTGAACAAAGCCTACTACTTTGTTTATGTTTACAGCTGTAGTGCTGTTGTATTAGTGGGGAGCTTTCGAAAATCACGTTACGCATTCTGTCTTTTCAGCACCCAGCGAAAATCTAACTGAAAATTTCAGTAAATATTAACTGAAA
Source organism: Culex pipiens pallens (assembly GCF_016801865.2). NCBI lineage: Eukaryota > Metazoa > Arthropoda > Insecta > Diptera > Culicidae > Culex > Culex pipiens. The sequence goes on from NC_068937.1 coordinate 72,387,143, forward strand.
ACGAACATCAGAATTTGCTGTGTAGATTATGCGGTAGTTGATTCCAAGCTAGGTCGTGCGAGCTGTCAGTTATGGTCAAGGTACATACAAAATTATGGTATGCCAGATATTGAAGTGATATCATGTAAATTTTATCATACTTTTTTATGTTTTTTTTTAAAAGTTGTTGTTTTTCTCCACCATTTCCAACTGATTGAATTTCGCAAAATTGAAACCACATTTAACGCAGATCACGGCCATCAATAATCTGAAACGAATCCAGATTTGATTCACAAATTACAAAAGACTAAACAAAATTGAAATAACTCACAAAACAACGATTATTTAAACCATCTCTTTGGTCGGTTTAGAATTGTCAAACTGAATAGCTCAAAGCTAACTCGAACCCGGTACACACACGAAGCTTGACATAAACCAATTTATAAGTATACAAATTTATTAAAAGTCTAATAAAATTTAAAAAAAACTTTGAAAAAATATATTTTGATTTGAAAATCTGCCATACCATGAGCGTTGAAAGCCTTGAAACGCTGGTGCAATTTTGACAGTTTGATCTGGTGTGAAAACGGCGACAGAGCTCGCACCACACAGATTCTAAGTTGCAATGCCTCTAACAAACAAAGATTTAGAAAAACGAGTGGTTCTATTTCTTTGAGTTTTGTATTTTCGCCCTCTTTGACTTCGTAGAGGTGTCAATTTTGAAAACAGGTAATGAGGAGACTGATTTGATATTATTGAATGAAGGATTAGAATGGATCTGAACATACCAAAACGTGAGAAAGGACACCCTACCAACACACTCAAACCCCCGGTGGTTTGACACCAATTGTTGTCAAATGAACGGGGTCACTTTTTAGTTTGACACCCCTTTTACACGGAGTTCACACACACTATCTAACGTTTGTTTTGATAGTGTGCGTAAGCGCCGTCTAAAAAGTGACAGTTCGTCACTTTTTAGTTTGACTTTGACCAACCAACGGGGTACAAACTAAAAAAGTGTCAAACGAAAAAGTGACCAACCACCGGGGATTGAGTGTATATGTTACCGGTGAGTCACGCTTGCATAACGGTCTAAATTGAACACAAAATGGATACAAGAATTTAACGCTACTTTGAGTTTGTTATGAAAATATGTTGATGACTGTTCCGCGCACCAGTCGGATACTGGAAACTTAATAACTACAACTAACTTAGAACTACTGTAAATATAGTGTGCGATTAAGACAAAATATACGTGTTTGATGTTACATGCGCGTTTTACTGGCTCTACGGTTGGACTAGAGCCCCGGACAACCCCAAGAAGTGACCAACCAAGTTTCCCAAGTATTTACGACCCGGACGAGGAACAGGACCACATGAACCGACCCAGCGATCTCCTCGTTATTAAATTCTGTGTTGGGCAGGAAGGCTCGGCCCCAACATAACGGCTCACCTCCTGTGGCCGAATGGTTACGGGTTTCGCCTCATAAGTGGAAAGTCATTGGTTCTTCTAAGGGTGGCAGCCTTAGGTTTTAAGTTCAGAGGTAGCAGCAACCGTATGAGTATAAACGGTTGCTTCACGTGCTCTTCTAGCATGTGATCAATCTTGGGATATTCCTTTGCGCCTCTTCCCAAAATACATTCCTCGTGTCTTCGCATGTAAATAATGCCTAGCCGATCGGTATTGCACTGCAGTCCAGTCGCATTGTCCAGATCAGAGCACAGGGAACACCGCAAGAGTAGCGCCGCTATAAGACAATTGTCTTTACAAGACCCGCGCGGCAAAAATAGCTGCTGGGAAGAGCTTGAAAAATGACTCGAAAAAATTGTCACCGCGGTTCTAGCTATACATAGCGCACAAGGCACAAGGAATGGAGTTTACAGCATCTGGATCTTTTCCTCTCAATAGGAACTGTGTTATAGATCTGGAAATGCTTAATAACAGTAAAAAATGGGTAACACGATACAATAGTCCTTGTAATCAGGATTCCGTGTCTTAATACTCAAACAGAAAAAAAAGATAAAATCACACGCTTAAAAGTGTGGATAAATAAGTGCTTAAAATAATTTCAGTTTAATTTTAGTATTCAAATGACTAGCTTTAAGACGCAGGGATCGCACAGATGCGTACACTTTCCCACACTGTTGCAATACAAATGAATCCCACTCGAAATTACTTTGAATTAAAATACCTAGACTTGAAATGAAACTGTATCGGAATATTGAATGACATTGTTATTTATCGTTATTTCCGGTTTTTGAACAGAACTTTTGAAAACTTTGAAAACGATATAAACAATGAAAAGCTCAGAAAGCTCCTATTGGAATCCAATGAACCATGTTAAATAAACTTACGAAAATGCAGTCTACATTTAGGCGATTTTAGGAGCACACGGGAAACAAATTGATTGTAGCCGGATGAATGTCACAAAAATTTTTGCATAAACATTGGACAGTTATGCAAAAAATGACAGGGCAACAAAAACCGAAAAGCTACGATATCTTACATGTTGTAGGAAACATCGGTAGACAAGCTACTTCAAAACGAGTATAAGTCGAGCCACAAAATATATGCGCCAGCATTCTCGCGCCAGTGTTCGAAGCTCAACTTGACAACTTGTCGACTTGGCGACGAAGCGTCGAACATCGATGCAGTGTGATTTTTTGACGATTTTTTCGATTAAAATTCATGCTGAATCGACATATTTACGAAGATGGAAATGACGTCCAGCCTTAAAGTAAAACCTATACCTTTCTTTAGTAAGAAAGGCAAAAAAAAAATCGTTCTAAAAATTGATCGGGATTGCCAATAGATGTCGAATTTGTTTCAGATGCTCACTCATGGTCTGTACTATGAATGTAGAAAGAAATTTCGAATAAATTCAGAAATGAAAAATGTTGGCGAAGGTCGCCAGGTGGGCTTTTACCTTTTTTTTAGGGATTTTTTTAGGTTTTTTTTAGGTAGGTTAATCAAACGGCTCTAACTCCAGAACCATATTATGAATCTAGATGAAAATTTGGGGTGTAATTTTATCATAAAAGATATGAAAATGAAAAAATTGACCATATTTTCATTTGAAAACTGTGTATTTTGTTGAAAAGTCTGGCCGCATCCGAAAACAGATGGATATTTCGAAATTTGTGCGGCAACTCGCCCAGGTTCAGCACACTAGCTTTCATCTGCATTCAGAAGAATCGAAATCGGATATATGAGAGCTGAGAACGACGCGACACAAAATTTTGCAAAATTTTACCACATACGAACATCACTCGACCTCCACGGAATTTATTTTCTCAAAATTCGAGGGTTGGAGATAGACGAGTTCTGTCAAGGTGAATCGATAGAGCGCCGAAAATCGATGCAGTGTGATTTTTTTTTGACGATTTTTACGATTAAAATTCATGCTAAATCGACATATTGACGTCCAGTCTTAAAGTAAAACCTATACCATTCTTTAGTAAGATAGGCAAAAAGCAGCGGACCAAGTACCGAACCCTGTGGTACACCAGACAAAATTAGAAAAAGTTTTGAAAAAGCTCAATTGTTTATTACAGTCGGAAATCTGTTTGTTAAATAAGATTTTATTAAACGCACTGCATCTAAACTAAAACCATTCATATTTCTTATTTTTTTAAACAGTAAATCATGAGAAATCGTGTCGAAAGCCTTTGAAAAATCAAAAAGAATAAGCACAACATAACCATTGGAATCAAGAACCATTCCACTATGGTACATCGTGTGGCCAACTTTCAAAGTTTCAGAAGGTCACTTCTCTAAATATTTTTTGGTATTTTTTTCTCGAAAATAAACATTCTAACTAAGAAAAATCCAAATTTTCAAAGCTCTTTTTTTTATTTTTTTTTATTCATCGCCGGGAACGTGGTGTAGGGGTAAGCGAGATTGCCTCTCACCCAGTCGGCCTGGGTTCGATCCCAGACGGTCCCGGTGGCATTTTTCGAGACGAGATTTGTCTGATCACGCCTTCCTTCGGAAGGGAAGTTAATGTTGGCCCCGGACTAACCTGAAAAAGGTTAGGTCGTTAGCTCAGTCCAGGTGTAGGAGTCGTCTCCCTGTGTCCTGCCTCGGTGGAGTCGCTGGTAGGCAGATGGACTAACAATCCAAAGGTCGTCAGTTCGAATCCCGGGGTGGATGGAAGCTAAGGTGTAAAAAGAGGTTTGCAATTGCCTCAACAATCAAGCCTTAGGACACCTAGTTTCGAGTAGGAATCTCGCAATCGAGAACGCCAAGGCAATGCTGTAGAGCGAATAATTTGATTTGATTTTTTTTTATTCATATTTATTCAGATTTTCTCTTCCATGTACATTCATTCAGTTAAAATATTATTGAGTGTCCAATCACAATCGATGACTTTTCACCTCAATTTTGAATACAAGCAACTTTCATTTATTCGCTGTAATAGCTTTCGCTATTCAGTGATTTCAAATGTAGGAGGTCCTACATGTACAAAAGGGAAAAGGGATACCTTAAAACTAACTTATAAACTTTATAAAGAGCGGATCAATGCAGCTGAAGACTGCAATGATTATTGTCGAAATGCATCAATTATCTTATTGGACATAACATCCAAAGTGTCAACTTCGGCTAATTGATGAAGTTCACTGGTGCTGAACTAGGGAGGAAGTTTCAGAATCATTTTCAGAATTTTGTTCTGAATCCTCTGAAGTTTTTTCTTCCTGGTTAAGCAACAGCTTGTCCAGATCGGCACAGCATAAAGCATGGTAGGTCTGAAAATTTGTTTATAAATTAACAGTTTATTCTTGAGACAAAGTCTATAATTCCTGTTTATAAGTGGATACAAACATTTTATATATTTGTTACATTTAACCTGGATACTTTCAATGTGATCCTTGTAAGTAAGGTTTTTGTCAAAAGCAAGTCCAAGATATTTCACTTGATCCTCCCACTTTAAACTTACCTCATTCATCTTTATAATGTGATGATTTTTTGGTTTAAGAAAATCAGCCCTTGGTTTGTGAGGGAAAATAATAAGTTGAGTTTTTGCAGCATTTGGAGTAATTTTCCATTCTTTCAAATAAGAATTGAAAATATCCAAGCTTTTTTGTAATCTTCTTGTGATGACACGAAGGCGGAGATGCTTGTATCATCAGCAAAAAGTGATTTCTGACATCCTGGGGGCAAATCAGGCAAGTCAGAAGTAAAAATATTGTATAAAATTGGACCCAAAATGCTTCCTTGAAGGGCGCCAGCACGCACAGGTAGTTGATCAGATTTGCTGTTCTGATAACGTACCGATCCGTCAAATAATTTTGGATAATTTTTTTTAAAAAGTGCATCGCCAAATCGCGATAAAGTTCGCTAAAACTAGCGAAAATGTCGCTAATTTCTCAGCCTGCACAAAAATTACCTAGAATCGCTAATTTTTTTCGCTGGTTTGGAAACCGATGAAATTCTACCAAACCAGTGAAAAACCAGTGGTTTGGTGAAAAATGTCGCTGTTTGGGGGATCAGTTTTGCTAGAATCAGAAAATTTTCTCGCTGGTTTGGAAAAAGCGGCAGGGCACCAAAATCAACCAGGAGATTATTGTACTTGTTTTGGGAAACAATTCGCTGGTCCAGCGGATTTCTTCACTGGACCAGTGTTCTTTTACGCTGGATCAGCGTTTTCTATCGCTGACGTCCGGGTTTTTTTTCCGGCGGCAGCAGCTCGTACCAAAATCAACCAGTAGATTATTGTGCTGGTTTTGGGAAACAATTCGCTGGTCCAGCGGATTTTTTCACTAAACTGGTTTACGGATGGAACAATCGTCAGAAAAGATTTCGCAGTAAAGGAAGCAGAATTAAAAGAAAGTCCAGCCAGGTTGTACTTACTTGCCACAGCACAAACTGTTCCGCGGCCATGGTCAAGTTCCTCGCCTACGATTCTTGCTGCCACCTGCGACAATTTGTGTACTCATCTATGCAGCAGTACAAATACATCTCCAGCTTCACTGCACCGTATTTTTCTGCTGCGAGAACTTTATGGAAACGTGCTTCTTTTCATTGAAAAGAACCATCACCTGTTGAGTATGTATTTTAATGCTGAACACTTGATGCAGAACTTTTTCATGCTTTTTTGTTTTGAAAAAACCCCTAAAGCAATTCGATTGCCACAAATCGCTTCCAAACGTGAACAATAACAAACATTTATGACGGCTGTCGGAAGGATGTGTATCAAACCAGCGAAAACTTTCGCTGGAAAAGAAACCGTTTCGGAAATAACAAACCAGCGAAACCAAGATGCTGGATTTGATTTCGCGCAGCCACCTTTTTCAGCGAAAAAAATCGCTGGTTTAGAGAAAAATTTCGCTGATATCAGCAAAACCAACCCAGCAAAATTCGGTCGCTGATTTGGCGATCGATCCCCTTTCCGTGTGTGGATAAATAAGTGCTTAAAATAATTTCAGTTTAATTTTAGTATTCAAATGACTAGCTTTAAGACGCAGGGATCGCACAGATGCGTACACTTTGCCACACTGTTGCAATACAAATGAATCCCACTCGAAATTACTTTGAATTAAAATACCTAGACTTGAAATGAAACTGTATCGGAATATTGAATGACATTGTTATTTATCGTTATTTCCGGTTTTTGAACAGAACTTTTGAAAACTTTGAAAACGATATAAACGATGAAAAGCTCAGAAAGCTCCTATTGGAATCCAATGAACCATGTTAAATAAACTTACGAAAATGCAGTCTACATTTAGGCGATTTTAGGAGCACACGGGAAACAAATTGATTGTAGCCGGATGAATGTCACAGAAATTTTTGCATAAACATTGGACTGTTATGCAAAAAATGACAGGGCAACAGAAACCGAAAAGCTACGATATCTTACATGTTGTAGGAAACATTGATAGACAAGCTACTTCAAAACGAGTATAAGTCGAGCCACAAAATATATGCGCCAGCATTCTCGCGCCAGTGTTCGAAGCACAACTTGACAACTTGTCGACTTGGCGACGAAGCGTCGAACATCGATGCAGTGTGATTTTTTGACGATTTTTTTCGATTAAAATTCATGCTGAATCGACATATTTACGAAGATGGAAATGACGTCCAGCCTTAAAGTAAAACCTATACCTTTCTTTTGTAAGAAAGGTAAAAAAGAAATCGTTCTAAAAATTGATCGGGATTGCCAATAGATGTCGAATTTGTTTCAGATGCTCACTCATGGTCTGTACTTTGAATGTAGAAAGAAATTTCGAATAAATTCAGAAATGAAAAATGTTGGCGAAGGTCACCAGGTGGGCTTTTACCTTTTTTTTAGGGATTTTTTTAGGTTTTTTTTAGGTAGGTTAATCAAACGGCTCTAACTCCAGAACCATATTATGAAGCTAGATGAAAATTTGGGGTGTAATTTTATCATAGAAGATATGAAAATGAAAAAATTGACCATATCTTCATTTGAAAACTGTGTATTTTGTTGAAAAGTCTGGCCGCATCCGAAAACAGATGGATATTTCGAAATTTGTGCGGCAACTCGCCCAGGTTCAGCACACTAGCTTTCATCTGCATTCAGAAGAATCGAAATCGGATATATGAGAGCTGAGAACGACGCGACACAAAATTTTGCAAAATTTTACCACATACGAACATCACTCGACCTCCACGGAATTTATTTTCTCAAAATTCGAGGGTTGGAGATAGACGAGTTCTGTCAAGGTGAATCGATAGAGCGCCGAAAATCGATGCAGTGTGATTTTTTTTTGACGATTTTTACGATTAAAATTCATGCTAAATCGACATATTGACGTCCAGTCTTAAAGTAAAACCTATACCATTCTTTAGTAAGATAGGCAAAAAGCAGCGGACCAAGTACCGAACCCTGTGGTACACCAGACAAAATTAGAAAAAGTTTTGAAAAAGCTCAATTGTTTATTACAGTCGGAAATCTGTTTGTTAAATAAGATTTTATTAAACGCACTGCATCTAAACTAAAACCATTCATATTTCTTATTTTTTTAAACAGTAAATCATGAGAAATCGTGTCGAAAGCCTTTGAAAAATCAAAAAGAATAAGCACAGCATAACCATTGGAATCAAGAACCATTCCACTATGGTACATCGTGTGGCCAACTTTCAAAGTTTCAGAAGGTCACTTCTCTAAATATTTTTTGGTATTTTTTTCTCGAAAATAAACATTCTAACTAAGAAAAATCCAAATTTTCAAAGCTCTTTTTTTATTTTTTTTTATTCATCGCCGGGACCGTGGTGTAGGGGTAAGCGTGATTGCCTCTCACCCAGTCGGCCTGGGTTCGATCCCAGACGGTCCCGGTGGCATTTTTCGAGACGAGCTTTGTCTGATCACGCCTTCCGTCGGAAGGGAAGTTAATGTTGGCCCCGGACTAACCTGAAAAAGGTTAGGTCGTTAGCTCAGTCCAGGTGTAGGAGTCGTCTCCCTGTGTCCTGCCTCGGTGGAGTCGCTGGTAGGCAGATGGACTAACAATCCAAAGGTCGTCAGTTCGCATCCCGCGGTGGATGGAAGCTAAGGTGTAAAAAGAGGTTTGCAATTGCCTCAACAATCAAGCCTTAGGACACCTAGTTTCGAGTAGGAATCTCGCAATCGAGAACGCCAAGGCAATGCTGTAGAGCGAATAATTTGCTTTGATTTTTTTTTATTCATATTTATTCAGATTTTCTCTTCCATGTACATTCATTCAGTTAAAATATTATTGAGTGTCCAATCACAATCGATGACTTTTCACCTCAATTTTAAATACAAGCAACTTTCATTTATTCATGAAATATTGTAGCTTTCGCTATTCAGTGATTTCAAATGTAGGAGGTCCTACATGTACAAAAGGGAAAAGGGATACCTTAAAACTAACTTATTAACTATATAAAGAGCGGATCAATGCAGCTGAAGACTGCAATGATTTTTGTCGAAATGCATCAATTATCTTATTGGACATAACATCCAAAGTGTCAACTTCGGCTAATTGATGAAGTTCACTGGTGCTGAACTAGGGAGGAAGTTTCAGAATCATTTTCAGAATTTTGTTCTGAATCCTCTGAAGTTTTTTCTTCCTGGTTAAGCAACAGCTTGTCCAGATCGGCACAGCATAAAGCATGGTAGGTCTAAAAATTTGTTTATAAATTAACAGTTTATTCTTGAGACAAAGTCTAGAATTCCTGTTTATAAGTGGATACAAACATTTTATATATTTGTTACATTTAACCTGGACACTTTCAATGTGATCCTTGTAAGTAAGGTTTTTGTCAAAAGCAAGTCCAAGATATTTCACTTGATTCTCCCACTTTAAACTTACCTCATTCATCTTTATAATGTGATGATTTTTTGGTTTAAGAAAATCAGCCCTTGGTTTGTGAGGGAAAATAATAAGTTGAGTTTTTGCAGCATTTGGAGTAATTTTCCATTCTTTCAAATAAGAATTGAAAATATCCAAGCTTTTTTGTAATCTTCTTGTGATGACACGAAGGCTTCTACATTTGGCGGAGATGCTTGTATCATCAGCAAAAAGTGATTTCTGACATCCTGGGGGCAAATCAGGCAAGTCAGAAGTAAAAATATTGTATAAAATTGGACCCAAAATGCTTCCTTGAGGGACGCCAGCACGCACAGGTAGTTGATCAGATTTGCTGTTCTGATAACATACCGATCCGTCAAATAATTTTGGATAATTTTCACGATATAAATCGGAAAATTAAACCTTTTCAATTTCGCAATCAAACCTTTATGCCAAACACTGTCAAATGCTTTTTCTATGTCTAGAAGAGCTGCGCCAGTAGAATAGCCCTCAGATTTGTTGCTTCGAATCAAATTTGAAACTCTCAACAACTGATGAGTAGTTGAATGCCCAAGGCGAAATCCAAACTGCTCATCAGCGAAAATTGAATTTTCACTAATGTGCGTCATCATTCTATTAAGAATCATTCTTTCGAATAATTTACTAATAGATGAAAGCAAACTAATGGGCCGATAGCTTGAGGCTTCAGCAGGATTTTTATCCGGTTTCAAAATCGGAACTACTTTGGCATTTTTCCAACTACTGGGAAAGTATGCCAAATCAAAACATTTGTTGCAAATTTTGACCAAGCTACTTAAAGTTGCTTCAGGTAATTTTTTAATTAAAATGTAAAAAATGATTTTATTTCATTCAGATCCGTATTAAAAACATCATCTGATGAAAACTGTTGTTCAACAATATTCTGAAATTCTATTGAAATTTGATTTTCAATAGGACTCAGAAAATTTAAGTTGAAATTATGAGCACTCTCAAACTGCTGAGCAAGTTTTTGAGCTTTCTCCCCATTAGTTAATAGAATATTATCACCGTCTTTTAAAGAAGGGATTGGTTTTTGAGGTTTCTTAAGAACCTTTGAAAGTTTCCAAAAAGGTTTGGAATAAGGTTTAATTTGTTCGACATCTCTTGCGAACTTTTCATTTCGCAGGAGAGTGAATCTGTGGTCAATAACCTTTTGCAAATCTTTTTGAATTCGCTTCAGTGCAGGATCACGAGAACGTTGATACTGTCTTCGGCGAACATTTTTCAGACGAATCAGAAGCTGAAGATCGTCATCAATAATGGGAGAATCAAATTTGACTTGGACTTTAGGAATAGCAATATTCCTAGCATCCAAAATTGCATTAGTTAAAGATTCCAAGGCTGAATCAATATCAGCTTTGGTTTCTAAAACAAAATCATGATTTAAATTATTCTCAATATGATGCTGATACCTGTCCCAATTAGCTTTGTGGTAATTGAACACAGAACTATTGGGTCTAATAACTGCTTCATGAGAAAGTGAAAAAGTTACTGGAAGATGATCAGAATCAAAATCAGCATGAGTCACTAAAGGACCACAATACTGACTTTGATTTGTCAAAACCAAATCAATTATTGATGGATTTCTAACAGAAGAAAAGCAAGTTGGCCCATTCGGGTATAAAACCGAATAAAGACCAGAACTGCAATCTCTGAATAGAATTTTACCATTGGAATTTACTTTTGAATTATTCCAAGATTGGTGTTTGGCATTAAAATCACCGATGATCAAAAATCGAGATCTATGCCGAGTAAGTTTATTCAAATCCCCTTTGAAATAATTTTTATTTTCCCCAGTGCATTGGAATGGTAAATATGCAGCTGCAATCATAATTTTCCCAAAAGAAGTTTCAAGTTCAATGCCCAAACTTTCAATAACTTTTAACTTAAAGTCACGTAACGTGCTATAAGTCATACTACGGTGGGTAACTATTGCAACTCCACCGCCATTTCGATTCATTCTGTTATTGGTTATAACTTTATAATCTGGATCACTTTTCAAATAAGTGCCAGTTTTTAAAAATGTTTCGGTTATAACAGCAACATGCACGTTATGAACTCGTAAAAAGTTGAAAAATTCATTTTCTTTCGCTTTTAAAGAGCGAGCATTAAAATTCATAATATTGATGGAATTACTTAGATCCATGATAAAACTTCAGGGTAAGAACAATATCATTCGCAAATTTTAATCCAATCTGGATTGCTTCCATCATGGATGTAGCATTACTCATTGTTTGAATCAAACCAAACAGTGAGTTTTGCAAAAAAGTCATTTTTTTAAACGTAACATCGCCGAGATCAGAAGATCCCAAAGCGTTGCCAGCAGAAACATTTTCAAATGAGATTTGAGGTACCTGCCCAATTTCAGGAAGATTGGTAGAGGATTTAAAATTCGTGGATGAACCCGAACCCGAAACGACGTTGGCATAAGAAATACCATTAGTGTTACCTAACTTTTCCACGGTAGGGATATTTCTAGCATGGTTCGAGTGAGACAGCACGAACGTTTGATTTAATGATGCAGGTACAACCTGACTTTGAGAAAATTTCGGTTTGGATTTCGGCTGATGCTTAGCACGAGAATCCAAAACCTTTTTCTGATGGGGCAATCCCAGAAATTTGATTTGTGATTTTCACCACAATTTGCACATTTAAGTTGGGTGATTTCTTTCACGGGACAATTGTCCTTGTCGTGAGAAGCATCCCCGCAAACGATCCATTTTGGAACCATGGCGCAATGATCAGTACCATGACCAAATGCCTGGCAACGCCGGCACTGGGTCAGATTCTGGCCATTATCGCCATGTTTCTTAAAATGCTCCCACTTCACCCATGGAACAAAAACTGAACTTTGTCCGAAAGTTTCAAATTGTTGATTTCATTTCTGTTGAAATGAATCAGATAAAATTGTGAAGTCAAACCAAAGCGAGAAATATTCCCGTTTGATTTTTTCTTCATTGGTATTACTTGGGATGGGGCAAAGCCAAGCAACACCTTAAGTTTGTTTTTGATCTCATCCACCGACAGGTCGTTGGAGAGACCTTTCAGGACCACCTTGAATGGACGAGCATTCTTGGTCTCATACGTGTAAAAATTGTGTTTGTGGTTTTTCAAATAACCAACAAAAGTTTGGTGATCTTGTAAAAAATCCGTCAACAAGCGACATTCTCCTCTTCGACCAAGCTGGAACGAAACCTTCAAATTGCAAGTTTCCTTGCAATTCTTCAGTTGCGTTCGAAAGCTGGCCAAATCGGAGACAGAAGTCACTACAATTGGCGGAGCCTTTACTCGTTTCTCGACGGCAGAAGGCTCAGTACGAGGAGAAGGATCCTTGTCAACAGTTTCGGATAAAACACCTAAACTGTTTGCCAATGGAATTGGAGGATTGACCTCACTTTCAGAATCAGAATCAGACCTCGGATTAGGCTGTTTTCTTTTTCTGTTTCTGTTAGCCGATTTAGCGTTCAAACGCTTCACCGACGTAACGACCAAATCTTCAGAAGATTTGCGTTTACCTTTGTTTTGACGCATTTTGCAAGCAAAGTTCTCTTAAAAAGATGGCTTCGTTTGTAAAATACAACAAAATTTCAGGTGGGGTTAGTCTTGAAAAGACTGTTTAGAATTTTGGAAAATAACTCAGGTAGTCTTTAAAAAGACTGTGAATTTTGTTTGAGATAACTCTGAGCTTAGGTAGTAAAAAATACCGCAGCTCTAGTGGCCGTTCACCTCGAAGGATCGCAAGACACTCAATTTTCAAAGCTTTAAGTTTGTTCATTACAGAGATACGCAAGCTGAAAGTCAAAAGATGGAGTAAAAAACACGGAGATGCTACGGCTGTCATCTGCATACAATGTCACTGAAGCCTAAAAAGCACTAGCGTGCACAGGGTGGGGCAACATGGGGCAACTGCCCCACCATCCTTAGAAGTTTGTTCTAAATTTGGTCAGGAGGTGTCCATAAACGACGTAATATTCGAAACGTCCATATTATTGCCCCACGTTCCTCAAGGAGCTGGGCACGCTACTGCTAAAAAGTACCAAAGTTTTGGTGTCTAGTGTCAAAATTATGGGGAGTAACATGACGAAAAGAGCGCAAAATCGAAAGGACGAAAATATTTTGTTTCTTTATTTTTGTTTCGTTAGTTAAAATGAAATTAAATGTGTACCATTATCTGGGGCAAATCGGGACACATGGGGTGAATTGAGAAGTGATTTTAGCAATGTTTTTGCACACTATTTGAATGTTTTTTATTGGTTTCAGTTAGAATAGACACAAAACAACCAAATTAGTTTCGTTGGATTTGAACAATTGGGATGCTTCACACTTCATTTTGTAGCATTTTTAAGACTTGTTTAAGAATTTTGAGACTCAATTGAAATTTGCATCAGTTGCAAATATTTTAATTTTTTTAGGTAGTTGTTTCCAGATTTGTTCCACTTTCCATTGAGTGCTCATATTTAGCCCAGATGTTAGTTATATAAGTTCAAACAACCCCTGAATCAGGCAGATTGGTGAGCTCCACAACGTCCCTAACAATGGGCTATGCCCTGTTCGTGGACTCGCTCTTAAGGTTTCCCAACAACATGGTTGAGCTCACATATTGGTTGGCACATTTGGTGGCGGCTTCAGCAAGCTACGTCAGTATCACGGGCCTGGTGCGTACAGGCAAACGGCAAAATAATAAATTATAGGGGAGTTTGGGGTAATATGGACAGTGGGGGTAATTTGGACACCCCTTTAAAAATCACGTTTTCTTCGGATATAAAGTGAAAACGGCAATTTAAGTGATAAGGCTAGTACTAGTAATGGCCTAGGAGTATGGACAGACCAACAAATTTTTAATAGGTTAAGTAGTTTCGGTATAATGTGTAAAAGTTTCCAAAGGCCGGTTGGCACTGCCTTAAATTCTAATATTTGAAGGTTAGGAAATAAGGTTTTGCAGGGGTTATATGGCAAAAAAGTGGACATTTTTTGTTTAAGGGGGTTGCTTGGACGATGCCTGAGATATGTACGTATAAAAATTGTGCATTTTATCCATTTTTATCATAAAAAATCGCAATTTACATAAAAGTAACTTTCATGGTTGGATGAGTTTTTAAAGGGATTTAGATAAATTTAGAGGGATTTAATATGTCAAAACAGTCAAAAATGAATGTGAGCAATGAGAACTTTCAAAAAACCCCTATTTTTTAATTTAGATTAATTTATTCCAATATTCGAATTGATGAAAATCTGATTACTGTACATTTGGCGTTCAACAAGACTCTAATGTTGATTGCTTTTAATTAATTTCTTTGACATTTCTAATTTCTATGCTGGTTTACAATAATATTTAAATTTGAAGGGCTACAGAATATAAAATTAAAAAAATGATATTTTCACGCTAATAAATTCTATATAAAGATTGATTTATATAAACATAAACGACTAAAACTAAAAACAAGTATAGTGTGCCTGATCCAGAATCAATGTTTAAATCATTTCAGTATTAATGATTAAATTATGTATACTACACTGAACTATTTGTTATCTTCCTATTGAATTATAGTTCTATCACAAAATCATTATTTAAACCTTTAATGAAATATTGTGAGCAACACTTCAAAATATAAAGCAATTACAAAACCAGGTTAAAGGATAAAAAACATGCTCAAAAAATCAAATGTTAAACTTATTCTTCAACATGTGTCCAAATTACCCCACAAAAGGTGTTCATATTACCCCACAAGGTATGTCCATATTACCCCACAAGGCATGTCCAAATTACCCCACAAGGCATGTCCAAATTACCCCATAGGGGTGTTCATATTACCCCCACACAAAAATGTGGGGGTAATTTGGACACCTTTTAATTTTTGCGATAAAAATGGGTTTTTCATCAAAATTTATCGAAATGAATGACATTTTTCCATCAAATATGGTCTCTATTATCCTCTGGTGTCATCCACATTCCTTTAAAATATCCATACAGCCCGTAACAGAGCAATTTCCTTAGGGTGTCCAAATTACCCCACACTCCCCTAATTATAAACAATAGACGAATCCAGTTTGAAATGGCCGCTAGGTGGCCAATGGTGTTAGAAATGACAGCTTCCATGTATTTGAATATGGGAGCTCAGGAAAACTCAATTTTTAAGCAATAAAAGGATTATTTATGATAAAAATATTGATGGATTAGGTGCACAAAATGTGTCTAGAATATTATTAAAATAAAAACCGTTCGAAAAATTTGCAATCGAGATAAGTACACCACTCGATTCAGCAGGAATTTTGGGCACCAAAAATATATAGTTTTCATATGTTAAGTAATATATTTTAAAAGAAAATTAACAATAAGTATGAAAATCGAGACATTTAGTATGGGAGCTGTCAAATCTCTCACCATCAAAAAGCAGCGTTGAGCTTTCGCTGGATTTGTCTATTCATTGTTGGCAGTTAAAAACGTCAAATCACGTTTTAACTCACCAGTGTAAATTGAGTACCGTCATCTGGGGCAAATTTGAGCTCATGGGGTGAATCGGGACACATGGGCACATGGGGACGCATAGGGTGAATCGAGACACATGGGCGAATTGGGACAGCTATTTAGCCTTGCTACTGTACAATATTTGGATATTTTTGATAGGTTACGATCAACACAAATAGTGCATCGTTTTCAAAAATTTCGAGCTTTAAGTAAGTGGTCTAATAACTGCTGTCCCTATTCAAACTGTAGTCCCGATTCTCCCCAGTTAAAGGTATTGCAAGTAATTATATGAAGCCTCAAGATCTTACTGTGAATGTGCATCCAGGAAAATGTAAACAAATTGGGTCCTCTGGCCACGCCTTAGAGATGTAAAAATAAAATTGCCATACTTTATCTTTTAAGTACGTTCGTATTGTTTGATGAAACTGGAATGATAGAACAGAAAAAGCATTAGAAGTACATCTTTTGTTGAAAGTATTGTTTATGAACTTAACACGTCGACTCCCTTTAAAAGAAAGCCGAATGAGAGGGTACACTGGCAATTTATGTTTGACACACCCGTCTCAGCAGTCTGGAAATATCTAAATTGAGATGATCAATTTTTGTTCAGTGGAAACGAGGCGTTAAATTTAAATTTGACATTTCCCGGTGTACAGAGAAACCGGTTTTTACGTGGTGGCTTTACGCTTTCTGTTTCGTTGATTTCTCTTAAACCATACAATATCGTTTTGTAGATCTGAACAAAACCTACAAATTGATTTTATAAGATTGCCAAAATGTGGCTTTGTCCCAGAGAAATCGACGAATTATAAAAAGAACGTACAGGCAATACCAACAAACTTACTGATTAGATTTTACTTCCCATCAGTCCGCAGATATACTACGATATTTTCATTACGAAAAGCATTTTTCTTCATTATATCGCGTTATTTCGCCGGTCGAAACACTTGCGCTTCCGTGAATAGTGGAGTTTAGTGCAATAATTGTGATATTGTGACATAATTCGTGTAATTAATATTACATCCGCGCCGTTGTTTTCGTCGTCCTCGCGAAGCATTGTAGCCCGATCTCACGAACACTAGCACGCCATTTGTTTTGCTGCTAGGTACAAAATTTAACCACAATCTTTTTCGTGTACGCACGTAGATAGTAGTTGCGCCTTATACATCTTATACATCTTATACATTAAGACTGCAATTCTCTGTGTGTACATTCCTAGGATTGGCAGGATGTTGTTCTGTAAGCAATACAGCTCGTGCGTTGGGTGTAGGTAAGATAGCTTGTAGATTGCCTTCAGACATCGATTTTTTTTCATAAAATTATTTTTATTAGGTCCTTTTCGGTGCTGGGACCTGGTTAGGACCGAGTCGGCTTATGTAATTACATTTGACTTAATAATTACAGCTGATCTTGTGTGTTAATATTAGTGGGAGGGGAGCCGATTACCCGCGGCCTACTCGGGGTTAGTAGGGAAGGGATTGATGTTAAAGACAAGGCGTGGGAAGGGAAGGGGGATTGTGTAGGGGTCTTGGTTGGCTCTGCTGGCCTTTGCTTTTGTCCTCAGCCGCAACTCGGTGTCCAGCTGCTGGGGCGATCTTGCTTTGCTTCCGGTGCAAACCAGAAACGACGGCTTTGTGTGAAGGCGAGTTATACTAACTGAAGGAAAACTAACTGAAGGAAAACTAACTGAAGGAAAACTAACTGAAGGAAAACTAACTGGAAGAAAACTAAATAGATATTTTGGAATCTGAGAGGAACTGATAGATCGGATAGAGAACATCAAGGTCTAGTTGAGATAGCGCGTCTCGCATCGGGATTTCTGGTGGTCTTCCTCGGGCCCTGAGGGTATCTTTCAACTTAATTCTGTGAACATGGTGATCTGGACACGCCCATACGAGATAGTCGATGTCCTGATAACCCTGCCCACAGTCGCATAAGTTCGTATCACTCATGTTGATACGGTAAAGATGAGCCTTGGACGGGTTTGACCTATGGCGGGACATCGTTCTGATGAATCCACGCGTCAAGTCCATTCCCTTGAACCAGGCTTTTCTTTGCACCTTAGGTCGTATGGAATACATCCAACGTCCCTTGGTGTCGTCGTCCCATTGTTTTTGCCAATCCAGAAGCGCACGCTGCCTCGGAAAACCGTAGCATTTTTGTAGGCTAATTGGCCTTTCAAAAATGTCTCCACTATCAGCACCCTTCTTGGCGAGCAAGTCCGCTTTCTCATTACCCGGAATCGACCCCACACCACCGTGATGCTGAAGGACTGAGCCGCCAGGTTGTTTAAAGTCTTGCGTATTTCCGTGAGGAAAAACGCAGACTCCCTGGTCGGCTTCAGAGACCGGATAGCCTCAACAGAGCTAAAGCTATCGGTGAAGATGAAGTAGTGGTCAGGTGGCATGGTCTCGATAATTCGCAGTGCGCAGTAAACCGCGGCTAACTCTGCGACGTAAACCGAACTCGGGTCCTTCAGCTTAAAGAACAGCTGATAAGATTCATGATAAACACCGAAGCCCGTACAGCCGTCGAGCTTGAAGCCATCGGTGAAGAATCTGTTGTTGGAGGAACAGGGTTGTACTTTGATGCGAGGATCGACGGTACAACTCCCCGTAGAAGATGGTTTGGGATACCGCGAGTATCGGCTTTCATGGACGTGTCGAAGCCAATCAGGGTGCTGCTGGTTAACGGAGGCGTGCGCTGTACCGTTGTGCTCGGGCTCCACTCCCACGATGTCATAAAGTCATAATATAGAAGCATGCGCCGAGACTCAACGTGAAGGTTCAGCAACGTTTCAAAGTTGTCAATAACCAGTTTATTCCTGTAATCACACCGGATCAGGAACCGGTAAGACAGTTCGTAGTAACGAGTTCACAGAGGCAATACTCCCGCCAAGACCTCGAGGGTCATGTTGTGAGTTTTTTTTTTTAATTTATATTTATTCAGTTTTTCTTTTCCATGTACATTCATTCAGTTAAAATAATATTGAGTGTCCAATCACAATCGATGACTTTTCACCTCAATTTTAAATACTAGCAACTTTCATTTATTCATGAAATATTTAGCTTTCGCTATTCAGTGATTTCAAATGTAGGAGGTCCTACATGTACAAAAGGGAAAAGGGATAACTTAAAACTAACTTATAAACTATATAAAGAGCGGATCAATGCAGCTAAAGACTGCAATGATTTTTGTCGAAATGCATCAATTATCTTATTGGACATAACATCCAAAGTGTCAACTTCGGCTAATTGATGAAGTTCACTGGTGCTGAACCAGGGAGGAAGTTTCAGAATCATTTTCAGAATTTTGTTCTGATTCCTCTGAAGTTTTTTCTTCCTGGTTAAGCAACAGCTTGTCCAGATCGGCACAGCATAAAGCATGGCAGGTCTGAAAATTTGTTTATAAATTAACAGTTTATTCTTGAGACAAAGTCTGGAATTCCTGTTTATAAGTGGATACAAACATTTAATATATTTGTTACATTTAACCTGGATACTTTCAATGTGATCCTTGTAAGTAAGGTTTTGTCAAAAGCAAGTCCAAGATATTTCACTTGATCCTCCCACTTTAAATTTACCTCATTCTTCTTTATAATGTGATGACTTTTTGGTTTAAGAAAATCAGCCCTTGGTTTGTGAGGGAAAATAATAAGTTGAGTTTTTGCAGCATTTGGAGTAATTTTCCATTCTTTCAAATAAGAATTGAAAATATCCAAGCTTTTTTGTAATCTTCTTGTGATGACACGAAGACGGAGATGCTTGTATCATCAGCAAAAAGTGATTTCTGACATCCTGGGGGCAAATCAGACAAGTCAGAAGTAAAAATATTGTATAAAATTGGACCCAAAATGCTTCCTTGAGGGACGCCGGCACGTACAGGTAGTTGATCAGATTTGCTATTCTGATAACATACCTGCAGAGTACGATCCGTCAAATAATTTTGAATAATTTTCACGATATAAATCGGAAAATTAAACCTTTTTAATTTCGCAATCAAACCTTTATGCCAAACACTGTCAAATGCTTTTTCTATGTCTAGAAGAGAAGCGCCAGTAGAATAGCCCTCAGCAGGGGCGCCGACTAGTCCAAAATGTTGGGGGGGCACGGTTGTTTTCCGAAATCGATAGGTAAGAGTGGCGTTTAGATGTTAATGTTTCTTGTATATCACGAATTTTGATAATTTTATTACGATGTGATACGATTTTTTTTCATCCGGAATTTTTTTGTTTTTTTTGAAAATAATAATTTATTAAAACGTGATTGAGAATGTTAATTAGGGGGATTTTTTTATATGTGTGAAAGGCGAATTCCTTCTCATAGGCATATTGTCACTTATTTTCTAGAAGTAACAGTCAATAAAAAAAATAATCATATATTTAGAAATTCAACAATACAAATACTCTAAAAATAAAAATAAAAGTAAAAAGCCAAAATTTAGATCTTCAGAAATAAAAAAAAAATACACATTTAAAAAAACATCCATTTTTCAAATCTGCAATTTAGAAAAAAAAAAAAAAACACACAAAATTCAATATTCCAACATAAAAAAATAATAGTATAAAAAATGTAGGGTTAAATAAGCTCATGGCTTGAAAATGTTAGGAAATCAAAAGCAGGAAATCAGAAATTCAAACAATCAGTAATTTAGAAATAACAATAAAATTCAATGTTTAAATAAATCGAAAATTTAAAAATAATGCTTTTGACAACAAATATTTTTTTAAAAATTTAAGAATTTAAGAATTTAAGAATTTAAGAATTTAAGAATTTAAGAATTTAAGAATTTAAGAATTTAAGAATTTAAGAATTTAAGAATTTAAGAATTTAAGAATTTAAGAATTTAAGAATTTAAGAATTTAAGAATTTAAGAATTTAAGAATTTAAGAATTTAAGAATTTAAGAATTTAAGAATTTAAGAATTTAAGAATTAAGAATTTAAGAATTTAAGAATTTAAGAATTTAAGAATTTAAGAATTTAAGAATTTAAGAATTTAAGAATTTAAGAATTTAAGAATTTAAGAATTTAAGAATTTAAGAATTTAAGAATTTAAGAATTTAAGAATTTAAGAATTTAAGAATTTAAGAATTTAAGAATTTAAGAATTTAAGAATTTAAGAATTTAAGAATTTAAGAATTTAAGAATTTAAGAATTTAAGAATTTAAGAATTTAAGAATTTAAGATTTTAAGAATTTAAGAATTTAAGAATTTAAGAATTTAAGAATTAAGAATTTAAGAATTTAAGAATTTAAGAATTTAAGAATTTAAGAATTTAAGAATTTAAGAATTTAAGAATTTAAGAATTTAAGAATTTAAGAATTTAAGAATTTAAGAATTTAAGAATTTAAGAATTTAAGAATTTAAGAATTAAGAATTTAAGAATTTAAGAATTTAAGAATTTAAGAATTTAAGAATTTAAGAATTTAAGAATTTAAGAATTTAAGAATTTAAGAATTTAAGAATTTAAGAATTTAAGAATTTAAGAATTTAAGAATTTAAGAATTTAAGAATTTAAGATTAAGAATTTAAGAATTTAAGAATTTAAGAATTTAAGAATTTAAGAATTTAAGAATTTAAGAATTTAAGAATTAAGAATTTAAGAATTTAAGAATTTAAGAATTTAAGAATTTAAGAATTTAAGAATTTAAGAATTTAAGAATTTAAGAATTTAAGAATTTAAGAATTTAAGAATTTAAGAATTTAAGAATTTAAGAATTTAAGAATTTAAGAATTTAAGAATTTAAGAATTTAAGAATTTAAGAATTTAAGAATTTAAGAATTTAAGAATTTAAGAATTTAAGAATTTAAGAATTTAAGAATTTAAGAAATTAAGAATTTAAGAATTTAAGAATTTAAGAATTTAAGAATTTAAGAATTTTAGAATTTAAGAATTTAAGAATTTAAGAATTTAAGAATTTAAGAATTTAAGAATTATTAAGAATTTAAGAATTTAAGAATTTAAGAATTTAAGAATTTAAGAATTTAAGAATTTAAGAATTTAAGAATTTAAGAATTTAAGAATTTAAGAATTTAAGAATTTAAGAATTTAAGAATTTAAGAATTTAAGAATTTAAGAATTTAAGAATTTAAGAATTTAAGATTAAGAATTTAAGAATTTAAGAATTTAAGAATTTAAGAATTTAAGAATTTAAGAATTTAGAATTTAAGAATTTAAGAATTTAAGAATTTAAGAATTTAAGAATTTAAGAATTTAAGAATTTAAGAATTTAAGAATTTAAGAATTTAAGAATTTAAGAATTTAAGAATTTAAGAATTTAAGAATTAAGAATTTAAGAATTTAAGAATTTAAGAATTTAAGAATTTAAGAATTTAAGAATTTAAGAATTTAAGAATTTAAGAATTTAAGAATTTAAGAATTTAAGAATTTAAGAATTTAAGAATTTAAGAATTTAAGAATTTAAGAATTTAAGAATTTAAGAATTTAAGAATTTAAGAATTTAAGAATTTAAGAATTTAAGAATTTAAGAATTTAAGAATTAAGAATTTAAGAATTTAAGAATTTAAGAATTTAAGAATTTAAGAATTTAAGAATTTAAGAATTTAAGAATTTAAGAATTTAAGAATTTAAGAATTTAAGAATTTAAGAATTTAAGAATTTAAGAATTTAAGAATTTAAGAATTAGAATTAAGAATTTAAGAATTTAAGAATTTAGAATTTAAGAATTAGAATTTAGAATTTTAGAATTTTAGAATTTTAGAATTTTAGAATTTTAGAATTTTAGAATTTTAGAATTTTAGAATTTTAGAATTTTAGAATTTTAGAATTTTAGAATTTTAGAATTTTAGAATTTTAGAATTGTAACCGTTGGTCACAACCCTTGACGAATTACCTCTTCAACTTCAGTAGTCCCTTCACATTTCACTACACTTTACAGTAGTGAGGGGGCTAATTTTACTAGTGTTAGCGAGGCTGAAGCCCACCAATTTCCCAGGGTGGGGATTATGTAAACGTCCAGATGACATAAGGAAATTGGTGGGAAAATGGACTCGGGAAAACCAACAAGGAGCCGATTTTGGGGAAAAATCGGCCTCTTCCAATCAGGTGTCCGAGTGGACAAGACGTGCTCCTCAGTGTGTTGGTCGTCAATTGCCGCACACAAGGCGGGACCCGGAGGTTCCGCGAGCGCGCGTCCATCTCGGTTTGGTCGGCCTGGGCATCGTAAGTCCAGTATGGCATTTGCCCACGTCTAACCGTAATAGGACCACCCCCGTCGTCTGGCGCCTCCCCGCGCCATCAACGCCAAGGACGACTACCCTCAGGCCGCTGGCCTTAAACGCTAAGGAGGGCCTCTCTCGGCGAGCCCAAATCGGTGGACTCCGGGGCTTGCCGATTCGACAAGGAGAGAAGACACCTGCCCGTTACGAAGCCAGCAACGCCTGCTGGTCGTCCATCCACATCCGGCACGGAAGCCGAAGCCGAAAACGGCCCGAAGGCCACAGTACGAAGCTGCGTCCGGCGACGAAGACCGGAGATCGCAGCTGGGGAACAACCGCCATCGCCGAAGCCAGCAAGCCCAGGACCCCCCCCCCCCAACCGTGGGACGGAACGAAGCCGCAGAGTGGTAGCGCCGAAGCTCCTCTGCCGGCGAACATCTGGCGAGATCCAGCTGAGCTGCATGGTAAGGTTGCCCCTGAACTACCCACACCAAACACCCCCACACCCACATTCACACCATCCCGCAATAAAGTGCTGTTGTTGAAGACGAAAATCGTAGTGTTTTTCTGTTTGTTCACCGTCTCCCTTGAATCACCCAGTAGCTTGCCGACCCTGGGACTACCCGGTCCGAGTCATGCTCTACGCTGTGCAAAGCGAATACTTTCAGAATTTTAGAATTTTAGAATTTTAGAATTTTAGAATTTTAGAATTTTAGAATTTTAGAATTTTAGAATTTTAGAATTTTAGAATTTTAGAATTTTAGAATTTTAGAATTTTAGAATTTTAGAATTTTAGAATTTTAGAAATTTAGAATTTTAGAATTTTAGAATTTTAGAATTTTAGAATTTTAGAATTTTAGAATTTTAGAATTTTAGAATTTTAGAATTTTAGAATTTTAGAATTTTAGAATTTTAGAATTTTAGAATTTTAGAATTTTAGAATTTTAGAATTTTAGAATTTTAGAATTTTAGAATTTTAGAATTTTAGAATTTTAGAATTTTAGAATTTTAGAATTTTAGAATTTTAGAATTTTAGAATTTTAGAATTTTAGAATTTTAGAATTTTAGAATTTTAGAATTTTAGAATTTTAGAATTTTAGAATTATAGAACCTTAGAATTTAAGAATTTTAGAATGTTGCGTTTGAAAACTTGATGATTGTTTTCGCAAGAGTTTGCGTAAGTTTGATTGTAGATGAAGTGCTATGGGAAAAGTACATTGGTTTTGTTTTTGGAACAACATGCACAGATAGAAATCTTATGAGCAAATCCGTAAAATCTATGTTGACGACATCTCTCAAATCATTCACCGATGCCTCTGTGCTCTTGTTCTAAGCTTACTGATTTTCCTAGAGAGCACATTGGTATAGATAAAACGTTGTCGATTTAGAAAAAAGCATCTAAATCCAGAAAATTGTAAACGATTTCTTTCAAAACTTACAAGAATTCTATCCGTGTGTACAAACAATGTTCCATTTAAGTTTTAGATATTATTTTCAATTATTACCTTTTTTATATATTTGATATAAGAATATTTTTCTTCCAAAATTTCAGGGGGGGCACAATGTATGGGCTGCCCCCCCAGCCAAATTTTAGGGGGGGCAAAAAGTACCGTGCCCCCCCAGAGTCGGCGCCCCTGGCCCTCAGATTTGTTGCTTCGAATCAAATTTGAAACTCTCAACAACTGATGAGTAGTTGAATGCCTAAGGCGAAATCCAAACTGCTCATCAGCGAAAATTGAATTTTCATTAATGTGCGTCATCATTCTATTAAGAATTATTCTTTCGAATAATTTACTAATAGATGAAAGCAAACTAATGGGCCGATAGCTTGAAGCTTCGGCAGGATTTTTGTCCGATTTTAAAATCGGAACTACTTTGGCATTTTTCCAACTACTGGGAAAATATGCCAAATCAATATAATATTGGTTGCAAATTTTGACCAAGCTACTCAAAGTTGCTTCTGGTAATTTTTTAATTAAAATGTAAAAAATGCCATCCTCACCAGGGACTTTCATATTTTTAAATTTTTTGATAATAGATTTTATTTCATTCAGATCCGTATTAAAAACTTCATCTGATGAAAACTCTTGTTAAACAATATTCTGAAATTCTATTGAAATTTGATCTTCAATAGGACTCAAAACATTTAAGTTGAAATTATGAGCACTCTCAAACTGCTGAGCAAGTTTTTGAGCTTTCTCCCCATTAGTTAATAGAATATTTTCACCATCTTTTAAAGAAGGGATTTGTTTTGTGAGGTTTCAAAGGTTCTTACCTTTGAAAGTTTCCAAAAAGGTTTGGAATAAGGTTTAATTTGTTCGACATCTCTTGCGAACTTTTCATTTCGCAGGAGAGTGAATCTGTGGTCAATAACCTTTTGCAAATCTTTTTGAATTCGCTTCAGTGCAGGATCACGAGAACGTTGATACTGTCTTCGGCGAACATTTTTCAGACGAATCAGAAGCTGAAGATCGTCATCAATAATGGGAGAATCAAATTTGACTTGGACTTTAGGAATAGCAATATTCCTAGCATCCAAAATTGCATTAGTTAAAGATTCCAAGGCTGAATATCAGCTTTGGTTTCTAAAACAAAATCATGATTTAAATTATTCTCAATATGATGCTGATACCCTTCCCAATTAGCTTTGTGGTAATTGAACACAGAACTATTGGGTCTAATAACTGCTTCATGAGAAAGTGAAAATGTTACTGGAAGATGATCATAATCAAAATCAGCATGAGTCACTAAAGGACCATAATACTGACTTTGATTTGTCAAAACCAAATCAATTGTTGATGGATTTCTTACAGAAGAAAAGCAAGTTGGCCCATTCGGGTATAAAACCGAATAAAGACCAGAAGTGCAATCTCTGAATAGAATTTTACCATTGGAATTTACTTTTGAATTATTCCAAGATTGGTGTTTGGCATTAAAATCACCGATGATCAGAAATCGAGATCTATGCCGAGTAAGTTTAATCAAATCCCCTTTGAAATAATTTTTATTTTCCCCAGTGCATTGGAATGGCAAATATGCAGCTGCAATCATAATTTTCCCAAAAGAAGTTTCAAGTTCAATGCCCAAACTTTCAATAACTTTTAACTTAAAGTCACGTAACGTGCTATAAGTCATACTACGGTGGATAACTATTGCAACTCCACCGCCATTTCGATTCATTCTGTTATTTGTTATTGGTTATAACTTTATAATCTGGATCACTTTTCAAATAAGTGCCCGTTTTTAAAAATGTTTCGGTTATAACAGCAACATGCACGTTATGAACTCGTAAAAAGTTGAAAAATTCATTTTCTTTCGCTTTTAAAGAGCGAGCATTAAAATTCATAATATTGATGGAATTACTTAGATCCATGATTAAACTTCAGGGTAAGAACAACATCATTCGCAAATTTTAATCCAATCTGGATTGCTTCCTTCATGGATGTAGCATTACTCATTGTTTGAATCAAACCAAACAGTGAGTTTTGCAAAAAAGTAATTTTTTCAAACGTAACATCGCCGAGATCAGGAGATCCCATAGCGTTGCCAGCAGAAACATTTTCAAATGAAATTTGAGGTACCTGCCCAATTTCAGGAAGATTGGTAGAGGATTTAAAATTCGTGGATGAACCCGAACCCGAAACGACGTTGGCATAAGAAATACCATTAGTGTTACCTAACTTTTCCACGGTAGGGGTATTTCTAGCATTGTTCGAGTGATACAGCACGAACGTTTGATTTAATGATGCAGGTACAACCTGACTTTGAGAAAATTTCGGTTTGGATTTCGGTTGATGCTTAGCACGAGAATCCAAAACCTTTTTCTGATGGGGCAATCCCAGAAATTTGATTTGTGATTTCCACCACAATTTGCACATTTAAATTGGGTGACTTCTTTCACGGGACAATTGTCCTTGTCGTGAGAAGAATCCCCGCAAACCATGCATTTTGGAACCATAGCGCAATGATCAGTACCGTGACCGAATGCCTGGCAACGCCGGCACTGGGTCAGATTCTGGCCATTACCGCCATGTTTCTTAAAATGCTCCCACTTTACCCGTACATGGAACAAAAACTGAACTTTGTGCAAAAGTTTCAAATTGTTGATTTCATTTCTGTTGAAATGAATCAGATAAAATTGTGAAGTCAAACCAAAGCGAGAAATATTCCCGTTTGATTTTTTCTTCATTGGTATTACTTGGGGATGGGACAAAGCCAAGCATCACCTTAAGTTCGACCAACTTGAATGGACGAGCATTCTTGGTGTCATACGTGTAGAAATTGTGTTTGTGGTTTTCCAAATAACCAACAAAAGTTTGGTGATCTTGTAAAGATTCCGTCAACAAGCGACATTCTCCTCTTCGACCAAGCTGGAACGAAACCTTCAAATTGCAAGTTTCCTTGCAATTCTTCAGTTGCGTTCGAAAGCTGGCCAAATCGGAGACGGAAGTCACTACAATTGGCGGAGCCTTTACTCGTTTCTCGACGGCAGAATGCTCAGTACGAGGAGAAGGATCCTTGTCAACAGTTTCGGAACTGTTTGCCAATGGAATTGGAGGATTGACCTCACTTTCAGAATCAGAATCAGACCTCGGATGAGGCTGTTTTCTTTTTCTGTTTCCTTTAGCCGATTTAGCGTTCAAACGCTTCACCGACGTAACGACCAAATCTTCAGAAGATTTGCGTTTACCTTTGTTTTGACGCATTTTTCAATCAAAGTTCTCTTAAAAAGATGGCTTTGTTTGTAAAATACAACAAAATTTCAGGTGGGGTTAGTCTTGAAAAGACTGTTTAGAATTTTGGAAAATAACTCAGGTAGTATTTAAAAAGACTGTGAATTTTGTTTGAAATAACTCTGAGCTTAGGTAGTAAAAAATACCGCAGCTCTAGTGTCCGTTCACCACGAAAGTTCGCAAGACACTGAAGACATCATGTTGTGAGTTGAGTGCATGCAACCCAAGACAATCGGTACTGTATCCGCTGGAGAACCAACAAGCGTGATTTCGCAGCTGTTTGGAAGCAGAAACTGCCATATTCCAGTACCGAGCGTATCGTTGTCTTGTACAGTCGAAGCGGGTCAGAAGGATGAGCACTAGGGTGGTCCAAATCCGGACTTTTTTGGGGCTACCCCCTGAAATCAAAGATTGACCCATCACTAGGCTAAATTCCAAATTTGAGCTCATTCTGACCACGGGAACCCCTCCCTCCAATCGCTTAAAGTTTGTATGGGAAAAATCGTCAAAATGTATGGAGAAAAGCAACTGTTTTACTTTTTTACCTGTGGAAGGCGCCATAGTTATCCGATTCTTACCATTTCTCAAATGTAGAACCTTTATTAAATTTAGAACAACTTTCCCGAAGACACCATATTTTTAGGATTTTTTCCCGCGAAGTTATTAGCGCCCAAAACTGACCATTTTTGCTCGGCTAGCTGTAAGGGGCTACCTAACAACGATGTTTATTTCAGTGTCTTGCGAACCTTCGAGGTGAACGGACACTAGAGCTGCGGTATTTTTTACTACCTAAGCTCAGAGTTATTTCAAAAAAATTCACAGTCTTTTTAAAGACTACCTGAGTTATTTTCCCAAATTCTAAACAGTCTTTTCAAGACTAACCCCACCTGAAATTTTGTTGTATTTTACAAACGAAGCCATCTTTTTAAGAGAACTTTGCTTGCAAAATGCGTCAAAACAAAGGTAAACGCAAATCTTCTGAAGATTTGGTCGTTACGTCGGTGAAGCGTTTGAACGCTAAACCGGCTAACGGAAACAGAAAATGAAAACAGCCT